>NW_023270314.1:8595515-8737741 GCF_011800145.1 Mirounga leonina
TTTCTTTCTTTCTTTCTTTCTTTCTTTCTTTCTTTCTTTCTTTCTTTCTTTCTTTCTCTCTCTCTCCCTCTTTCTTTCTTGTAATGTTGTTTTCATTATGATTCAGTTAAAAATATTTTCTAATTTCCTGTGTGATTTCTTCTTTGACCTATGAGTAATTCAGAGTTGCTTAATTTCTAAATATTTTGGGATTTTCTTGCTATTCTTATTGATTTCTATCTAATACAATTGTAGTCAGAGAACAAAACTTTGTATTTTTCAATATTTTAAAATGTATTGAGTTTTTTTATGGCACACCATATAGTATATGTGTACAGGTATGGGTTAATAATTCTAATACTGTTACACATGTGTACTGGAGTTGAGCAGTTCTAGTGTGGTGGATGGTGGGACAAAGTTTTCCCACTGTTGGAATAGAAGTTTATAGGTAAGAAAAAGGACAAGGCAAGAATGGTTCATGTGTTGATGGACTAGAGTTAGAGACATTAATATGAACATATGTTTAGCTTAATAAAGATACAATGTTTACATATAAAATATAAAAAATACGTCTATAGTACATATATATATTCCTTGCTCTGTCAGCTGAGAGGACCTAGTAGAAATAACACACCACTAGCAATGAACACTGTACCTAGATTTTGGTTACTGGGTTTTTAATACCATTCTTCATTAAAAGTGACCAGGGATCCTTGGCAAAAATTGCTGACTAGGAACAGGGCAGGAAATATACAAGATGAGGGTTGAGTATCTTTCAGTGCCAGAAAGTAAGGAATAAAAAAAATACATAAACAATATTAAAAACTATAATGATGGAGGTAAGTCAAAGGAAGAGAAACCAAGTAAAAAACTTTGAATAACAAAATTTGGAACAATTTGAGCAACAAAATATATAAAATAGTATTGGATTATAACCTAAAGTTTTAATAAATACCTCATGAGTCCATACTGATATAAATAAAGAGTACAGAATATAAAGGAGAAAAAAGGAAGAAAACTTTATAGTAGAGAAACCTGACAAACACTACCTCATTCAGGTGATGTCAACATCAAGCATGAGAAGTCAAGTTCATAATATGTGTTCTTGGTATGATGAAATAAGAAGATCACTTTCACATTGTGGTCTTCCTCCTCCAAACCTATAATCCCAGTCTCATCATGGAGAAAAATCAAACAAATTCCAATAGATATATTCTAAAATATACCTGACCAATACTCTTCAAAACTGCCAAAGTCATAAAAAATGAGGACAGTCTGAGAAATTGTCATAGCCAATAGGAGCCTTAAAGAGACAAATGAACAGAATGTGGTATCCTGGATGGAGATCCTGAAACAGGATTTTTACATTAGGTAAAAACTAAGGAAATCTGAAAAATACAGTGTGGATTTAATGATATGCTTCTCATTCTAATAAATATCATAACTTATTTACAATTTGTATGTAACTCTAAAATTTCTAAAAATAAAGTTCATTTTAGAAAGATATAAGAAACCCCCCCTCAAAAATATATACTCTCACACATATTTTGTGTGGTTGGGGGCTGGAGAGAGCTCCTAAGCACTAGGAAAGAGAGGCACTTGAGGAGCTGGGATATGAAAGCAGCATCCATATGAAAGGTAATTATCCAATGAGTAGTTCCATGACTGGGTTGAGGGGCCATAGTCACACTTTGCATTTTTAAGACTAGAAACTGTTCATTATTAGGGACTTTCATTTTCTACACCTCTTCCTCGGTGGTGGGCACCACAGAAGGAGCTAGACAGTTAGAAATTCTAAACAGATTGCTAAACAGATATTGTTCTGACCTTTATTCCTGTTCACATCTCTGCAGAAACTCATGCCTTCACTTCTCTCTTGCTGCTCACAGTCCAGTGTTCATATAATTCTCCTTGAGGCTGATGACACCAGAAGCCTTAGGACCTATGATTGACACAATGAAAAAAAGTGGTATGCTTCACTAGTCAAGCTGAATAACTTGCATGACCTGTGATGAACCCTGCATAGTACCCTAGCCAAAGTTTTGAATTAGATTGGTAAGATCTTTCTATAGCACTGGTTCTTCATCCCTGCCCTCAACAGAATAATTCTGCATAAATGTGTATAAAGATAAGAGTAGATGTAGAAATGTTTTATTTGCATATTAAATAGGTTATCTACAAATCTGATGGCACTGGCCACAGAGGAGAAAGATGTTTTAAACAGTAAGAAGACTTTAACTTCCAGTTAAGGTTTAAAAAGTAATAATGTTGGTCCCACCATAAAAATGAAAATAAACTGAACAAGTTACCAAACAATATTTTAAAATAAATTCAGAGTGAAGAATGCAGAGCAACCAAAAAAGTCCTTAGTGTAAGAGACAATATCATCACTATTTTTATCCCCGGTGAAGCAGAAGGAAAAAGAAGATTCTTCCACAGATTGAAGAAAGAAGATACCAGATAAATTCATAGCAAGCTTTTTATGGCCACATGGAGGCTGACATAATAATTTAGAATCCCAAAGAGCCCCAATCACACAGAAAGTTGTATTTACCTGCCAACTCTTTTCACAGATCTGGAATAGTAGGCCAAAGACTGAGTTCAAGGTAAAATAATTGGGAGATCCTCCCAAAGGCATGTGGGGCCTTCCACTAAGACAAAGAAACATCAAGGGCACCTGGATGGCTCAGTCAGTTAAGTGTCTGTCTTTGGCTCAGGTCACAATCCCAGGGTCCGGAATCAAGCCCCACATTGGGCTCCCTGCTCAAGAGGGGAATCTGCTTCTCCCTCTCCCTCTGTCCTTTTTCCCTCCACCCATGTGCTCTCTCTCGCTCTGCTCTCTCTCTCAAATAAATAAATAAAATATATATAAAAAAAAAAAGACAAAGCAACATCAGACTAAATAATGGAGTCAGGACAAGAAAGCTGAAAGGAAATCCTAGAGATATTCTGTGTCTTAACCAAGTTTAAGGCAGTAGCTACAGAAGTCTGAAAGCACATTTAGATGAGTATATACACTTTAAAAGATTATTGGCCATTAAGAATAAAATAATGACAATGCATGTAAGGTTTTTAGCATTTGAAGAAGTATAAAATATGACAGGAGCAAAAAGGAGTGAAGAGTAAATGGAATGATACCATTGTAAGGTTTATACATTTGCCATGAAGTCACATAATATTATTTATAGCTACATTGTAATGTTATAGACAAATATTGTAAGCTTTATAATAACCACTAAAATACAAAACAATAAAGTATTGCTAATAACTCCTCCAACAGAGGAGATAAAATGAAATATTTAAAAAATGTTCAGCTCACTGACAAGAAATCAAGAAAAAGGAAAAAGAGAAACAGAGGACAGATGAATCAAATATGAAACAAATATTAAGATAGTAGACTTAAATATATGCATATTAACAATGATATTAAGTATAAATGGACTAAACACTCCAACTAAAGGCAGAGATTGTCAGGCCAGTAAGAAGAAATGCAACTATATTCTGCATATAAGAAATACTATAGATTTTCTGGTTTCAGTTCTGACATGCGAAGAACTACTTCCATCCAGATAACCAGAAAAAAACCCTGAAAATCAGTGAATTTTCTTGGACCATAAGAGATCTGAGTTTGCAGAGTAAACTCCCACTCTTGAATCTGGAGACACTGGTGTATTTTAGGGAGCTAGAGCTGAAATCTACTTACCTGAGGCAGAAGCCACTAAAGCCAATAAACTGGTATGAACAGTTAATGGGAACTGTGACTAATTTCTGGAGGATGATTAGGGACTAGCTGGAGAGTGAGAAACTCCTGGGAGCTGCAGTCCTGGGTGGGACAAGACACACTTTCTTGGACTTTCCCTCCAGAAACCCCACCAGGTTCTCACAGTGAGGATCCAAGAGATACCCCTGTTGGCTCTGACAGCAAAGGGCAAGAGTAGTCTTTGTGAAATACACTTAAGAGTCTTCTCCATGACAAATGCTTGATCTCGCCTGGGAAAAGACTTGGCCAGAGCACAAATCTGAAACTTTAAGAAGAGGATTCATTTTTATACAGGGCTTTTAGGAAATAGACTGGAAACCCTGCGGCCAAGGGAGTAGGGGAAAAAAGCACAAAGCTATGCCACTTGAGGAATGCTTATGAAGGTCTTGCCCCTAAGAAACAGGCCCATTGAAAGAGTAGATTTTTCAGATTATCCCCCACTTCCAACCACACCAGCCAGCACCAGTATAATGATAGTGCATCACTGCTGAAGAGCTACAAGACAGACTTTCTCTGAGCAGGAATACAGAGGGAATACCAGAGATAACAGTTACAATAGAATATAGTAATTAGAAGTCCTTGGTATCTAGAGCTATACCAATTGTTAAACACAGCTTAACTCCTAGCAGGTAAACAGAAGTCCTCACACTAAGGGCCTATTCAGCTCAGTTCCTATTACCAAATGCAACATACCTGGCTTTCAATGAAAACTTAAAATCATGTCAAAAGGCAAGTAAAAATACACTCTAAAAAAGGACCACACTCATCAGAACCACACTCAGATAAGAAACAGATGTTGAAACTATCAGACAGGGAATTAAAAATAACTATGATTAATATGAGCCTCTAATGGCTCAAGTATATAATAGCCAAGATCAGATGAGCAATGTAAGCAGAAGGATGGAAACTCTCAGAAAGAATCAAGAGGAAATGTTTAGAAATAAAAAACACAGTAACAGAAATAAAGTCCATATTGGTGGACTCATTAGAAAACAGGACATGGCCAAGTTAAAAATCAGTACATTTGAAGATAGGATAAGAGAAACATGCCGGGGTGCCTGGGTGGCTCAGTCGTTAAGTCTCTGCCTTTGGCTCGTGTCAAGATCCCAGGATCCTGGGATTGAGCCCCTTGTTGGGCTCCCTGCTCAGCGGGGAGCCTGCCTCTCCCTCTCCCTCTGCCTGCTGCTCCCCCTGCTTGTGCTCTCTCTCTCTGTTGATAAATAAATAAAATCTTTTATTTTCAACTTTTTGAAGAACCTCCATACTGTTTTTCAGAGTGGCTGCACCAGCTTGCATTCCCACCAACAGTGTAGGAGGGTTCCCCTTTCTCCGCATCCTTGCCAGGAAACAAACTGAGGGTTGCTGGAGTGGAGGGGGGTGGGAGGAACGGGGTGGCTGGGTAATAGACATTGGGGAGGGTATGTGCTATGGTGAGCACTGTGAATTGTGTAAGACTGTTGAATCACAGACCTGTACCCCTGAAACAAATAATACCTTATATGTTAAAAAAAAAAAAAAAGAAGAAGAAGATAGTAGGAAGGAAAAATGAAGGGGGGGAAATCAGAGGGGGAGACGAACCATGAGAGACTATGGATTCTGAGAAACAAACTGAGGGTTCTAGAGGGGAGGGGAGTGGGGGGATGGGTTAGCCTGGTGATGGGTATTAAGGAGGGCACACACTGCATGGAGCACCACCGGGTGTTATACGCAAACAATGAATCATGGAACACTACATCAAAAACTAACGATGTAATGTATGATGATTAACATAACATAATAAAATTAAATTAAAATAAAATAAATAAAAAATAGAGAAACATGCCAAACTGAACTGCAAAGTAAATAAATAAAAATCCAAGAACTGTGAAAAATATCAAAAGATGTAACATATATAAAATTTTAATACCAGAAAGAGAAGAAAGAAAAAACAGCAGAAAAAATATATTTGAAGTAACAATGACGAAGAATTTTTTTCTAAAACTAGTAACAGACACCAAACCAGAGATTCAGGAAACTGAGAGCAAAATAAATATTCCCCATCCTCCGCACTCCCCCAACAAAACTTGAAAAAACAAATATGATTTGTTTAATTATATTTAACTATTTAAACTGCAGAAAACAAGACCAATTTAGATACAGAGATACAAATTCAATATAAAATACAGTATCATCAGAGGTAAACATTTCATAGTGATAAAAAGGTCAATTAACTGGAAAGGCATAATAACCCTAAAAGTACATATACCTAAAATAGAGATTCAAATTCATGAAGTAAAAAGAAAGAAACGGACATATTCATAATCATATTGGAAGTTTTAACATACTCTCCTCAGTAATTGATAGAATAATGAACAAATACAGTTTAGGAGAAAGAATATTTGAGCAACAGTATCAACATCCTGGACCTAGTTGATGTTTATAGAAGACCACATTCATCAGCATAAGGATGCATATTCTTTTCAAGAACACATATATCATAGGGTGGGCCATAAAACACATCTCAATAAATTTCAAAGAATCAAAACATACAAATTTTGCTTTCTGACTACAATGGTATTAAGCTAAATTCCTAATTAAATTAGAAATCAAGAATAAGATATCAAGAAAATCTCCAAATATTGGGAAATTAAGGTACTCATCTTTGACTAACTCATAGGTCAAAGAGGAAATCACATGGGAAATTAGGAAATATTTTTAAGCAGATGTTAGTGAAATACAACATAAAATTAGTGGATGGAGATAGACACTGCCATAATAAAGAAAAAGACTATTTTCAGTGTTTGATTGATGACAGCTTACAAGGCTACCCTCCCCCTTTCTCTTTTGTCCCAACTCTGGGAAGGCATTCTCCCTAGGTGCTTGTCAGGATGTTCAAACCATCTGAACTCAAACCCATCTGCACATGCATGAAATTTTCCAAGGCCTACATTTTAGTCATAATAAAAACCAAACCCACTCCCTCTGCTTCACTGAAGCCCCCTAAACTGACTTAAGTCTGTCATACTTTCCCCAGAAAGTCCCACTATGTGCATAATAAACCTTTTGAAAACCTGTTGGTGTTTGTGATGTCATCAGTTTCAACATCTGAACCAATTTTGGGTGGAGAATTAATCTCATTTCTGGCAGTCAACCATAATACAATTACATAGAAAAAATATATACAGCTAGAAATGCATAAGTTTATGGCTCTATTTGAAAAGAAAAAGGTCTAAATCAATGTTCAAAATTTCTGTTTTAAGAAGTTAAAATAAATGGCAATCCCAAAATGATTTTAAAAAAAAGAAAATTAAATAACAACAAAAACCAGTAAAATAGCAGTGAAAAATAATCAATGTCAAAAGTCAGTTTCTTGAAAAAATTAAGAAAATTGATCAACAGTGAGGAGAACTGATCAATAATTTGTACTGAAAAAAGGAGGTAAAAGAGAGAGAGAGAGCGAGCGAGAGAAACACAAATTCCCAGTAGCAGGATTTAAAGAGAATATTATCAAACATTCTACAGACATCAGAGTAGGTATTGTGGATAAATCAGTGCTGAGAAATTTGACAACTTAGATGGAATGGTCAGGCTCCTTGAAAAGTACTATTACCAGAAGTGCACAAGAAAAAATAGAAAACATAAATGGTCCTATATATCTGGAATCCTTATGTTTTGCTATTTGGAATGTGTAAGTTTGGAGACTGTCCATTTCATTTTCATAGTTAAATACATGATTCGTAAATTTACTCTTAGGTACTCAAGAGAAATGAAAATATATGTATATAAGACTGGTCAAGGATGTTCCCAGTAGCTTAATTGTAATAGCCAAAACCTGAGGATGGAAAAATTTTCCAGCAACAAGTGAATCAAGATATATTTTATATAGTGTGATAATATCCCACCCACTGATAATGTAAGAAAATTAGTGAATCTCAAAACCTATTTTGGGTAGTTAGAGAAGTATGACATATATTCTGTATGATGTGTAAGACAAATCAGAATGTGATTGCCGGGGCGCCTGGGTGGCTCAGTTGGTTAAGCGACTGCCTTCGGCTCAGGTCATGATCCTGGAGTCCCGGGATCGAGTCCCGCATCGGGCTCCCTGCTTGGCGGGGAGTCTGCTTCTCCCTCTGACCCTCCCCCCTCTCATGTGCTCTCTCTCTCTCATTCTCTCTGTCTCAAATAAATAAATAAAATCTTTAAAAAAAAAAAAAAAGAATGTGATTGCCTCTGTGAGGTAAGAATAGAGTTGAGGATGGGGATTGAATTGAAAGGGTTACTAAGGGAACTGCTTGGAGAGATGGAAGTATTCTGTATCTTGATCTGTTTGGTGATTACACAGCTATATGCAATTGTCAAAATTCATCAAACCAAGCACCTAACATATGTTTATTTTATTGTATATATAATATATATACAATATATTCCATATATTAAAAAATTAACTGTTTTTATTTTTTCCTAAAGAGTAAAACCCTTAACCAAAGTCTTACTTTGTCTAACAGACTCTAATTCATCCTATTTTGGTTCCTAATTAGTTCTAATTCATTGAGGATGTCTCTTGAAGCGTCAGTTTTTTTATTCAGTTCAATGTTTCTAACCTCAGTCAATGCAATTTGAAAATATCTTTATTGCATTTTAGGGCTACATCAAAATCTTCTCTGTCCTTGGATCTTAGTAATCTGACAATTTTTTTTTAAGACTTTATTTATTTATTTGAGAGAGAGAGAGCGAGCACGAGAGGGGGGAGCGGGAGAGGGAGAAGCAGACTCCCCGCTGAGCAGGGAGCCCGATGCGGGACTCGATCCCGGGACTCCAGGATCATGACCTGAGCTGAAGGCAGTCGCCCAACCAACTGAGCCACCCAGGCGCCCTAATCTGACAATTTTTAAATGAACCATTTTCTATCAAACACTTTAAAATGTCATTTCAAAATCTGAGCAGCATACAGACCTGGCAAAGACACCTAACCAAGTGGCTGTAGTTATAACAAAAGTACTTGTATGAATTTTGCCTATTGTACCTGTTCTTCTCTACATGGTTGAAACTTTGTGGTATTAAAACAACTGGTTAATTCAGTCAATAATAATATTTTAACATCAAATGATTCCTTACTAAATGTCAGGCATTTTGCTAAATAGTTTTGTGTCTGTTCTTTCATTTAATTCTTCTTGTCTTTACATACTATTATTACTCCAGTTCAACAAAGGAAAGAACTGTGGGTCAAAATCACACACAAAAATACATTTCAGGGGGCTCTTGGGTGCCTCAGTTGGTTAAGCATCTGCCTTCGGCTCAGGTCATGATCCCAGGGTCCTCGGATCAAGCCCCACATCTGGTTCCCTGCTCAGCAGGGAGTCTGCTTCTCCCTCTGCCTCTCCCTCCACCCAGCTTGTGCTTTTTTTCTCTCTCATTCCCCCTCTCAAGTAAATAAATAAAATCTTAAAAAAAAAAAAAAAAAAACATTTCAGGGGGCACCTGGGTGGCTCAGTCAGCTGAGCGTCTGACTCTTGATTTCAGCTTAGGTCATGATCTCAGGTCCTGGGATCCAGCCCTGAGTCAGGCTCCATGCTCAGCATGGAGTCTACTTGGGATTCTCTCTTTCCCTCTTCCTTTGCCTCTCCCCTCTCCCCCACCCCACCCCTGCTGGTGCTCTTTCTCTCTCTCTAAAATAAATAAAATCTTAAAAAAAAAAAATACATTTCAGGGCTAGCATTGGCACTCAGGAGGATCAGCCTCCAATTCCTAGCATTTAATCCCTAAAATTGCCCAATTCAATCAAATTCTTAATCCAAAATGATGAGAAGAAAGAGTAATTCAGTCATTTAGAGGCAGAGGAATAGTCATTAACAATACAGTTTCTGCAGGGCGCCTGGTGTCTCAGTCGTTAATTGTCTGCCTTCGGCTCAGGTCATGATCCCAGGGTCCTGGGATCAAGCCCCACATCGGGTTCCCTCCTCTGCGGGGAAGCCTGCTTCTCCCTCTCCTACTCCCCCTGCTTGTGTTCCCTCTTTTGCTGTGTCTCTCTCTGTTAAATAAATAAATAAAATGTTAAAAAAAAATACAGTTTCTGCAAATAGACTGCTTGGATTCAAGTTTCAGCTACATGACCTTGAACAAGTTACTTAATATTTTTCTGCTTCAATCTTCTAATTTACAAAGTGGGGTAGTAATGTCATAGGATTGTTGAGGATTAAATGAGTCAAATACATGCAAAGCAATATGAACTGTGCCTGACACACTGTAAGGACTACCTAAGTATTAGTTATTTGTATTATATTTAAATAAACTGGAAGACAGTTTGCTTAAAGGTCATTGAGTCATTTCATTTAGGAAAACATTTCTCTGAGTCTCATTGTATTCTTTGTATGTGATTAGCTATGAGATTCTATTTTCAGTGTAAGTTCCTCTGTAGAATTCTCAGGACTTACAAAGATCAGAGACATATCACCAGTTTTCCATATCAATCTCTACTTCCCTGTTCAGTTCTGTGCCTTCCCTGCCACAACCCTCTTCTCTGTTTTATTCACAGTCATAACAGTGTACATATTTAGAGACTACAATTTTTTATACTGTCTTTGCAGTTTACTGTTCAAATGACCTTGAACAAATTGCTCCTACTTCATGGTGTCACAATTTCATTATCTATAAAGTGGGGATCATGCTTCTGATGCTGCTCACTAAGTTGCTGTGAGCATTGCCTAATTAACGAGGTAAAAGTGCTTCAAAAAGCAGAGTGCCTCATGCAATGCTCAAACTTTACAAGAAGGTGGTTTTATAGTTAGTAAAAAGCAACATGTTTGTGACTGGCTGTGTTCGGATCCTCTGCAGCCTTCTGGAAATATGTGTATTTGTGCATACTAGTTCACTTTCTGTCTTTCCCTCATATTAACTGATGGACCAAGAAACTTCAGAGACTTATTTGGCTTCTTTCAGAAGAATCTTCTTTGTAAAGGAGCTAGGATATAAAAAGAAACTTGGCCAAAATAATGAGATTGTAGATTGTGTTTGTATATCTTATAGGCACTGTAAAAAATTTTTAAAGAAAGGAATATGTAAGATATATGTCTCAGACATTCAATCATTAATTCATCTATATTTGAGAGTTCACAGAATAAGAATTCTGTTTTGTTTTATTTTAGTGGGTCACAGTTGTTCTTCCTTGGTAATGGTGGTGGGTTTGTGCACTTCTCCATCATATTCTTTTGTTTGATGTCCCACAATTGGCATGGATTCTACCAGAGACTGTGGTGGAAGAAATAACTATGGACTGGAGGAATGTTGCTCAAATCACCTCCATTGGAACACTACTGTATCAAAAGATGTAAAAAAGGATGCCAAAATCAATTAGGTCAATGCTGACATATCCAATTCTTGGGCCGTCACAGTGCACTCTAGAGTATTCAAATATCATTCATCACTAATGAAATTTTTACTGAAACCCTATATATTAGGGGACTTTTTAGATTCTGATGGCACAGAAATTAAAAAAAAAAAAAACAGACCGAAATTTCTATTTTTGGAAACTTGTAATTGAATGTATATAGGAACCCCTATTTCCCAAAAGTAACCTGATTTGATTTGGGTTAGCCTGGTGTATCTTAAACTCCTTCATAAACTCTCCTCATAGAAGAGAAATTAAAACGTCAAGAGTATCCCAGTGTTATTTGACACAGAATTTTGGAAGTGGTAATGGTAGAATATCCAGCTCTTTTGAATCCATGTCTTTTATCTCTTTAGTATTTTCCTGAGCTGACTATATCAAAAGTTAATTTCAGGGCTGGTATATACTCAACCTGCACAGATTGCCTCACAGACTTTCTACTTGGGCATCACACATTATGTTTTTGAATTTTGAGTTATCACATGACCTCCCAAAGGATCTCATGTTGTTACATTTAAGATTAATGAGGCATTGGATAGCCATTAAGAAGCTATTCAAGAATATGCATTTAATTAAAATGAATTATGTATATGAGTTAATACCATTCAACCTTTTTAATTTAGAAAGATAAATCATGGCTATTTTACTTCTGAGAAGGGTCCTAACACTGGCAAATTGAATATTGATGTTACAATGCCCAAATAATTCATGCTGGTCAGATTCATCCATACATAATGGGTATATCCTGAGACTTTGCCTACCAGAGAATATTAAATATTTCTCTTTTAGTTGACTATGTGTGTGTACTTGCACATGTAATGAGCTGCAAAGAGTAATTCAGTGTTACACATAATCTCTGAACACAAAGCAAATAGTAACATCAATCCTGAAGAAAATACTGACCAGCCAGAGCCTCCACTTATTTATCAGCATTAGTGACTCAGTATGAATGTTTCCTTTAAACATAAACACTATTCATATGCAACACAGTTACCGTCTATTGACTTAGTAATGTTTCCAGTCCCATTTTCCCCCCAAGGGAAATGATGCTAATATTTTAATTCTACCGAGTTTGTATTCTAGGACAGTGTTATATATCCAATGGGTACCTGAATACCCTAATGGACAGAGATTCTCTCTTTTCTTCCTATGTGTTTCATAGTGCCTCTTATAGGTAGGTGTTCTATGTATTCATGATGAGTTGAGTTGAATGAAGAGAGGAAATGTGGAAAATAAAACATTTACCGAGCAATTGAACTATTCTAAATACTTGAAGTAGTTTATTGAATCCTCACAGCAATCATACTGGCTAGGTATTATTATTATCCTCCTTTTATAGATGATGAAATAAAGACATAAAAGGTTAAATAATTTGCCCAAGAGCACAGAGTTGGTAAGTGATACAGCCTAGATTCAGATCCCAGCAATGTGACTCTCAAACCAGCTTAAGGTTTTGCCCTTCTGGCTTAGTAAGTGTAGAATACCTTAACAATACTATGACATCTAAAGAACTCACAGTCCATCTCTTGTTGGCTTTTCATTCACACTCAATGAAGTTTATTATTTATTTATTTGTTTGTTTGTCTGTTTAGAGAGAGCATGGGGGGAGAGGCAGAGGGAAAGAGAGAATCCCCAGCAGGCTCCACACCCAGCATGGAAACCAACATGGGGCTTGATCTCACCTCCCTGACATCATGACCTGAGCTGAAATCAATGAGTCAGACACTTAACTGACTGAACCACCCAGGTGCCCCAAAGTTGGTAATTTTAAATCGCCAGTTAGAAATCTATTCTGAGTCAATTTTAGTTCTCTATGTGTTTCCTAAGAAAATCTAATTACTCATAAGCACATATTCTTTGTGTTTCACAGTAAAGAAATATACCTAAACCTCTCAGACTATATGTACTTATGTATATTTCCTTATTGTGAGACACAAAGAATATATATATGGATGTGTGTGTGTGTATGTGTGTGTGTTTGTGTGGTGTCAAGCATAGTAGGAACTCAAATATGAAGAAATGAAACTTCATATAAGCTCTTAGGTCTTTATAGACTTAGAATTATTTCCTTAAAAAAAAGAAAAAATAATAATATTTAATTAGAAGTTTCCTTTTAGAAATGGAAAGAATCTATTAGTTACCCAGGGGGAAGTAGTGAAATGTCAAGACTAATGTGATTACAGTTTCCTAAAAACATTTCATTTGTTTTTCAATCACAGCCATCACTCTGCAGCCATCTGACTACAAGCATAACAATAACCTTAAAAGGCTTCTATCACATGGTTTATGCTGTACTTTCACCAAGAGCTTCACAGCAGTTTAATCAATAAAGCAGCACAAGCTGTGAACAATTATAATAAAACACCTTAAGAATGATCCGCAGTTAAAAGGTAGAGAGAAAAAAAACCTTCAATTTAGATAAACCAATCTGCCACTCAGTTTGATAAAGTTCAGTTGAAGTGTTCTGACACACTCATGGCATCTATCAGTAGAAAGATCTGTAGCCTTGAATTTAAATTAACTCTTCAGGTTATACAAGAGTAAAGAATTATAAGCCTCTAGTTATATACACCAGAGTATTACATGTAACCTAACAACCAAATTCCTATTGAAATTCCACCTTGCAGTTTACAAAGAGGTATCTATATTGATTTTAGGAAGTGGTTTGAAATATATTTCTGAAATATGACAGCTCTTCATTTGAACATCTGAAAATTGATAGACACATGCTTGTTCTAACAATATATACTGATCACCTATAATTTGCTAGACAGTAGGAATTAACCGTAAGCAAGACATACTCATCCCTGTTTGGGGACTTGCATTTTTATGATCTTCTGTTCTACACTAAACTTTAAGAATGAGTGAGAAGAGAGGAAGGGGTGTGGGGCATACATACAGGTTAGGCTAGACAAAGACTAAAACATGGTTGCCTATAATATCTTACACTTCAGAACTGCAAGTAGTTTAGGGAAAAAGGAGGCATACAGGAAAGTGGTGGTGTATGAGGCTGGATGTCAAAATATTTTAAGCCAGAGAGTGACGTGATCTGAGTTTACAAGTTGCAAGTTAGAAATAATTCTCTAGATCCAGTGACAAGAGCAGATAAAAGAAGAAAAATTAGAGAATATTATATTCTTTCAAAGTAGGAGTGATGAAGAGTTTGAACTTTTCTCATTACTTCTGCCAGTGTGGGTAAGCTGGACTCATTTAGTACACAGGATAAGATAGAAGTACAGGAATTTTTGCAGGGTAGACTTCAAGGCTGCTATTCTCCAATTTTTGATCTTGACATTTGTTCATCAATAGAAGACTCTAATAACAGTTCCTGTGTGGATATACTTCCAAACGCTAGTTAATATATCTTTATGCCATTCCTTGGATATCCAGACATTCTCTCCCTTAGTTACTAGCTGGGATATAGCAGTGCTGGTAGTTCTAGAACCTATGAATAATACCAAGGATGGAGATTGTGCTCTCTCCCCCCATTGGATGAGGGCACCCAAATGTGGGGCAATGATCGGCTGGAAGCCGGTGGCAAGGGAGGTGAAAGGATCCACCGGAGGCAGAACAGAGGTGATAGAAGTGTATTGAATACATGGCAAGGGAGCTGCGGGCAGGACAGCAGAGGAGGGGCTGTCTGCCACAAGGCAGTGGGTGGGGGCTGTATTTAAAACAGGAAGGTGAGGAGGTATGGCCATGTCTGGAATTCTCCCTTTTCTGGCAACTGTGCCTGGTTGTAAGTAGCCCATTGGTCAGTGAGGGCCTCTGGATATTTTGAGGTGGGTCGCCTGATGGGCCTGTCTGTACTCAGCCAGGGTGTTGCTGTGGGCCCATTCTACATTCCATCGCTCAAGCCTGTTACCTAAAAACAGCCTTTGCAGAAATCTGCTGTGAAAGCAGGTGCATTGGGATATGGTGACCTTTTATGAAAATTCCATAGAAATTGGGTGGGTAGAGGACATGTTATGTGTAGCACAAGTAGCTATAGTAGGAGCACTCAAAACCTAGTTGAGATGTTCTCAGAATTAGTAGTACCTGGGTAGCTTAGAAAAGGAGGGTTGGAAGAGTAACTTCCTAAACTGGTTATGCCAGCTGAGGTCCAGGATTTGTGGAATGATGCCTAGGGAATCCATGGAGGCAGAATAATACGTGGATGACTAGCAAAGCAGTGGATAAAACAGTGTGGAAACAATTCAAAGGCTGAAATGTGCTGGTTTATTGTTTACCGATAAATAATGAGATATTGTCCTTGTTGTGGATATATTCTTCATTGGACTCTTACATTCCTGTACAACTTGTCAGCGGAGACCATGACAACTTTTGTTTAGGTCTCCTTTTATAAGGATGTTTTTATAGCAAATGGTTTCGGAGGATAGAGATAGTGTCTCCTGGTTCAGAGAACAGATTTGTTTGTTGTCCAGTGTAGTAAAGATAATGTCTCCTTACAGGGGAAAGATTGAACAGCTTTGCCTGCAGTCCTTTGCAAAGACTGGAGTTTCTTGAGCTCAGGGTTCCTTAGCTCAAATGCAAATGTACTATGTGCATAGCTTCCTCAAGGCCACTTCATGTTGTTCTCAGGGGACTTAGAGGATGAGGGAAAATGATGCAAACATGCAGTTCACGCCACCTGCTGAGCCATGAGTAACAAAATGCTTTGTGTTTGACCCAGGATTCTCATATATTATGCTAGAAACCATGAAACTGTGACAGGCTAACTCTGCAGCTAGCAAGCAGGGTAACACTCTCATAACAGAGAAGGCATCCGAGCTATTTTGTGAGAACATTTTCGTCACAGTTCTGGTTTCCAGGAATATGCATGCCTTCAGTTCAGTTTGTTAGAGAAGGGTCACATCACATCAATACTGTCACAGAATGAGCTAATCGGTGGCCTAAGGAGAGGGTATGGGGAGTATAGTCAGAACGAGACCTTTTAAAGTTCCATGTAGCCTGCTTACAGAGTCAGAATATGACACTTGTAGAAGCAGCCCCACTATAATCACATTCTCTCCACATGCGTTCATTCATCTCCACTGCCCAAATGCTTGCCGAAAGTCCTCTGCTCTGCTCTTGTATTACCCACCAGTTTGGATCTGGAATAGGCTCATCGACTTTGAATCTTTCACTTGTCACTGCTTGAATGTAATGTTTTCTGTTGCCCAGTTCTAGCCTCCCCTTGTAGTCTTTTCTATATTGCACTTTGACTTCTTGGTTTGGGAATTTCAACCACGCAGGTGGCCAACAACATCTAACTTAAGCCCATTAGTATTTCCAACCATGTGATGCTGCTATGACTTTAAATAAAAATGGTCAAGTCACAAATGACAGAATCTCATCTGTTCATTAACTTCTAAGGGTATTTTAAATTCAGACAGATCTTCCCCACAGTGAGATAGAATTATGGCAATCTTACAATCTATGTGTTCAAACCATGCTTATAATCAAACTAATAAAATACTAGAAAATATGAATCTGTTTTAGAATCTAAGAACACTATTGGTAACACTGGATTCATAAAACTATTCTCAACCTTGTAATTAAGTGTAGCCACAGAAAATGTGCTGATTTTCTAAAGGAATGTAAATAAAAAAAATTCAGCAGTCTGGGGCGCCTGGATGGCTCAATTGGTTAAGTGTTCCACTCTTGGTTTCGGCTCAGGTTGTGATATCGGGGTGGTGAGATTGAGCTCTACGTCAAGCCCGGTGTTGGGCTCCCACTCAGCACGGAGTCTGCTTCTCTCTCCCTCTCTCCTTCCACCCCTCCCCCTGTTCATATTCTGTCTTTCCAAAATAAATAAATCTTTAAAAAAATTCAGGAGTCTAACTCAGATAAGATATGGAATAAAATCAAATAGTTTAATAATTATACCTCATGCAATTACCACTAAGATAAAAGAACTGTTTAAAATTGTACTAATTTATATTGCTGACAAATTTGTGCCTTTAAGAACCAATTATAAAATCTGCTGTATTGTGTATCCAGTTGATGGAGATACCAAAAGGCTAATAACGTAAAAAAAAAAAAAAGTCTAGAAATCTTTGAAGCGTAAAAGAAATATAAGCTGTCTAAGGATCATACTGCAATGTTTTATTTGCCACATTGAATGATAATACAGAATGTTTTTTGGTGAATTATACTAACTAGAGATGAATCATTTATACGTATTTTATTATAAAATAATATAATCACATTACTCCTTATAGATAGTTCCAAAAACTTTGTTTTTAATTTACATTCAGTAAAAGTCACCCTTTGTGATACACAGTTCTGTGAGTTTTGACAAATAGTCATTTATTCACCAGATAGAGAACAGTCATATAACTCTCCCAAATTCCTTCATACTTTGTATCCCTACCCCTACCTCTGTTCTTTGTTGAGCTGGTCTGTTCTGTGGACCTATATGTTTGCCAGATGGAATCATATGGTATCCAGCCTATTAGGTCTGGTTTCTTTTACTAAACAAAATGTATTTGAAATTCACCCATGTTGTTACATATATAATTTGTTATTTTACATTGCTAAGTATTATTCCATTCTTTGTCTATCCATTCAGCAATTGAAGAATAATTTTCCATTTTCAGTGATTATTAATAAATATACTGTAAGCATTTATGTATAGATTTGAGTGTAAAAATAAGTTTTTTTCTCTTGGACAAATATGTACGAGTGGGATTGCTGGGTTATAGGACAAATATAAGAAATTTCAAAACTGTTTTCCAAAATGGTTGTACCATTTGCGTTCCCACCAGCAAAGTAGGAGAGTTCCAATGCCCTACATCCTTATTGGCACTTCTGGTATTGTAAGTTAATTTTTTGTTTTTTATTTTTGTTTTTGATGTTCTAATATTTGTGTAGTGGCATGTCAGTGTGGATTTAACTTATATTTCCCTAATAAAAGATGCTGTGCATCTTTTCATATACTTTCTTGCCATCCATATACCTTCTTGGAGTGTCTACTCCAATTTTGGGCCCATTTTGGGGGAAGTGGAGGTTGTTTGATTTTTAATTGTTGACTTCTGAAATTCCTTATATATTCTGATACAGGTCCTTTGACAGATACTTGTTTTGTAAACCTTTTTTCTCTTACTCTGTGGCTTGTCTTTTTCTTCTTTCACAATGAATGTTACAGAGCAAACTTTTTAAATTATGGTGTTTATCATTTTTTTTCTTTATAGATTGTTGTTTTTGTATCTTATCCAGTAACTCCTTTTGCCTAACATGGATAACAAAAATTATATCCCGTTTTTCTTCTAGAAATTTTATGCTTTTCTTGTAACATTTAGGTCTATGTTAATTCTTGTATAAAGTGCAAAGTATGGGTTAAATTTCATTTTATTCCATTAAGACAATTTGAAGAAAGAAAAAGAAACCTATCATCTCTACATTTATATGTCTCTTCATTTTTGTAGAAAAATTCAGGTGACTATATTAGTTTGAATATATTTCTTTTTTTTAAGATTTTATTTATTTATTGGACAGAGAGAGAGAGCACAAGCAGGGGAGTGGCAGGCAGAGGGAGAAGGAGAAGCAGACTCCCCGCTGAGCAGGGAGCCTGATGCAGGACTCCATCCCAGGACCCTGGGATCATGACCTAACCTGAAGGCAGATGTTTAACCGACTGAGCCACCCATGTGCCCCTGTGTGAATTTATTTCTAGAAGCTCTATTCTGGGGCTGCCTCAGTAGCTCAGTCAGTTAAGCATCTGCCTTGGGCTCAGGTCATGATATCAGGGTCCTGGTATCTAGTCCCTGGTAAGCAGTCCCCTGCTCAGCGGGGAGTCTGCTTCTCCCTCTCCCTCTACCCCACCAAATAAACAAATAAAAATCTTTAAATATAAAATAAAATAAAAGCTCTATTCTGCTTCACTAATCTATGAGTCTATCATTTCACCAACAGCATAACATCTTGATTACTGTAGCATTATAAGTATTTAAGCTAGGTAGTATCGGTCATTCAAGTATGTTCTTTATCAGATTGTTTGGCTATCCTATTTCCTTTGCCCTTCTATATAAATTTTAGAATCAGTCTGTCAATGTCTACAACAAAATCATGCTGAGGTTTTTATTAGAAGTTCATTGACATCATAATAATACTGAATTTCCAATCTATGAACACATTATATCTATTTAAGTATTCCTTATCTTATTTCATCAGTGTTTCATAGTTTTTAGCATGTGGATCCTGCACACATTTTGCTAAATTTATATCTAAATATTTTATTCATTACTGGTGGTATTGTAAATGGTATTTTTTTTAATTCCAAAGTTTTTGGTTGTATATAGAAATAAAGCTATTAAATACTGACCTTGTATAATATGATATTGCTAACCTGACTTATTAGTTCTAGAAGCTGTTTTATAGATTTCTTTGTGGAGAGATTTTATTTGTAGACAAACATGTTATCTATGAATACAGATGGCTTTATTTCTTCCTTTCTAATCTGAATAGGTTCTGCTGCCCTATATTCAAGTTCACTGATTCTTTCCTTCACTATGCCAAGTGTGCCGATGAACCTGTTGAAGACATTCTTCACCTGTATTACTCTGTTTTTCAATACCTTTGATTCTTTCTTTAGAGTTTCCATTTCTCTGCTGAAGTCAATTGATCTTGCATGTTGTCCATATTCTCCATAAAGCCTTTTATATATTAATCATAATTATTTTAAATTTCCTCTCGAATATTTTGAATATCCATGTCACAGTTCTTTATCTCTTGACAGTGTGTGTTGTCTTTGCTTGCTTTCCCGTATGCCCCATAATTTTTTTTATTCAAAGCCAGATAACCTGTACAGGGCAGTAGAGACTGGTGTGTAGTTTTTAATGATTGAAAATTGATATACCTTTTCTTATTTTAGCCCTTAGAGAGGAAGACTGAGCCAATTCAATTAATCAATGAACAGAGTTGGGGTTTGTCATTGCTATTTTTACCCTCAGTGCATCACAGGCTTCAAATTGCTCTAGTGACGTCACCTGTTTCGGGTGCGGACTGGTTCACAGAGAGGTCTTTCTCAGTATCTATTCTGTCCTCAGCCCAAATCATCCTTTTGCCCTGTACCTCAGAGAAGATCTCTCTATGCTCTTATAATTCTCTTAGCAGCATTACATGGCAGCTTTTTCCTCAATATTGATGTTGGGTGTGGCAGGGGTGTAGGGGGGCATATGAGGATTCTCTGTTGTACTAATTAAGCCTCAGTTTTAGGCAGATGCTGCATCTCTGGGTTTGAATGGTGTGGCCTTCTCAGAGCTCCTACTTCTCTCCCAGTGGTAGTTCTGGGACCAGCAAGTATTCCTGTCCCTCCCCCAAAGTAGAAGTCTTTATTTTTGCCTTCTTCTAGACACGAAGGCTTTTCAGCAATGCCCAAAGGAACTTTGTTTGTTGACTCTCCTCCTTTCCCTAATGTAAGGCTTTTGTTCTGTACCGAAGGTGGAGTTTTGTACCTTTCCCCACACTGCCCCTTCCCTTACCTCTGTCCTGTACCCTGAGAGGCATCTTGTTCGGATTCTTGATAAATTTTGTTTGTGCACACGCTGTGAAGTTTGTGGAGAAAAGCAAGTGAATCGATTCCCCTTATATCTGCACCCCCCAGGAGCTTTATATTATCTTCCTCTTCCATACTTGGTCTTTTCAGACATTCTTAACATTTCAAATATTGTTAACAATGTTAGTTGAATTCTTCTTCCTGCTGTCCAGCTGCCTCATTCCAAGGAAGCAAGAAATGTCCTTGAAAGTGCTTGTCTTTCCTTAAATTTCAAGTGAGTCGGTTACTCTGCAATTTCAACTTTCTGATGGTTTAAAGAAAGTTGTGAATTTGTAGTTTAACCAACTTTCCATTGTTGTTTCAAGGGTGGAAGCAATGGTATTTCCAGCTTTCTTAATTCCAAATTGAAGCCAGAAATCTCAATATTTACTTTTTAAAATGTTAAAATACACAGACACGTATGTCTACAATTTTATTAGGCATTACTTGTATACCTTCTTAAACAATATTATATAAATTAAAACAGATTTTTCCATATTGTTTAGGATGTCTGTGGTGTCATGAGATCTTGAGACAATTGTCAAGGACAAAAAAAAAAAAAATGAAAAAAGAACAAGCAAGACATTGATGTTACTCAGGCTATCACAATAGAGGGCATACATCAGATCCCCAAATCAGAGTGTCTCTACAAAGTAGTTTTGTCCTGGACTTTTATAGGGAAGATGATATCACTATATGATTATGAAAATAAATAATCTAAGTCATTAAGTATCAAGATAATTATTTCTCAAAATATAATATTAACTAAAAAAGTAGCCAATGTTTTTTTAAAGTAGTACAATATGATAGAGTTTTAGGAAACAATATTATATTTTCTGTATGGATGTCAACATATGTAATAAAAGTATTTTTAAGTGGCAGAGAAAGATACACACTAACTTTGATAGCTGTTTCCTCTGGAAAAGAAGGCAAATGGATGCAGGAGTAATATGTATAGAAATATGCATAACATTTTATTTTTGAAAAATCTAAATCTAAATCTGGAAAATAAATTTGGCAAATATATGTTTATAGGTATCCATTTTCTATTTTTTTTAGAATTTCTAAATATTTTAACCTATCTTCTTTTCTTCTTCCTCCTTTTTCCTCCTCCTCCTTTCCTCTTTCTCCTCCTCCTCCCCTTCCTCTTCCTCCTCCTTTTTCTTCAGAATGAATGTCATTTACCTGAGTTCCAGATGCCAAAATTAGCTAGGAGCAGATACAGCATATATGGGAGTCAATCTTATTTCCAGGTGAGGCTGTAGCTACCACGGGACTTTCTAAGAGCAGGAGATATGAGAAGGGATCAAGAACCACTCCTCACCCTAATATATGGAAAAGGGAAGTAAGACAGCTGCAGGCATGAAGAATTTGAAGGGCTGTATAGACTATCAAATGGGCAACTCTCTCAGTTATAGGCCCACAAAATCATATAGAAAAAAAATGTTTAGATATGCACCTTAGGGCACAGATGAAAATGAACTAAGCTACAAATGAGCAACACTGCAGGGACAAACAGATGGGCCTCTTAATGAACTAAGGCTTTAAGTAGATTCTCCATCTCTGACTGCATTTTGGCATGGAATAGACACAACTGATGCATAATCCTTCCAAGATGCATTAGGTATCCTGGACTGCCAGTCCATAACTCAACTGTTTACAACAATGAACTCATGTGGGTCAACGGCGTGCAAGGTATTTACATGTGATTTACTTCTATGAATAAAGTGTTATAAGTTTCCTTTCTCAAATGGAAGGGAAAGTGGAGTGACAATTAGATGTCATGGGACTAACTTGTGCATTTGACTACCTCCATCATATGTGATACAGTAACAAAAGAGACCCGTGCCTGATTGATGGTGGGAGAGAGGACAATAAGCTGAAGCAAAGTGTGCACATAAAGGAACTGGACTCAAAGGCCTCAAGTATATCATGTTGTAACTACCATGTGTGTCTGAAATACAGAAAAAAAATTAATGTAATACTAGCATTAGTTTAAGAATTCCCATGCAACAACAAAAACAAACCCATGTAATTTGACTATAAAAAAATATCAATGATGTCCTAGCACATAAGCCTGAAAAATCTATACAATTTAATGTTAGAAATTGTTAAATCAGAAGGGAAATTCTTACAATACTGTTTTTGCTCAAAACCCTTTTGAGGGCACCTGGGTGGCTCAGTCGGTTAAGCGACTGCCTTCGGCTCAGGTCATGATCCCAGAGTCCTGGGATCGAGTCCCACATCGGGCTCCCGGCTCAGCGGGGAGCCTGCTTCTCCCTCTGACCCTATCCCCTCTCATGCTGTTTCTCTCTCTCTCTCTCTCAAATAAATAAATAAATAAAATCTTAAAAAAAAAAAACCCTTTTGAAACTCTTTCAGAATAAAGTGTATTGTTTTGCATATTCTCAGACTCCTAGGTTCTCTTTATGGAATGGATTTCTTTTTGTTTTTATCTTTATCACTCGTTAATTATGAAATATTTTAGGCATATGGGAAAAGTGGAGAATAAGATAAGAAACATCTCTATACTCATTACAGACTAGAAACCTCTTTAATTCCCAAACTCTACCAGATGTCATCAAAATCCTGATTTGGGCATTTAGATTCCCATAGACTTCTTTTTCATAGTGACCATTGTGTGTGTGTGTGTGTGTGTGTGTGGTGAGAGCATCTAAAATCTACTCTTTTAGCAAAGGCTTTTTTAAAAATAGCCGAATATTATTTAGTATCAACTTAGGTAAATAAATCAGGGCACTGACAATCTTATGTTACTCAAAATCTCAGATAGCAATTTCAAAAGGCTCCACAAAAGTTTTGATAAATGGAAACAGTTCTGAAAAACATGTATTAATTACCATGTTGGCTATGCCAAAGGGCACACTTTTTTTAAAAAAGATTTTATTTATTTATTTGACAGAGAGAGACACAGCAAGAGAGGGAACACAAGCAGAGGGAGTGGGAGAGGGAGAAGCAGGCTTCCCACCGAGCAGGGAGCCTGATGCGGGCTTGATCCCAGGATCCTGGGATCGTGACCTGAGCCGAAGGCAGACGTTTCACGACTGAGCCACCCAGGCGCCCCCAAAGGGCACACTTTTAAATGTATTTTTCAGTGTATATGTTTAAAAAAAAAAGAAAATGCGGAGTTTAGAACTTTATGACCATATATCTACTAAAAGTCCAATGGAGCTACAGACAAAATTTTAGAGTTTCCCTTTCAGTATTTTCTACCTTAAAAAAAATTGAAACTTGCTTTATACATTATACATAAACCAATACAAAGATATGCTGAACGATGATTCCATTGGTGAAATAAATTCTGAATTATTACATATTCTCATATTCAGATACTCATCTTGGTATAAAACTTTATAACATTTTTCTGTAACATCAAAGGTTTAATTTCTGAGCTACCTGATATATTAAAAATAATGTATTCCTTCCTTCTTTTAATCCAACTTCCTGGAAAGAGCAAATTGGAATGTCTTAATATATTAACTTTCTATTAAAATGCACACAGATTTCTCAGATGTGGGGAACGAATTTGACAGCCTTATGAACTTTATATCTACTAAAATGCCTCCTCCTATTTGACATAATAGCTTTAGGAGCCTGAATACTAGGATTGGAAGGAATCTGTCAATATATATTTTTCCATTTGAGTCATTTCCCTGTGGAAATCTACTTGGATCAAAAAGAAAGCTTCCCATTTTAATGAATTTATCATCACATTATCTTGGTGGTAAATAGCAGCCCATGAAATGAATTTAGCAGGAATTGTACTTTTACCGTTGTCCTGTGGCCAATGTTATTGAGAAAATGATAACTATGCTTTTATTGTTTATTTCTATCTTTAACATAGATATTTTAAACGAGTTGGAAAAGCCATAGTTCCAATTAAAATTCACTCTGCACCTCAACATCTTCCTTTCAGAATTTACTGAGATTATAAATATAAGAAGACTATGGTTATCTCTCTCAATCCATAGTTAAACTCTCGTGATTGGCAGAAGGAATACATAAACCTCCCTCACCCTTCAGTGGAGATTTCCCCTCAAGGACATGTGAGAATAGTGCAAACTGCTCTTAAATGCCCCATGCCTAGACAATCTGCTGCCTGTTCAACCTGTCTCTGAGATCAGAAAGAATGGCAAAAAATATAAACAAAAAATATTGGCAAAGTAACAAGACACCTTAAATAGAGTTCGTAAGAAGGACCCTAACTTTCATAATGTTTACCATTGTTTTCAATTTTTTTCAGTATATCTGGGTTATAACGGATTACAAAGTAAATCATGAGTTCAGCGAAATAGCAGAACTAGTTGATGTCTAACTTGTGCGCACAGCTTGGCAAGAGAAAGTACAAAATTCTGTTGATGCCCGGACAAATGAATTATTTTAGTTTTCAAATCCTTTGATGACCTCCATATTTTTTAACCATTCTGTTTGGTAGCATTCAAATAATTCCATCCAGTAATTTTTTAGTATCCAAAGTGTGAAATATACTTTTTGAAAAAAAAATCTCCTTGCTCGGTATAGAGCAGACACAAATATTTTTATTGAATTTATAAATTTATAAATTAAAAAGATTCCACGATCATTCAGGCACATCTCTCAGTGCTAAACTCTATTTCTTGACAAAATATTTGTACTTAATATGTCAATTTCCATTAACTAAATGGTTAAAAATTACTTTCCTTTGGCCACACTCTTTAGTACAGTCTGCTAATAAGAGGGTAACTAAGGTACAATTTATGACAACAAGGAGTCCCCAGACTGTTATTAAAGACACACCTCACATTACTATGTATAACCTTCTCCTTTATGATCTTTTTATTGTAATTAAGCCCCTCCACAGTAATGACCAATTCTTATATTGACAATTTACAATTGTGTAATGAACGTGAAAGATGCTGATGTTGACCCCACGATGACATGCTAGTTCAATTGGTGCCAAGTCAAAGCAATCCATAGTGTTAAGAAAACATGATGGACTGGTCACAAGGTGAAAACCCCTAGCTTTTCTGGATGCATAATTAGATTCAGTAAATCCATATGCTTCTGAATCAAGCAACTATTACCACCCAAGCATTTTTTTCTCTTTACAATATTTAAGAAAAAGCATAATGCTATCTGGTAAGTGCTGTACAAGTGCTTCCATAGTTGTTATAAAAATACAGAGAGAAATAAATTCTGCAGGTGTTGAACAGAGAAGAATTTCAGAAAACATGTAAAGTGGTGACAGAATTTGAAACTAGCAATATTTGTCAAATCCACCAAAACCCAAGAGGAATTTCCAGTAGTGAAAACATGTTATGGAGTGAAATAAAACGGCAGGACAGTAAGGCTTGAGAAGTTATTGCACTAACCCTCACTGAATTCTACTGTTTTAAAAACCCAGATACTTCCTGGGATCGAGCCCCACATCGGGCTTCCCGCTGCTCAGCGGGAAGCCTGCTTCTCCCTTTCCCACTCCCCCTGCTTGTGTTCCCTCTCTCGCTGTGTCTCTCTCTGTCAAATAAATAAAATCTAAAAAAAAAAAAAAAAAAAAAAAAAACCCAGATACTTCACTTAGAAGATCCTTCTAACTCTGTAGCACAGTATCTGTGTTGCTCTGTTCGGAACTAGCTACCTAAGGCCATTAGTTTATTACTAACTTTTCCTCTACACTCCTTTGGTTATACTTCCCCATAGGACAAAATGGCCAAAGGCAGAAATTACCAGATGATGGTGCATTATAACCTGAGCTGTGATTTCAGCAGTAGAAAGGGTAGAAATACAAAAGCCAAGGGAGCGATAGGAATTACGGTCATCTATGCTCTATCTGATCTTGCAAGCACTTCAGACTACTCCAAACTGGATAAGGGTCACTTTCGGTCACACTGCTGCACAAATCGTTCCTGAGAGGAAGTTTTCCTCTTTGCCCAGGAGAGAAAAATCCGATAGATGACCTAGACCTGAGACATTTGCTTAAGGTCTGTGCACATCAACAATTCTCTCCTGATTAAAATCTTACAGGCTTTCAACAGCCTCCAGACAGATGATGGTGGTGGAGGTCAGTGGGGTGGGATGGGCAGGTTGTTAATGAGACTCCACTGATCTTGTTTATTGGCTACTAATAGACCAAGTAAATATCTCTTGTGGGAGAAGAATAAAGAATAACAACAGGGGGGAAAAAGGAAAAGAAAAATAAGGAAAAAAAAAAAAAAAAACTTGAATCCTGTGATAAGAGCTTGCCCTCAAAATAGTAGCAAAAAAAATGCCAAAATGTAGTCTGAACAGAATATCCCTGGTGTGACCTCTAGCTAGAGTAAGTAAAGGACACAGAAGTGGAGAAAGGAGGAAGGATGTTTTCACTTGGGTGGGGAGCAGGGAGAGAAGGGGTGATTATGAGGAATAGAGTGGGCCTATATTTATGTCTTTGTCACTGCCAGTACTCCTGAGTTCATGTCTGAGAGCTTTGTGCACAGTGTCTGGTATTGGGTGGTACACGTTTGAGTCTCTGCCCCAGAGCATGGAGCAAAAAAACAAAGAAAGACTACTCTGGAGAGAGATGGGCACAGAGGACCATGCCACTTTCTGTCTCTTGCATCATGATAGAGAAATAATCTGTGATGCTATCTGAGGAAAGCAGAATAACTCTGGATAACAAGTTCAGGCCAAAGCTTTGGGTTAATAGTTGGAAACAAAGCTTTGCGAGAAGGTTGAGGCCATCTCGGGGCAAAAGAGAGGAAAAGTCTATATTCCCTTAAATTCCTAATATCTGCTACAGAAATGTTATCAAGATAACCTGGGATAATATACTTTGTTTTTAAATGCCTTCCTTCAACAATGTCATGATAATATCCAGTGGCTCTGTAAAGGGAGACAAAAGAAATATTAGAAAGTCATGGGATAGGTGGGCGTGGCCAGCAAGTCCACTCAAATTGGAAGGTTATGAAAGGTTTGGGGGCCTGGGTTGTAAGTGCCAGAGTTTTAAATCAATGTCTTACTTTACTTGATAACACTGTACTTCTAACTTACCTACATGCATGGAAATATCTCTTGGTAGAAATAAAATCGAAGGACCTAGGAACTTCAATTAAATATTGTTAAATTAAATATTGTTACATATACCTCAGTTTAGTACTATAGGGCATCAAAAGGTGTGGGAAATCTTGTGTCACTTGATTTAGACACCTCATCTGCTCCCCTGGCTTCACTAAAGCATAGAGAAAAGGTACTGTATGCTGTTGACATCTGATACCTCAGTGTGGGAATAAGCAATTGTCATAATATGGACTTGAAGAAAGTGAAAAAACTGCTGAAAACCAAAAAGAAGTTGGCCAACATGATCAGCCATACCTTTGAGATGGGTGATGATGCACAAAGGGAAGGAAATTTGAAAGTACCTGTGATATGCCATAGATTTGATTCAAAAAGAAGGGAGTTTTATAAAAGATTCAAACTTCTTCATGATTCCACTATTACATTTTTTGCAAACAAGTATGCCTTGATTAGGCATGAACTGACCTGGATAGGAAAATTTCTCCAGAAGTCACCTAAAAGAAATGTACTTAAAGAATCTTGAGGTCCACAAAAAAAAAGGGGGGGGGGGAATTATCACTGAAAGAATTAAAATAGAAGAGGACTTTCCAGATTCCCAGAGTTTCCCACACAGTGATATAAACATTCAACTTACAAACCTAAAGATGAAGAATTTGTTATTTTTTCAAAAATTGAACAGATAATGATAAGGCAAATGAAGAGAGCGCCATGTCATCCAGAGATTAGAGCAAGTGACTGTCAGCAGGACTTTGCAGGCAAAACTCAGACCTAATGGCCTGAAATCTAATTATTATGATTGTTTAGAAGAAATACCTTGGATACCTAAATTTCTAATTTACAAATTTATTGATAATGGGAATTATCAATTAAAAAAAAAGTCTCCAGAAAATGAGGAAACATCCCATTCATCAGAGAGCCCGAGGATTTAAAAAAAATTTACCTTCATTTGGTTTTTAAATGAGAACCAAAGTCATAAAAACAAAGCCTAATGTTACAAGATGACATTGTTCAAGATAACATTGATCCTCTCAATTTCCACTAGAAAAAGATATCAGCTTTCTGATGATGTTCCAAAACAGAAACAAGCTTTAATAACAGATGCTGTTTTCTTCAGCTTCAACCAGGTTTCCCAGCCAAATATTATGAACTGGTAAAGTTGTCTGTGGGGACCTGGAAATTGCAATAATGAAAAGGCAATAGAGATAGTTTTACAATCTGGAACAGGAGCACTGATACATTCATATACGGGAGTACATTAATTCAGAAGAGAAGGTTTAAAATTCGTGTAATAAACATTAAACATTAATTCTTAATTGTTTAAAATGTGTAATGCAGCTATATTACTTATAAAATCCAAATAACTAGGTTACATTTCATCCAGAATATATGGAACAGAATCTATTTATGTAAAAATTTGACTATCTACTTTAAATGTATATATAAATATGTTTTTATATGTCAGGGTTTACAATATTTGGAAAGAAAACTTTCAACTGATTTGTCAGTTTTTATTCAATGACCTTAAGAAAATAGAAACAAATTGCTTACTATTTTGATGAAGAAAGATTGTGTGGATATTCCATATGATAAAGTTGAATTTTTTTGACAGAGGACATATGTAAAGTCGCTTTTACAGATTTTAAAAATATTTATTTGCATTGTTATCAAGCATTTAAGGAAAGCAAACAAGAGATATAATAATGTGACAATGTGTATTGCCCTAATTGATTCCAAATGCATTTCATAAAAGCCAATTGAGAGAAAGTGTACTTGACACATGTTTGCACATATACCCAAAATATAGGAGGAGGAAGGGTGGAAGGGAAAGGATCTTATTTGGACAGAATACTCAAGAGAGCTGAGGTATAAAATCCCTGACACAAATACTGACATTTCAGAACACGTAATATAGATTATGATAAAGAAAGTAAACCCTAAACATGGTGAATATTATTATAAGGCCTGTCTACTGGAGCAACCATTGTTTGTATCTAGAAACCTTCCACACACCAAGTCAGCAAAAGAGCCTCAGTGGCTCATGGGGGAATGTTCTGTCGCACAAACCGTTCCATGGCTATACTAACCGGGGTTCGTGCATATCTCCTAAACATTGATTTACTTGACGCTTGGATGCATTATTTATCTTAAAGTTTCTTTCCTGTTTACCTTTCAGTTTTATGCATGCTGTTCTATTCTAAAGTTCATGTTAACCTGAAGGCACTTCTATTTTTAATTTCCACAATTTAATTAATGTGACTATACCCATGTGTGTGTGTAAGGGATGGCTTAAATCTTAATAACATGTATTGGTCTGCTTGCTCACAAATTACAATTTAATATTGGAATCTCTAGTGGTCAAAGTCAAACGTGGCTTGTGCCGTTTTTTTGACATGAGAGAAGACAGTGTGTGTACGTGGCAGTTTTACATACTTGCTACAGCTTCATCTAGGCCTTGTATAGTCCAGAAGAGCACGTGGAGCTGGAAAATGTGTTTTTGTTTGTTGGTTTGTTTCAATTTAGCTCTACAAAAGAGCTACATTTGTATTCAAGCATAATCTATATGAAACACTTTTTTTCAGTTAAACAGTTTATGGATGTAGGCACTATATTATCTGATCACTACAAAATATATCTTATTTTGTGTTTGTTTTTGGTTTGTGAGGGAGCTTAATAACAAAGACAACAATAAATTTCACCCTTTAAATATTTTATTGACTATCGTGTAATCCGTTGTTGCTCGATATATGTCTTATGAAGTTGGAACTTTTCAGGTCAGGAGTTATATTTGTGTTGTTATATGCAAGATTTAAGAAAAAATATTTCTCTGGGTTGCCTGGGGGGCTTAGTCGGTTAAGCATCTGCCTTCGGCTCAGGTCATGATCCCAGGGTCCTGGGATCGAGCCCCCCATCGGGCTCCCTGCTCTGCAGGAAGCCTGCTTCTCCCTCTTGTACTCTCTCTCTCTCTCTATGACAAATAAATAAATAAAATCTTTAAACAAAGAAAAATATTTTTCCTATTTTTATTTAAAATAATATATTTATCCATTAAATAAAAAGGTATAAATTTTAGAAAGCATCTAGTTGCAGCCTCTGTATACTTAAAAGTTAAGAACACCATAAATGGGTATATGAAAGCTGACATGATAAAAGCAATTCAACTAAAATAAAAAGCTATGTAGCTAATTTACAGTTTTACTTAAAAACTACATAAAATAAGGAAATAAATGGGTAAATGCAAAATTTAACAAAGAAATATGTACAATAGGAGCAGTAAATATAATAAATGATGCTGTAGAACATGGAATCAGTAATGTGGAGGGAAAAACAGAGATAATTTCCTAAAGTACATAAAGGATAAAGACATGAAAACAGTATCAGAAATAAAAATAGAAAATGGCAATTTGAACAGAAGATAATTGGTGTATATAAAGATCAAAATCAGTAATCCAATCTGTGATGGAGAAATACTTTCCCGAGCTGATATGGCCCATGATTTCAGATCAATAGATCTTTAGGAGTCTGAATATTTGGCCATATTATCATAGGAAATGAGCATCTAGACATAGCTTAGGGAATGTATATCCTCCTGTGACATTAAACACACACACACACAGCCAGAACAGGAATATTTTGATTTGCTAATAATTTAAGTTTTTGCAATGATGCTCAGCAGTAAAATTGGCTGTTAGTTGGTTTTCTCCTTTATTCTGTTTTTATCCAATTTTGTCATCATGTCATACATGATCATTATAAAAAAGTGTGTAACTTCCTGTCTTTTTCCAAGTTCTCAAATACTTTCTCTGAGATTGGAATTATCTATCACTGGAAATTTTGTTTGAAATTTCCCATAAAACACCATGGGGCTTATACCTTTCCTGAGGGCAAATCTTTAACAACTATTTTTATTTTTCTAAGGTTATTGTTCTAGCCAGATTTCTTATTTTTTCCAGGGTCATTTTTGGCAATCTATAGTTTTCTTCAAAATTGTTTCAGTTTAAAAATTTTCTGATATAAAGTTATATACAGGGTTTTCTGGAAATGTTATTTTAATCTCCTCTGGACCTGCAGTCCTGACCTCTTTTTCTCATTCCACGTATTTTTCCTCTTTGTGCTTCCTCTCTGCAGTTAGCTCTTGATCAAATTTGCCAAAGACCTATCTTATTGATCTTTTCAAATAACCAGGTTTTCTCTTTATTGGTCAGTTCTGCTGTTTTTATTTGCTTGTTTGCCATTTCATTAATTTCTAGTTTTAGAATTTATTCCTTTTCTTCCACTGTTTGGAAATGTATTTCATTGTTCTTTCACTATCTTTTTGAATTGAGAGTTTAGTTTATTTCTTTATACTCTTCTTGTTTCTAATAACTATATTTAAAGCCATGTTTTCCTCTGTCACTTTGATCCTTTAGTTTCATATATAGTATCTCCTCCCATGGAATGTAGAGAAAGTAAAGCATAGTGATTCCATGCTTGGACTCTAGAGCTAAACTGCTTGATTTCACATCCTAGCTCTGCTACAAGTTACGTATATGAAAATTGGTACGTTATTTAAACTCCCTGTGTCTCTAAGTGGAATTAATAGTACTAATCTCAGAGGGTTTGGGGGAGGTTAAATATTTGAGTGTAGCTGACACATTTAGAATAGCATCTATATACTGTCAGCACACAATAAATAGTAGGTATTATTTCTAATGTTGACATGGTCATATAGATCTAAATAGTTAATGATCTGTATTTTATCTATAAACCCAGTTACTTAGAAGTATAAATCAGATTTTTAATTTTTTTCATAATTGAGGGATATTTTGTCAGTTTCTTAAATTAGTGTTTTATGATCACTGAGTTTGACTTGTGTATTATCAACTTTTTGAATGTTTCTGAGTCTCCTCTTAAACACAGCCAGTTTTGGTGAATACTGTATCATACCAGTTTAAAAAGAACTTTTACATTTGTTTGTTTTGTTTTGAGGATCTGCTGAGGCAAACAACGCATCGCTTAATACCTAGCACACATCGTGTGAAAGTAGAATGTAGGAGGTTTTAGAAAAAGTGTGGTCTAATCACTCCACAGTCCCTTACTAGCTCGAGGCATCATTCATGGTAGTAATTTCCTATTCGTGTCCTGGCTGAGGTTTATCTCTTCAATTTTATTTGTTGTCTAACTTTCAGAAACTAGTCATAACTTCTGGTCCAGTGAGAGAACCTATGTCGGGTAAATTTGTTTTCTTGTTGTTTAAGTGTTACATTATTTCTAGAAATTTGATACAGGAGGATAAGAATGAAGTATGCCTTCAGCTCACTATCTTGAGATGGAAGTTACAATATGTATCACTGAAATGCAACACGTTTAAATAGAAATTTAACTGAAAAATAAAAAGGTCAAAGATTTCTTAGGTATGCTAGCTGAAAAAAAGAAAAAAAGGTTTACATATTTTAACTGTTGTAAAAGATAGGGTCCAAATTAAAAAGTACCAAACACATAAGAGAAAAATGTTCCAAATATGAGGAGAAGGTGACAGAAATGCTTATATTGATAGACTTCTCAGGGCCTAGGAGATCCAGTTGGTTAAAAAATAGAATACAAAGTATTTTAGATAATGACTTATAAAAGAGCTTTCATGTATATTTATTAAACTGATTTATTTATAAAATTAATATGTTTGCAAGCCTCCATTGCCTAATTATAAAAGTTGATCATATATATTGCCACAGAAAGTTAATGCATTTAAAAAAGCAAAACTCGCACAGCTGACAATATTGGACCAAACTAAAAAATAAAACTTATTAATAATAAATATTCAGTACCAGCCACTGAAGACAAATTTTACTTCTCTCCTCAAATGCCAACTGATATCAGTTTTTGAAGTATGAAATAAATAATTTACTATATTACTATTATATTATTTTTACTTGACGGCATGTAATTTTTCAAATCAACCTGGTAAAAATTTTTGTTCTTTTATCTTTCTATTTATCTATCTATCTATCTATCTATCTATCTATCTATCTATTTATTTATTTATAATTAAGTAGTGTCTAATTTGCCAAAGTGTGATCAATGATCACTTTACCTGTTACCTCAGGAAGTGAATGTGGAAACCTTTACTCTAGGATTTTATATTGAGTCCAGTAACATTTTTGTTTTCCCTGTAGTTAAGCACCCGGCACAGTAGTCCAGTTTATCCACTCTGTCTTCCTGTTCTGGATATCAGAAATCACAATCACTAGTGGGTTGGTTTTTTTGTTTTGTTTTGTTTTTGTTTTTTGTTTTTAAAGAGAGATGGGGGAGGGACAGAGGGAGAGGGAGAAAATTTTAAGCAGGCTCCATACCCAGCACGGAGCCCCATGTGGGGCTCGATCTCATGACCCTGAGATCATGACCTGAGCCAAGATGAAGAGTCAGATGCTTAACTGACTGAGCCACATAGGCACTCCTGCTGGTGGGTTTTTAAATCCTATTTACCAGCTCCTCTTTAGAGCATGCTTGCTTCATTGCTATTAACTGTTATCAGTTACACGTACTATTTTAAAGAATTCACTTACATATGCATTTGTGGACATTTTAGCAGGTAATTGATATTTCCCCTTACTCTGTCATAACCCAGAGCGACCGATTTACTATTTGACCAGCAAAGATGCAGCTCTGCAAGTGCAGCAGTTAAACACAGACTCTAGAGTAAGGATGAGCAACTCAGTGTGAATGCTCGTTCCCTAACTGCTTGGGAGAGTTACCTAAACCTATGAAGATCCAGAATTCATGCATAAATTGCAAAGAACACCAGTATCTTCCTGGTATTTTGTCCATAGATTGTACAAGCTAATGCATGCAAAATCCCTAGCATATGAATGACTAGGATATAATAAAATTTAATAAAAATTAGCTAATATCACTGTTAGTTACATTTAGCACTCAGGAGGAACAACAGATTCAAATATTTTCTAAGTAATAATATACTCAGAGACTCTTATGTATAGATGGAATGCATAAATCAATTTACCTTTTACTGTGATTCATGTTTTATCTTTTAGTATGGTGAGTAAAATATAGAGTTGTGGTTTTTAAAGCAGAGTTGCTACTTATAATTGGATCCTCATAGTCAGAATACATGCTCTGATTTTTGCTTCTTTCTTTTTTGAACATTTCTAATCAGAACATTTCCTAAGTCCTCTTCTTAGTTGAGGCTCCATTTCTGAAAAAGAAGCAGCAAAAGAAGGTTTTCATAGTACCGTTCCCCTTTTCAAATATATATGTATATGATAAACTTCCATGAGTGTGTTTGTGTGTGGAGGTGTAGGTTTACATGTGTGTGTAAAAATACTAAGTTAGACTTTTAGACTCCTTACTTAGGTGTGAGGTGTGCTCCGTGGATTAAAGTACCTAGAAATGTTAACAGGACCTCTCCATACTAAACAAGTATTTTAAAATGGAATTGTCAGTTTATTTTTAACAACTAAATCATCTGTTCACACAAGTAACAGTTTTGTTGATTTGTTTTATAGAAATAATCCATTTCATTCAAAAAATTGACTGATTTGTAAATACTTTGGTATCACGCAGACTCATTCTCTGTGTAAAAGTTGATGCTGACTGTAAATGGTCAATGTTTTACATAAAAATAAGCAACATCTCTATTTTTCAGTAGTAAAATCAGTTCTGATTCATGTCCATTGCATTTGCTAATGCTCTAATTGTTACATTGGTAAGACATTTTTATCCATTGTTTTTCACAGGTGCAACCATTTGTTGGCTTTTCAAGGCATATATTTAACTAAAAATAAAAATGGTATTATAATATTCACTATATACTTTTAAAATATAAGATTAAAGGTAATAATGTACAAATGATGTAAAAAGACAAAATACCAAACTCTTCTTAGGAAATAATATGGGATAATTTTTTGCACAGTTAACCAAAATGAGTTCACAGAAACATATTTGATTTGGGTATTACCAGTCAGGTTCAATTAGAGAAGAAGAACCACTGGGAGATAATAAATGGCCATTCATTCTGTGCCTTGTGCTCAAGTTTGAAGTCTACAAGGTAAGGAGTTAGGAAAAGAAAATGGAAAGTGGGGACAATGAGGAAAGTGGGGACAAACTAGAACCTGGAACCTTGTGACCGGGACTACACAAGACTAACTGAAAACCTCTTCTGTCTCTGACCCGCTTTGAAGTCTGCAGCTTTGAAGGCATTGAAGACAGGCTGTTCTGCGGGAGAAGCTAGTGCCTTCATCTCAGATAAACCTACCCCCAGATGGGGAATAGGAGAAGATGAAAAGAGAAAGTCTGGCCAGCTTGATAGGCCTGGTGTTTTCGTTTTCTAGAACTGCTTTAACAAAGGACCACAAACTAGGTGGCTTAAAACAACAGACATTTATGGTCTCACAGTTCTGGAGGCTGAGAGTTCAAAATCAAGGTGTCCGCAGGGACGTGCTCTTTCGAGAGGCTCTAGGAGAGTCATCTTTTCTTGTTTCTTCTAGCTTCCCTGGTTTTCCCTGGCTTGAAGCTATATCACTTCCATTTGTGCCTCTGTTTTCACATCTTTCTGTTCTCAGGTCTTATAAGGACATCACTATTATTGAATAGAACCCACTCCAATCCAGTATGTCCTGATCAAATTTGATTTTATCTGCAAAGGCCCTATTTCCAAATAGGTCAATTCACAGATCTCTGTCTGGGGGACATAATTCTACCTGCATACCTGGCTTCTTCTTGACACTGAACAGGTAAGATAGCAAATAAACCAATAGCAATAGGTGAGTTACAACAGTGCCTCTATCCTCTTGAGTATAAAGGGATAGGACTGATTCTCCATTTTTTTCCCATCCAAGTCTTGTGTAAAATGTAAAAGTTGGAATAGGCCAATTCCGACTCAGAATTGTGTACACTTTTCCCACTGATCTGCAGTCTCACCTCTGTCATCTATCAATGGCATATATATATGATTGGAACTGCAAATTGACAGAATGGCTTTTCATTTTAATTGCTTAGAAGCTATTTTCTTTTCCTCTGTCAAGCTCTGAAAAGCTCCTTGATAATTCCTGGTGGTAGTGGTTTTGAATCCTTTACTCTGAAGGTTTATCTTTTAGGAATCTCAGCTTAATATGGAGTGTGTCCTTTTGGAGTCCCCACTTTAGAAGACCCAAGACATTGACTTCTGTTCTCTCTGACACTCAGGGCCATTAAAACAGAATTTTTGCCCATCCATTGATTGTTAAATACCTTTAGGGCAAAAGTGACTTCAGGATTCTACTTACTTCTCCTTGTTCTAGTTTCCTTGATTGGATTTATTGTCTTGCTAGATCTTTTATGGTTAAAATAATTTTAAAATGGCTATATCCACTATTTTGATATTTTCAGCAGAACGACTCCTTCCAATAATATAGCCCACCATTTTCCTAGAAATAGAAGTCTCAATCTTTTTTTTTAATACTAGACAGCATGATTTTAGTGTTTATATGAATATATACATATAAAAAATTCTAATGATGTTGCAATAAAGAAGAAAAGGATCAGCCCAACATCCCATTAAAATGAGTAAAGGATCTGAGTGGGAAATTCAGTTAAGAAATCACAAAAGAAAAAAAAAAAAACGGGGGCACCTGGGTGGCTCAGTCGTTAAGCGTCTGCCTTCGGCCCAGGTCATAATCCCAGGGTCCTGGGATTGAGCCCCGCATCGGGCTTCCTGCTCAGCTGGAAGCCTGTTTCTCCCTCTCCCACTCCCCCTGCTTGTGTTCCCTCTCTCACTGTGTCTTTCTCTGTCAAATAAATAAATAAAATCTTAAAAAAAAAAAAAAGAAAAGAAATCACAAAAGTCTCATAAACATATAAAAGGAAAAGCATAGACAATTAGCAAGCATAGTGAGCCTCATCTCTACTTAAAGTAGGACACGTAAGAGAAACAAAGAGAGACACTCTGTTCAATGATGTCTTCCTGAGAGGATATTTAAGCTGCTTTTTAGCATTTTTATTCTAGGAACACCATACTTAACTCCTAAATTAATGATTTAAGTGCCACATGTTTAAAACATTACATTCTTACTTTCCTGTTCTTCCATGTGTCTTTTTCTCTGAGAATCTTGCTCATACAGCAGTCAGAACTGTGTCCTTCGGGCCATTTCACAACCACCTCATTTTGCATCTGCATTTCCAGAAGTAAGATGTTACAGCACAATCCGTATACACAAGTATTTTTAAATGATCATCAGTAACTTGTTTCTAGAAAATAATCTATTTAACCTAACAGCTTGTATATCCAGTAATGGAAAAATTACAAAATAGCCAGGGGAAGATTTTAATTTCTCTTCCTGGAAAATATAGAAAGGGATTAAACTGATTTATGAACTAAATTAATATATTTGGGTGCAGTTCAAGGCCAATTGTTATACTGACTTTCATATAACAATTTAAGATGCTAGCAAATGATTTTTAAGGCTTTTCTCAATTTCCTTTTTCAAAACAAAATCAAATGCAAAAGGGAGATACATAATTCAAATATCACATAATTTAAACAATAGCCTACCCAAATTTTGTTACCTGGGGCTGCCACATTTTGGGGTCTACCATTAGGCTCATTATTCATATGTCATTAATGCTAATCCCATTTCAAAGAGGATGAAGGAAAGTTCCAGTAAAGGAATGGTGACTTTTTTAACTTTAAAATTCTTTTACTTCATTTTTTAAAATGACTTTGATTTTATGCTTTTTGTCCACTAGCACATTTGCAATTAAGAGAAAAATCAATATTACTTTTTATTCTAATCACTTACAGGAGAAAATGTTTTTCTCTCTGGGTCTTTCTCCATTTGTAAAATAGAGAGTTTCTATTAGATCTCTAAAATCTTTAGACTTAAAATATGAAGACACCAAAATATAATGCTTTAAATGAAGAAAAATTAATATTCAGTTGTTTACTACTTCTATCCCATGTATTCTTAACAGCTATTAATAATCACCACATTAAAGGTATCTTCTGCCACCCACCAATTATATTCAATCCCCCTAGCTTTCAGACACACTAATTAAATTCCTTGGGTAAAAAATACTCAGGTGAATCATGTTAGTGACAAGTTGGATGCTTGTTTAACCACTTTTATACCTACAACTTGGAATTCCATAATATAAAGGCAGCGATATATCAAAAAGTTGACTTGGCCAATCAGCTCTCTCTGATATTTAATTTCTGGAAATGTCTTAGAAAGCAACAAAATAAATTGTGGGATTATTTTTGTTGTTCCTGTGTTTAGGAATTTCTATTGATGGTGAAGTTATGTTTTTAGCTAATTGAATTAAAACTGTTTAATACCATGAAAAAATGTGAGTGTACAGGTCAAAAAGTTGTCAGAATTTTTCTCGAGCAATTATCTTCACCAAAGAACAGTTATGGATTAAATTATGTCAGCAGTACATCTTCTGAGTGCAAAAAAATATAAATATACTTTAAAGTATGCATTCTAACAATAGACATTCTGCTACAACCCTATCACTCTGCAGGGCAGAAAAATAATCTAAAAAGAGAGGGCTCATGAAAAAGGAGACATCTATTCTAGGTAACAGTAACACTAGAAAAAAAAAAGGCTGAATATCAGGTTTAAAAAAATCACAGCCTAAAGGCAGCAACCAAGGTGTAAGTAAAGACAGTGTTAGAACATGTGAGTAGCCAGGCAATTAACAATGGCGATGAAAGCAACACTTTTTTTTTTAGATAATTCAAATTTGAAAAGGCTATGTGGAAGAGCTGATAAAAAGGTTTCATTGTAGCTTCAGAGTTAAGAGTTTAAAGGTTCATCAGTGAGGAATGGAAAATAGAATCAGGAATACTGAACTTTTTTAAAGATGCAACTGGTTTGGAGTGCAACCACAATATGCATGGCCAAAAAAAAAGAAGTTCAAAGAGAAGCTCTAATAAGGCTTGGTCCCTGAGAGGTGAATGTGTTCTACATAAAAGATACAGTCATTTCTACCCCATTTTTTTTTAAACCCAGTCTCTTTCCCTTAGGTTGTAGGAGAAGTAATATTTTATCACTATGAATAAGTATTAAAAACATCCATCCATATTCTAGAGATAGTCCACACAACTATGCTCATTGATCTGGTTACCAAAAAATACATCTGTATGACATAACCGTAATTCAGCAGCAAACACAAGGAGAGGGCAGAACCTGAGGAGGTACAGGTACGGGGCAAGGGCACAGGAAAGGAAGGACTCAACACATGCAGCGTAGTTTGATCTTTGCCTCCACTGTAAGTCCCAGGTCTATGGAGAAAAATCATAAGTTTATTCCCAGGGCTTACAAATATGGAACAGACAGTGAAGGAGTGTGACTTCCAAGGGTATAATACCCGACACACTTTGCCATGCTTATGTAAGGAGAAGCAGAAGTAAGGAATAAAACTCCATCATATCATAAAGGCTAACGAGACATGGTAGACAAAAAACATTGCCGTTCTACCACTGTTAATGAGTAATTTCAAGAAATGTTATGTAAACATGTTTGATTTGGGCCAGGAGGGCTGGGGAGTTTTGCAGCTATCAGCCACTCTTCTTTGACAATCCTTTCCCCCTTTTATGGCCTCAGACTTAAGTTTAAAATGTTACAAGTAGGGACGCCTGGGTGGCTCAGTTGGTTAAGCATCTGCCTTTGGCTCAGGTCACGATCCCAGGGTACTGGGTTGGAGTCCTGCATGTGGCTCTTTGCTCAGCAGGGAGCCTGCTTCTCCCTCTGCCTGCCACTCCCCCTGCTTGTGCTCTCTCTCTCTGTCTGACAAATAAATCAGTAAAATCTAAAAAAAAAAAAAAAAAAAAAAGGTTACCAGTATTAGAATGCCTTTAGTTACAAAAATAGAAAGCCTCAATTAAAAATGAGTTAACTAAAAGGAAGTGCATTACCACACTGAAAAATAAGCCCAGAAGTTTGGCAGATTCCAGGCACAATATGTCAGGGCTCTGGTGCTGCTATTCTGTAATTCTCATTGCTCTGCTCTCCCACATATTGACTAATTCTCAAGCTGAGAGCTAGCACCTGCATGAGGACAAAAGTTGCATTCAGACTCCTAAGCATAGATCGTCTTTCTAAGTCTATGACTCTTTCTTAGAAGTTGGGATTTTTTTTTTTTTTTTTTTTTTACAAAAGCCAGTCAGAACACTCCTCTTCACATCTGATTTTCAAATTTAAGCCAATCCTTAAAACCAATTCCTACTAAGAAGAGTGGATTAGATTGATTGTTTCCAATAGAGTAGATGTTGGAGAATTAATCCCAGTGACCACTACTACACATACAAGGATTTGATCTTAACTCTAAAAGAAAGTGAACATTTACTTTTGAAGATAAATCAACACCATAGCTACACAGGAAACTGGTTGACTTGAATTCAGTTTACCAAAATATCAAGTCCGAGATGGCAGATTCTGTTGGTTGGTGAGCAAAAACCATTGCATGACCCTTTTCTGAAACAATTTTTATCTATGGCATGCTGTTCCATCAATTTAGAACACGCTTCCACCCACTCTTTGTAATTCCTAATTCTTATAGTCTGGGTATAGGCTTAAATGATATCCTCCTCAGAGGAGATCCACATGTGTAGGTCTCCCTCCTGCCTCAGTATTCCAGCAAAGCATCTTTTTTATTTCCTTCATAACACTTACCATAGTTTTTAAATTATATATTTATTTGATTACCTTTTTAGTATTTATTTTCCCAACTAGGCGCCAGTTTCCATGGGAGCAGAAATGAGGTCCGTTTTGCTAACTGCCATGGAATAATTCATACCACTGTGTATAACATGTAAGTAGGCACTAACGAAACATGTGTTGAAAGAAAAGATTAAATAAATATATTTACATATACATACATACATAAATATATATGTATAAATATGAAGAGTCCGTAACATAAACCTTCCCATAATAGAGACTTAACATATTATAAAAAGACATCTTAAATAAATAAAGTCCATTAAGATGGTCTTTAATGGTACTGGGATAATTATCATTTCAGGGAAAAATCTTATTTCATACAAAAATAACAACATATTTCATGTGGGGATTCAATAACTAACCCTTAAAAATAACTATAAAAAATAAGGACTAGAAGAAAATAAATTACAGTCTTTTATTCATCTTTAAGAGGGCAAATAAAATCTTTCTAAGCAAGTCATGCAACCCACAAGTTATCAAATACTAGATTGGTTGACTTAATTACATAAAAGCCTGTCTTTTTTATAGTGAAAAACATAATAAAAAATGTGAGACTATATTTCTGGTATTTATTATTTTAGGTTATCCAAGATCTGATTTTCAAGAATCAGGAAAGGCTGATGTTTTCCCCTACTTCCAAGCAAACAAGTGGGTCCACATGTTTCATAGAACGTGGTAGGAGACATAGGATTCTTGGATCAGAGATGTAAAACAGTTGATTGCAAGTAGCAATGGCAATAGCCAGATGATCAGAAACTTCACTCCAATTCTCCAAGTCCCAAATCTCAGGCAACATGAAGGCCATAGGTACCTGAACATGCAGTGGGGTACATTACAGGAAAGGAACTCTAAGATTAGTGAAGACAAATTGTTATAAAGGGCAGTAAATATACTTGCCCTTTGCTCCAAATGGAGACACTATCTTTTTCCTCCTGTAAGCAAAGCTACCCTTTGCTACGAAGAAAGTTTCTATCTCTCTCTTCCAAGGCTGCTGACTCTACAAATGTCCTTGAAGTAGTAGTCCAAAGCACAGGGCAATCAATGCCTCACCCACAAAACAAAGGAATGCAAGAGACCTTTGGAGAATGATCTCCAATTCTTACCCACTCTAAACCAATCTTTCCACTAAACTTTCTTCCTTTGTTCTTACAAATCAGATTTTTGCTCACAGAATTCCCCTGAAACTGCCCTTGTTAAGATCACCAGTGATTAAGATGATGGCATAATTTTTTGAAATGATGACACTTAAGAATAAAAGAAACATTATTATAAATTAACCAAGACAACAGGTACAAATTGGAATTGGGAGTGCTACAGGCACATGAGGATGGATAGTCATCCTGCCAAAATTTTTCACAGGTTATATCCAAAGGTCAACTTATTTCTTTTATCTTACTTAACAGATTAGCAATATTTGATCACCATAGAGCATATAGTTTCATGTCTTATTTTTCTGGACACCATATTCTAGATTGTTACTGATTGTTCGTCTCTGTATACTTTACTCTTATCAACAACATTACTATGGAAGTCCAGGCTAGGCTTCAGTCACTAACCCAATTTCCTTTCTTATTTTCTCTCTTTTCTTTTGTGATCTCACCCAGTCTCATGGTTTAAATACTATCTATATGTCATTGATGAATAAAGTTATATTCTCAGTGCAGATCTTTTGTCTGAATTTCAGACTACTCTATCCAACTTCTTACTCAATATCTCCACTTGGAGTCTAATAGACTTATCAAACCATGAATTACTTGACTATAAATTCAACCAATGGTTAAAAGCTTGACACAGGAAATCCAATATGTCAAGACAGTTGCAATCTCAGACTGGTATGTTAGCTATCATTCAAGCTTTGGGAAACTGCAAATCTGCTGACTGACTCTTCTATCTCTGCCTTTAAGTCACTAACAAAAAATGTTAAGCTATATAGGACTACAAATGAGCAAAAAGAGAATGGGATTTAGAGTTACAAAAGAAGCTTCAAATCCTAGCTCCCCTTCCTACTTCCTAGCTGTGGGACATTACTACATAGCTCAGAGAGTTGTTTTGATGTGTGCATTACATTACACTGGGAGTAGCAGAAAGCTTGACAAAAAATGACTTAAATAAGATTATATTTTTTATGGAACAAAAATTCTGGAGATAGAGTTTAAGGCTGGTGGAACTGCCCAAAATATCATCTACAATTCAGGCCTAGTTTCTCTTTCCACGCTACCTTCCATAATGTGTCATTTCATCAAAGATGACTGCTCCTCTTCCTGGTGTAGACTGTTGTCCTAGATGGGAAGAATGAGTAAGGGGACAGCTAAGGACAAAAACCAAAATTTGGTCTTCCCAGGGATTTGCCTTTGTTATTTCGAAAGTTAAACTTGTGAAAGGGAAACTTCCTCAAAAGACTCTCATCACCACATTGACCAGAACTATGCACACGACCATGACTGGATGCAACAGAGCCTGCCGATTCTGGAATTTTAGATGGAAACAGTAGAATCTTGAACAAAATTGTTGGAATTATTTTAGTAAAAAAAAAAAAAAAGATAAATTGGTTTTCAACTAGCATGCCTGTCAAGAGGATTAATTGACATAACACAAGCAAATGCACCCAGCATAGTTCTTGACATACAGTATGTAGGTCAGTAGACATAGGTCTTATTGCTGATCAACATTCTTTGAATACAGTTCTTCTGCTATTTTTAAATCTATCCCAGTGCTATCTTATCTAATCTGTATTTCACTATTTTATTAACAAGAATATCATAGGAGAGGGCGCCTGGGTGGCTCAGTTGGTTAAGCAACTGCCTTCGGCTCAGGTCATGATCCTGGAGTCCCTGGATCGAGTCCCGCATCGGGCTCCCTGCTCGGCGGGGAGTCTGCTTCTCCCTCTCCCACTCCCCGTTTGTGTTCCCTCTCTCGCTGTGTCTTTCTCTGTCAAATAAATAAATAAAATCTTTAAAAAAAAAAAAAAAGAATATCATAGGAGATTTGGATCCAAAACTTTGTTCAAATCTAGTCTTTCTAGAGAGGAAATTCTACATGGAAGGAGCTAATTGCCTGACACAAAGGATAGCGGATGGTACTAAAAATGTCAGGGTGAATGACAGGGCATCAACAGAAAGCTAAAGGGGGCTCTGGGAGGTACCAACCATTAACATGATCTAAGAGGTGACAGTAAATGAGTCAAGAGTTTTAGTTTCTTCCTCTCTCTACTTTGTGCTAATTCTATCCATCTACAGTTCTTCTGTTTTCCACATGCTCCCTAGGAGATTGAGAGGTCTGACCAAATTTAATAAAAGCTTTTAAGTGTAGTGAGCCCCTTGCAGTTAGATGATTTAAAAATGCAACACATTTTCATTGTGGAAAGCACTTGCTCTTTCTTCCAACTTTCAACTGAGAGTTTGATAAAGTTCCTCAGCTTCAACTTGTAGTTTTTGTGCTTGTTATCTTTCAGCACAGCTTGGTCAATCACAAAGGCTCTCATTCCCTGCACAAAATTATACAACCATGGCAACTGCCCTTTGAAAAGGAAATATTGCCATAGGGGGAGGCAGCCAACTCACCCAGGCTCAACTAGTCCAGAAGTGCTAAGCAGCTGCAAAGAACATTGGAAGGGAGATGGCTGGAGCTTAGGGCATTTTGAGAAATTAATTTGAGAGGCTTTCACTGTCTTCATGAACCCCTCTAGTTGAATACCACTTTTCATAGCATGGAGCTCCTGCCTGTGGAATTCACTATGGCAGGGGGTCAGCATATCCAATATATGACTGCATTTCAAAACAAGCTATGTGCTAGAGACAAAATAGCACCACCACCTGTTTGCCAAGATAGGGGAACTGCATCATGAGCTATGGGGTTAAAACATAATCTCAGCAGGTGCCAAGTGAAGTTGTTTTTTCCTTAATCTATGGCGTGTTACAGTGGAAACACCACTGAAAGACTTTACTTCACCCTGAAATATGAGGTTTCAATTAATTCTGTATGCATACATTGAATATAATACATCAATATTTACTCACTCAAAATGGAAAAAAGTTTCAATAGAAAAATAATTTTGATATTTTTAATTTCTTAAGGAGTTTCTGCCAATTCTTTTTTCATGAAAGCTTAATGTATAGGCCAAAGTTTGTTTCTTTCTATTCCTTTTACCATATGTAAAACTCATCTCATTAATTTTAGCACTTGAGAAACATTATTAGGTATTTAACTCATTTTATGTAAGACTTGTCCTAAGAAGTTGTATATAAAATAATTGTAAAGGAAATTATGGGTTAAAGAAATAATGTTTTGAATTTTCTTATAAAGCAAAGACTCCCTGATTTACATTTTTGTTGATAGACTCAGACTTTCATTATATGTGCGTATATATGTATACATCTACACAAACATGTTTGTATATGTGTTTATTTTAGATATTTCATATATTTAATATATACACATGTTTATGCTTATTTATATGCTATGAAGAATTTACACATATATGAGTCATGAGAAGTATATGTGTGTATATATTAAATGGAGGCACTGTAATACAATTCTGTGACAGGCTTTAATTTTTACAGGCTTTTAATTTGTTTTGAAATTTTTCTTTTTTGCTAAATTAGCTTTAGAAAACATTGACAAGAGTTGTTAAAAGTTAGTTTACATCAAAGTTTTACTACTAAAACATTTATAGAAGTCTATAATTTGTATGTACTTACCCAAATTTGTTCTCACTTGTGCATTCACGGCATTATATAAATGTACTGGAGGGTGATAATGATGATCCGAAGACCCTGGATCCAGAATGGTCAAAAATGTAGACATATTTATGCTTATTTTTATTGACAAGGTGGAATGATTAATTTTTGAACAATTTGTTACAGACACTAAGTTAGTTGCTTTATGTACATTGTCTCCTTTAATTTAATGTTAGTATTTTAATTTGGTATACTTCTCACAGCATCCTTTTTGCATAGGCCTTTATCCATTTTAAAGATGAGGAAACCCACATTTGAAGAAGAAAATTAGCCTGCCAAAGCAAATCCTAAAAGGGGAATCAAAGCTAAAGCTTAGAGTTATGACTTCAGGTTCATTTTTTTTTTAAGGGTAAAACATATTAGTGTTGCTCAGAAGTATGATAAAATCAAGGCTGTATTAATATAAATAGAACATTACATCATCTTTGTGATAGATTAAACAAGAGATTACAAATACTATCATTGGGAGGTAATATCTGAAATTTGTTTAATTCTGAAAAAGCAATTTAAGAAATTTATCAAAATTGGGGGGCACCTGGGTGGCTCAGTCGGTTAAGCATCTGCCTTCCGCTCAGGTCCTGATCCCAGGGTCCTGGGACCCATCTCTGCATTGGGCTCCCTGCTCAGTGGGAAGTCTGTTTCTGCCTCTCCCTTTGACCCTCCCCCTGCTTGTCTCTCTTTCTCTCTCTCTCTCATAAATAAAATAAAGTCTTAAAAAAAAAAAAGAAATATAACAAAGTCAAGATTGTCAAGGAGAGTGAGGGATATGTAAACTAGGTATAATATTATCTCAAAATGGTCATTTCTTTTCCTTTTCCACACTTCCATACTTCCTGGTAATTTGCCTTTGCCATGGTTAGTCAGAGTCATCCACACTTCTCACATAAATTGAGATTATTACATTAAGATTACCGTAAAGAGTCAATACTTAGTTTTTGACCTCCAAAATAGGATTGTCAAGCCCTTAAGAGAAACAATGGTTTTGAAAGCTTAAACTTTATTTTTAAATATATTTCAGACATGCAAAAGGTATAAAGAATAATAAAACAATATGTATCCAGCATTCAGCACAATAAATAAAATGTTATGAATATAACTGTGGCTCTCCTTGTATCTCTCTCCAACCAATCACATTCTCTTTCATCTCCTCTACTTGAATTTAGTCAAGAATCATTTCCATGCATTTTCTGCTTTAGTAATATAATCACAGAGATCACAATTAAAAGTATAAATAGTATATGATTACAATTTATTCCTACCCTTGCCTTCATTTTTCATGGCTCCTTCTACTTCCTTATTCCCTCTCAAGAAACACTATTTTATTTTTTATATGGCTTTCCAGAATTTGACTCTATCATACATTTCCCTATACATTTCCTACATGTATATGTCACTCTATGAGAAAATATAGTACCATTCTGTTTGGTTTTCAACTTTATGTAAATATTCTTGTACAACTTGGTTTTTACGCTCAAAATTAAATTTATGAGAATCACCCACATTTTCATTGTTAAATCTTGTTTACACATTTTCTTTGCTGTATAGTAGTACCCTAGTATAGAACTATACCACATTTAAAAATTCATTTTATCGTGGACATTAAGCTGGTCTCAAGTTCTGTTGTTCTTCTTTGTTTATTTGATGTTTTTTTCAGTCATGAACAATGCTGTGACGATATTTTACAGATCTCTGTACACATATGTGAGCATGTCTTTATGTTATATGCTTACCTAAGAGAGGAATTGCTGGATAACAGGGTCAGCTCATCTTTGCCTTTGCCAGATATTGTCAAATTGCTCTAAAGTGGTTTTGCCAATTTACACTACTACCAGGACTAGAGAGCATTTTTACTTCACATTCTCAGCTGTACTTGCTATTGGCCCACTTTTAAATTCATACCATCTTGTCGCTATACAATGATGCTGATGTTAATTTTGCCATTTCCTCATTACTATGATGATATGGCAAGTTTTCCCAGTGAACAGCCACTATTTTACACTCATTTTATCACCTTCTACTTCCCAACACCCTGGGAATTTCCCTTACTTTTGTGAGCTCAGTTCTTCATTGAAAAAGATATTAATTACTTGAAAACCACCATTCTGGGTGTGTTTGGTAGAGATGGGTGTACTGTGATTAAAGTTGGGCAAGCCAGGGATAAGGAAATGGACCTGACCAGATTACATGCAAAGATACGCAGTCTGCATGAAGTGATAGCACGAACCACATGGAAGCTCTCAGAAATGTAGGATGGGTCCTTTGCCTACAGTGGTAACAGTTTTTTTCTAAAAGAGAGCCCCATCATCTGTGCTTGAGTGCAACTGGAGAGTGGGGACATGCGCCCCTGTTACACATCATGAAAGGAACTGTTGGGAGAGCTAATCAAAAAAAGTCTAAGGAAAGATGAAAGCAAACAGGAAACTTGTCTTCAACACTTAAACAGCTATTCTGTAAAGACTGATACTGCTTTACATGCAGCCATATGTGTTTGAAATAACAGGGAGACCGCAAGATTTAGAAAAACTGTGGAAAGTGAGCTTTCAAAGGGGTAATAAATTCTCCCAAACCACAGATAACTCAAGCAGTGAGTGTAAGGACATCTGCATTTGGTTTCAGTCTTACGTAAGTCTTAGTCCAGCATTTTACAAATAGAGGGTCCTGAGTAAATATTCATCAGTCAGCTAAGGAATGAACTTATTGACCTCTAAGTCCCTTCGGATCCATACGAATTTTGTATATACATCTAGAGTATTCATTTTGTATGCACAACTATACTGCAAGTGATTTAAGAAAAAAAATAAAGTATTTAGGCTTTTATATAAGATTCTTAAAAGGGTTCTACAGATGCTGTAGGAGAAGACCTTAATTTCTCTCACATTTCATTGGAAAATGTTTTACCAACTAGGCAGGAACAGCTGAGGAGGTAGTTGAATGCTGTTTTTTGGGGGGGGTTTAGCAAATTTTAGAAAGCCATTCACAAGTGGGAGCAGCCAGGAGTTGGGGGCCGGAGAGAGGTGATGTGTTCTGTGAGGACCCCCAACCATGGGTGAAGATGAGGTGTGGGAGAAACTTCCACCTCCCCTCAAATAGAGTGAGAAGTATTTTCATAAGACACCTGGAGTTTGAGAAACCCTGATGTGGCCCAGAAGTACAAAGTTCAGGAGAGAAAAAGGCAGAAAGAGAGACACACAGAGAGAGAAGCAGACACAAAGAGACAGAGAGAGAGAGAGAATGGAGAATTATTTTAGCTCCTGCCCATATCTCCTGGAAGGAGGAGCAAACCTTGACAGAAGGAGGTTCAGGGGAGGTGAGGGACCAGCGGGAGGACGTGCCGTGGGTGGGGAAAAGGACACTGCAGATGAGAGCATTCCCCACATCTTCACCAGTGGCTGGTGGTATCTGAAGACAAAGGGTCATCTTCGAATACCTTTCATAGCCACATCTCTGCCAGTGGAGTAAGACAGACCGACCCCTACCCCTCTCTTCCCCAGGCCCCCAGCTCCCAACATGGACAGGTCAGAAGATGGAGATGAGGAATTAGCAAAAGAGGTGTTATGAATAATGAAGAGGAGCTGGCACAGGAAAAAGTAAAAAAAAAAAAAAATTCCCCACTGCTGTCTGGGTGCCCTTCCAACAGCACGGTGCCTGCCTTTAGCAGGCCAGAAGTAGGGTTGAGGCAAAGATTTCACTTTGAAGTTCAGAGGTTTTATTATTACACTGGACAGGATATATCAAGCTGAGACTATTTGAAGGACTGAAGTGACCAGAGGGTTATTTTTTTAAATATTATTATTATATTAGAAGAACAGATAAGCTATCTGGGCTATCTGCCCAAATTTTATTGCATGAGAGGGCCCATAGATTGGGTTTGTAGAGACAATTACAAGCAGAAAATGTCTTTCTGATTGCGCTTCTGGGTCTTATTTATTCAATGTAATAATTACGGGAACATGGAATGAGTTCAGTACTTGGGGTCAAATAGGATTGGATTCTAATCCTACATCTGAGAATTACTAACAGTGTAAACTTGAGTTCCTTACTTAACCTCTCTGGGTCTCAAGATCCTTATCTGCGAAATGCCGGCCTACAAAGATTAAATGCAATTATGTATATAAAGAAACTAACAGATTGCTTGCCACATGGAGAATGCTTGGTATACATACATTTCTTTCCCATAGCAAATAGCAGAATCCCAAGTACGTTGATATGCTAAGTACATGTGAATTTAACTCAATTCAGCCAAGCCCTTTTTCTTTTGTCATCTTCTTCATCATCATAAAGAAACAATATTGAGTTAATAGAAGGTAGATCAAATTGTGACCCTTAGTCCAAAAGCAATTCACTGACTCCTTTTGTAAATAAAGTTTTATTGGAACATAGCAATGCTCATTCTTAACATATATTCTACAGTTGCTTTCATATAATGTGCTGGCATTTCATGAATTGTACTGGCAGAGTTGAGGACTTGTGACAAAGACCATATGGTATGTAAACCCAAGTTCTTTTACTCTCTGACCCTTTACAGAGAAAATTTGCCAAACACTGAGTTAAGTATTGTGCTCTTATAATATGCCATTTATTGAGATGATGCCTTTATAATCACCATCTTGTTTAATTTTTATAAAAACTTCATATTAATCTTCAATTCTCAGGGCTTAATATAAACATAAATAAAAGTAATCCTCATACAGAGTACCTAATCCTTTGTAGGAGAAGGTAGCAGAGATTTCCACTCCACACCATCACACGTGGTTCCAGGAGCCCATCTTTATAGTTCCATCTCTGGAATGTGCTTCCTCCTCTATCATCACAATAGAAGCAAGACTTAAGGAGGGTTGTTTATAGGCTGTCAAATTTTTCTATATGGAAATGACACACATCACTTCCACCCATAGCCCATTACTCAGGGCTAGTCATTTGGTGTCGTATTGTCTCACGCAGTTTCACCCAGTTGATGCAGGAGAAGAACATGAATATTGGTGACCAATATGTTTTTTTCCATAACATAAAAACGTTTTATAAAAACTGTAAAGATTAGGATACAGGGGATGAGAGAGACTAAGGAAATTGTCCAAGGCTGCATAGCTAGTAAATGGTAGAGCCCAAACTGAAATCTAACTCTTTAAGTTTCCACAGAGTACAGTATCTTATATCCGTATTCCTCTTTTCTCTAAATATTCTTCATTGTCCTTCATTCCCCCAAGCAGTCCCTTTGTTCCTACTATCAAGTTAGTTTGCAATATGAAAGGTATTTAATATGGTAGAGGTTCTCATCTGAGAGGAGATGACTTCCCCACAGAATCTCTTCTCTGTTTATCTACCTGGTTGTATGTCTAGTTGACTTTGGTAATTTAGAAAGCATCTGCATACACGTCTATGTTCATTTATTCAGCAAGGATTTATCAAGTATGTACTCTGTACTCCGTACCCAGAGTCAAGGGGGAAATTGACAAACATAGCATAAATTTCTTTATAGATTATCTCATAATAAAATATCTTGGGAAAAATTCCAAAATAATCAAAGATGTTTCATTACAAAATCTAGTTGGAGGAGATATCTTTAATATTAACAGTTATTCTCATGGACAAGGGTTCATTTCTTTATGTTCCATTTCACTGTTCTCTGTCTTTTCATAGATGTGTGTAATATACTTGAGAGACTCGGGGTTTTCTTCCTGTCCCTACGTGAATGTGACGAGATAATCCAAACAGAGTCTATCTTGTGTTTTTATTGTTGGGAGTGGTGGTTTATGTCTAAAACAAACAAAACAAAACTTGTTTTAACCTGGAGTTCTTCTGCATCCATATAGTCAGAATATTTTTAATGATGTTTTAGGAGAAAACGTTTAGAAGGAAGAAGAGTATGGCTTAGCGCATATTTCAGGTGATTTTTTGTTTTGTTTAATTGAACAGCCATGACCAAAAAAATATAAAATTTAAATTAAAAATGATATAAAATTTCAAGATATAAGTAGAGATGAGCATGTAGTTTGTAATATTAATGTCCTAATGTAATAGAATATACACAAAATATGAATTGCCTAAGTATGTATTTTATGTGACTCTGTCTTATTTTCTGTGTTTAATAATATAAAAAATTCACTTCAAAAATATTAGGCCTAATTGATAGGAAGCAGAGGAGCAATAGTTAAGTGCTGGGGTTTAAGCCCTCTTCCTGTCTTTCTTTGTGAAACTTGTCCATAAAAGCTCAGAGAGTCTATCGAAGAAACAGTGACTAGGTCTTGCTGAAAAGTTCCTCAGGCCTATCATTCAAATTTAGATACAATTTTTCTCCCATACCACTATTATTGTCCAGAACTTGAAGTAGACAGCTTTCAGACCTACTGCTTTTTCTAAATTGTAATAAATAAATGGCATCCTTATTCATGAGAATCTGTTCTAATTTGGAAGCCCCACCTTTGCATGCACCTTTACCATGCAAGCCTCAGGGGAAAGTAATTAAATTTAATCATCTCTATGAGTTCTAGACAAAGACATACAATAGATACAATGATGATGAGAAAATTCAGGTATTAATAGAAACCAGTACTTCTGGGAATTCAAGTGTAACTTCATATCTATGGTGCTCTGTTCTGGAAGTATAATAATACTTTGTCATTGGAATATTTTTTCCCTATTTTTGGAATTTTAGTAAGTAATTATTTATTCACTGTTCTCGTTTTCTCAGCCCCTGGAATAAGATACTACTGTAGTGAATATATATTTTCCATAGTTATCTTTCTAAACTCAAAATTGATTTCATTATTTGCTTCAACAAGCAACACTACCAACTACTCAAGAATGTGAAACAGTGGAAATGTTCACCTAGTGGGAAATAGGTGCTTGTAAATAATTCACAAATTTTGCAAATGCACAAGTCCAAAATATTTTTAAGTTTTCAATTTTTACAGTGAGTATAGGATGTGAACATACAGCTTCCAAAAAAGGATATACGATGGCATTTAAGCACAAATAAACATAAAACAATCCCCACCTCACTAAACAAATAAATGCAAACTGAAGCTCCATTAATACTCCATTTTTTCACTCATATTGGCTAAGATTAAAAATTGTTACATGTTGAATTTTGACACTTTTTTTGAAATAAGCTCTCTCACATGTTGCTTGTGAAAATGTAAATTGGTCAATCCTCTTTGGAGGGTAATTATAGCCATTTGTTAAGTTATTAATCCATGTATCTTTTAACCAAAAATTAAACTTCTAGTATTCATTTCATAGATGGTTCAAAGATGTATGTACAGCTATATTGATTTTAGTGCTGTTTGTAGTGATAAAAAAATAAAAAAGGAAACAGTCTCAAATACCTATCTCAATTATGGAATACTATGCAGCTCTTAGGTTTTATGTGCTAATAGAGAATAATCAATAAGGGGAGTGTTGAGTGATTAAAGAAAGGAGCAAAACAGTGTGTCTTGAAAGCCTACCCAAGTGTCAAATATTTAAACAAAAATATATAAGGATATGCAGGATATTTCAGAAACTGGGGGGAAAAAACAGTTGCCCTGTGGAAAGTAATTGGCTTGGGGAAAAAAAGAGAGGAAATCTTAGTTTTCAGTGTATGTGAGCATTTGTAATTTGCATACATTGCCTATTCAAAAAATTATTAAGAAAACAGTAATTTGGGAAACTTGTTGAACTGTAATGTAAGAATTATAGACAAGATTATTTAATTATTGCTTTCTATAAGAAACAAATGTTGATATGTTGTGAGACTTTGAAATTTATATTCAATATAAATCAATTTTACATTATTTCAAGGAAATTTATGCTGTTAATGAGCCCAAATAATTTTAAAATGTGGTTCTTGCTAGCCTCTATCCCTATTCCTGTCTTTTATATGGATTCTAATATTTGATTTTAGATAATGATGCTTCTCCTGAAATTAATCTTGTGCCTTTAATTATTCAAATATCCATCCTTGCCGAAATCATTCTAATTATACTCATTGCTCAAAAGTATTGGTAAAATTATATTTAAGTTCAAAATAATTTAAATGGAGTCCTAAATATTCCTACAAGTATTTAGCTATTTTTATATTTTTACCTCTTGAGATAAAAAAATAAAAATAAAAAAGATTTAATGTAGCCAGTATCATTGTCTTAACTTAAATGATTCTGTGTTTTTATCTCTAATGCAATACCAGAGAAGGTAGATTAAAATTAGCTTTGTCTCTCTTTTTTGATTTGTTAAATCCCACTTCTCATATTACCTCCTCATTTACACTTTTAAAAATTTTATGATGCTCATATTCTTTTATTATCTGTTAGGTTAATCAGCAGACAAGATTTTATGTACGTTTTCTAGTGCATTGCCCTTGAGAAATGAAGATTATCAGTCATTCTGAATAAATAAATACCATGTAAGTTTGCAATAGTAGATTTCAGACAACATGAACTGCCACCTAAGATAATCTGTCTGCTAGATTATGCTATGTATTTTCCCAAATAGATTTTATACATATACATGCAGAAAAATATGATGTAGTGTTAAAAATAACATGTGGCATATGGAAAACTAAAAAAGCCCATTATACTGTCTATTAAATTATTTAATAAATAATTTCAAGACTAAGATCCTTGTATTTAACACTGCTTTGGGTGGGAGGCGAGGACCCAGGCTAGCCTGAAAAATAAGAATTAGAAACAGGAACAATACATACACTTCTTTCATGAGTGAGTCTTGAAATTTTGACTTAGGTTAGATAAATTAAATTACTTTGGCCTGGGCTGCATCTCCCCCACGCAGCAATATTGATCCCCAGGGTCTATTTTCTACAGCCGTATATGTGTTTTGCAATGATGGCATTCAAAGACTCTGTGTACCAGTTCTCCCTTCGATACCATATACAGTAAAGGAACAAGGCTCAGCAAAGAATAAGTGTCCAGCTTAAATATGAATCTTCATTGAAATTTCTGTTTGTGATTGTTCAAAAATTCTTTACCATAAATTTTCTGGAATGAGCACATTTTGAAAAAAATCTTTATTAAAATTTCTCTTAGCAGGAAATAAATTATTTTCTGTGGCCTTTGGAAAGTAGTATGAAAGCTTTATTTTTCATGTTAGTGATGCAAAGCAACGGTCATGAAATGCAAAGCCCAGTCATCATTCACACCCTAGATTAAGGTATGTGTACCGTGTCCCCCAAAGAGCTCTTTGATGGCTGAAATATCATCCCCATAATACGGTGCCTCCACGAATTTTGTTAAACTGTCAATTCTGAGCCTGTGCTGTGAGGGATCTTAAGGAAGGATTGAGCGGTACAACAAACATGGATCCTGGCAATAATTTTGAAGTGGAAGAGAAACCAGTAGTAATACTCAAAATCCATAGAAATTCCCTACACTGCTTTTATTTGAACATGACAAGATTAGCCTCTAAAGTAAGCCTTTCCTTTAGAAAGATGGAAACATTGTCTTGCATCAAACCCTTCAAAAAGTCAAAACATCTAAACTGAAGTTTAAATAGGTCAGCATTTTTTTATCCATTCAGGATTGAGGAAAACTCAACTACTTCTATCATCTTTTTACCCAGAATTTATTTTACTTTGAGAAACTTGCTAATGACCCTACAAGCTAGCATGTATTGACCATGTTACATGGTTGTAACTAGAAAAGCTGGCGGATGTCTTGGAAGTCTGGTCCCTTTTGAATCCTGTGGGCCCTAAAGTGAAATTGAAAAAAGTATGTTCAAGACAATACTACTGGTCATATTGCCATGAAGCTTATTTCCTAAATCCAGCAAACATAATTTTTGATATTTTTTCTCTCATGGAGTGAGGTCTTTTCACATTAAAAGAATATGATTCATTGCCTTTCTAGCTGAAGGTCATCAGCGATAATTCGAGAATTTCTATAGGGGAAACAGTTTTGGAAGAGGGTCTAGTGGCTACAGGTCTGAGTCATCTTACATAATGAACAAATGATACTGATTTTTATTGTATTCTCATACATAGCAGAGGTAACAGAAAGTGTGGGTGGGCACCTGAATTTCTGGCCACTTGTCTCCTAAATTGTTGCAAGCTTCAAACACAGATTGACGTGCTGAAATGTTTTGAGAAAAATCACAACCCAACCAGAATACAAAGATTGTAGAAACCACAACTTCGGGCTATGGATCTAGACCCCCTAACATGCCAAACACCTGCAGCAAATCTCTTACCCCTTTTCTTCCAAGAGGTATTTGCCTCAGAGAGTTTTTGCAAGTCTCTTGTCAGGATTCATACAAAGTGTAATGACAAATTGTCTAATGAGGCTCAAAATTAAGATGAATTAGTAATGTGATGAAGGGCCTCCAAACATCACATTTTTCAGTGTAACAGTTTTGTAGAGAGAGAGACAGAGAGAGGGAGGTAAAATAGCTAATATCCTGCATAAAATACCAATTCCATATTTTAGGCAGAATGCTTTCATAGCTCAAAATGACGAGTACAGTCTAAGTTATAAATGTAAAAAAGAAAGCAGTTTCCTTACAAATCTTGCAGATTATCCTGAGGACCCATAAGACATTTTTTTTTGCTTTTCATCACTCATTTGAGATAGAAAAAAGCTTCTTTTTAATCTTAGGTGTAGTTCCTTTTGGGAAACAGACTCTGAGCTGGATATTTTCATGGAGGTGGTTTCTTAGAGAGTGTTCTTCATAACGATGCCTGTGAGGGAGTGAAGAAAGCAGGATATGTCAGAGAAAAAATTGTGATACAGTTACAACAGGGCCTCAGCCAATCCCATGGAGCTCAAGACAGGTAGTCTTCCAGAGCCCCAAGGTGAAGCAAAAAGATATCAAGGTCCAGCCTCTTGCATGGATAAGTCATTGGATGTGGTGCCCCCGGAGAAGGGAAAGGACCCTGGACAAGGCTTTTTACTTTGTTTGAGGGCAGCTCATGGAAGGGAACTCAGCTGTAAATTCTTGGCAGGCAATACTCCCAGCAGTATGAATGACCGTCTCCTTCTGAAGGGACATCTACATTTTTCTCCATGTAAATCTAAAGTCATACAGCTTTTGATAATGAAAACCCATCAATCACCAGTTTCTAATATCAGCCACACATTAATGTGTCTATAGGGTCAATATTTTCAGATTATTGACTATGAGCAGAGCACATCTTGAATATTCGTGAAGGTTCATGTGTGTTTATTATTGACAGAATGGACTGGTTGCCATCTTTGATTTCTTATCCGAGATGTTTAAAACGTAGATTTTTGACACAGCACACAGTTGCAAATAGACAGAATTTATGTCAGTGCCACTGTCCCAGATGAAAAGAAAGGACTTTCCTTCTGTAGTTCTCCTTTTCAATCAATATTTGTTTAGGGCTCGGATGAAAGGGGTTCCGTGAACAGGTCACAAGCTTTTGTGCTGACATAAATTCTCTTTGCAACTATGTGCTGTGCCAAGTCTACACCATCTCTCAGCTGGACTCTTTTTTTTTTTTTTTTTAAGATTTTATTTATTTGAGAGAGAGCGAGTACATGAGAGGGGGGAGGGTCAGAGGGAGAAGCAGACCCCCCGCCGAGCAGGGAGCCCGATGCGGGACTCGATCCCAGGACTCCGGGATCATGACCTGAGCCGAAGGCAGTCGCTCAACCAACTGAGCCACCCAGGCGCCCTCTCAGCTAGACTCTTAAGAGAGCCTGCCAGCAGGCTCCTCAGCAGCCTGTCTCTCTCTCTTGGAATCCATCCTTTACGTAGGAGCCAGTGAAAACTGGTTAAAATGCAAATCATACCACCTCATTCCCCTGCGTAAAACCCTTCTGTGGCTCCTCACTGCACTCTGAATGTATCCCAAAGTCCCTGCCATGGCCTAAAATGTGCGTCAGGATTGGGATCCTACCTGCTCCTCTCAAGTTCCTCCAAGTCAACCACTGAGCTTACTAAGAGGAAGAGTGACACTGGCCTCAGTCCTCTCTGCAGAAAGTAACAAACACTTCTGACTCCAGCCAGGCCTTTGCATTCTGCGTCACTTGTACCTAGAATACTCTTCTCTCTGACACCCTCTTTCTTTAATGAGGCAAGCCAAAGAGAGCTGTGTATTGCCCTCCCTTCCTTCCTGGGCTCCTCCTGCCTCTCTGCGTAGCTGACCATGCCTTCCCCAACCCGATGGATTTCTCTCCATAACATCCTCATCACAACTCTCCATTGTTATCTTGTTTATAAATTGGAGAGCGTTTATTTTCTATCACTCCCATAAAAAATGCACACTGCGTGTTTTGTTCCTTCCAATTTTAATAATCCGTAAGATCTATCCCAGATATTAAGAAAAGTATGTGAAATGAGAGTTAGCCAAGAGCTAGACTAGAAGTGTGTTAGGCCATGTTAAGATTCTGGAACAAGGAAAAGCATTGTTCGGATTTTAGGAGTATGTTCTCGAGGAAGAGAAAAGATATGAATATGTCTCTCCATCTGACGCAATCACCATGTTCACAACATACGCATTTTCTTGTATTCATATGTTCATTTAAATGGTGATTATTAAACTGTCTTCTTATTGTTGATCAAGACTAATATCACCTAGGTTTTTGAAACATTTATGGGGAGCCAGTCCTTGCAAAAACTTTTCTATGTGCTTGTAGCATATTTGTAAAATATTCATATGAAACTTTGTCTTGATTCCAAGAAGAATCAATTTATGACCATGCTATTTAAAATAACACCTCTCCAATCTCTCACTGAACTCTTAACCTCTTTAATGTTCTTCATGGTGCTTGTTCTGGTTATATGTATGTATTCATTTACTCATTAATTGCATGACTATATCTGGGCAAGACTGTCTTGTAGTCCCCTTTATCTCTGTTCCTGGAATAAGACTTGGCAAATAGGAAGTGCTCCACAAATATTTGTCAAATGAATGAATGAATCTGTTAATCTAGGGAATTCACAAATGTGGAAGTTGCTATTTCCCAGTGAAGCTGAATAAATGAGATCTCTTAGTGACTACAATCCTTTCACTCTGAAAAGGTCATAGAATTAATCTTTTCTTTAATTATCTGTATTTACGTATGCAAAATGCTGCCTAATCCAAGGGGTTCATCCTTTACCGGTAAGTAATAAAACCCTTTTACAATTTATTCTTTGGCCAAAATAAATAATGAATATCTAATTGTTAATTGATAATAGTTGCCTGGATATTTATTATTTACTACATTTCTTCCTGGTAGTTATCTAGTTATCACACTTACAAGAGCTTTACTTTTTTAATGGACTATTATTTACTCTGTCAAAGAAAGAAATAAATTACATGTATATGTATATAATATTATATCTTATATATCATATATTAGAGAGAAAGAGAGAGAGAAACAGAGGGAGAGATTTTTGTCTTTTTCATTCACTAAGTATTCCCAGTGCCTCCATTAATACCTAGTACACATGACAGTCACTCAATAAATATTTGTTGAATTAATAAATTAACATGATTTATATTTAGCCAAATTAAAGGAAAACCCTTTTCTAGAGGAGATATCCACCTACTATTTTTGTTTAGATTTTATTTTTATCCTGGATTTTTACCCACATTCTTCTACCAAGCACATCAGGGAAGAAAGAGCACCAGATAAGGAGTCAGGACCATCATATTTCTGGTTAAGGTCTCTCCTGATGCAACTGTGTCTAAATCCTTTAATGTTATCTGGGATTCAGTTTCCTGAATTATCAAAATAATGAAAGTAGTTACTTGACTCTCTAAGGTTCCCTAAATATAAAATGACATGTTTTCTTTCACCACTGAACTACATTTTAATATACATCTGTTTTTAGAGACAATTTGTAGACCAATATATATTTTTGTCTCTTTTCAAGTATTATCAATAAGAAAATCTCTCAATTACTTGAAGCCCTTTTCCTGAATTCCCCTTCCTTTACTTGTCTGAAGTTAGGACTATATGGCATCTCCTTAATTGCATAATTAAGGGATCATAACTATACTAAAGTTGTTCATTCTAATAACTGGGAGGACTAGACGACTTGACTTACAACTGAGAAGCCTTGTGCTGCTGAATAAAGAAAAAATCGGGTAGAACTCCCTGAGCCACATTCTGTTCTATATTGAAGAGCTCACTCCCAGCAACTACTCTGGAGGCCAGTGATACGTGGATATTGTGTTGGGTAATATAGTATTTATCTCCTTTTATTTTTTTTTAAAGATTTTTATTTATTTATTTGACAGAGAGAGACACAGCGAGAGAGGGAACACAAGCAGGGGGAGTGGGAGAGGGAGAAGCAGGCTCCCCACGGAGCGGGGAGCCCAATATGGGGCTATTTATCTCCTTTTAGAAGGGAATTTGAGGCAATTAATGCTCTCTATTAGCCTGCTGGATTGGTTACATTACTTAGCAACATTTTATTCAGTATAGAATTACCAACACCTTTGCAAGTGAGTTAGAATGAAATGTGTTATATTGTAGTATTTAAGTTAGTAAGGGCTCTGTTAAAGAAGAGTCGTCAATAGGAAATTATATTTCTTATTATCATTTATCTAAGAAAAAAAATCTAATGAAAGAACCAGTACACAAAATAAGAATGGTTTTCTTTTACATCACAAATAAAAATAATTAAGTTTTTAATCTTTTTTTAAAATATCTGGGACGTGATCTACGAGGTTGGGATAAGAGGCACTGTAACTACATTCTCTATGACAGAGAGCAGAGTAAGATCAAATAGTTGTGTGAAGCTCTCTGGAATGTTCCAAAATCTTTGGGGGGGATTATTGTGTCACCCTAAAACAATCTCTGTTTCCTTTTTCTCCTGCCCCAAATGTAATTATTAGAATCATTTAAGTGGACCATTTCCAGTTGTTTACCTACAGAATTGTGTTTAGGGGCCCCCCTCCCCTCAGCACCCATGACAGTGGGGAAATGAAATCATACCCAGCTCTGAAGTACATGTTGGTTTAAGGCAATCATGGCAGTCTGATTCTCTTTACCAATACATTAGTTTATGAATAGGCATTGGATATGTGCCTGGCCCCTTCATTTTTCATTCATCTATTCAATCATTTTTGAATGCCTAGCACTCTTCACATCATTGAGGATATAGGCAGTTTAGTTACAAGAGGAGATGCACATCACTGCTCTCCACAAAGCTTAGATTTTAGAGGAAAGAGACAAAACAAACATAAATCAATCAATAAATAATATCTCAGGGAGTGAACAGTGCTGTAAAGAAAAATAAAATCAGGTAAAGTGATAGAAATGTAGGGAAGAAGAACACTGTTTTCAATAAATATGATTGGCAAAGGCCTCCATGTAATGTGACATAGAAATTGGGACTGAAGAGTCAGGGGAAAGAAATTAGAATACAACTGGCTATCATTTTAATGACAATAATCACTGTGTGATCTTAAAAGACAAAAATATATGGGGGCCCCTGGGTGGCTCAGTCAGTTGAGCATCCCTCTTAATTTCATTCATTCATTCAGGTCATGGTCTCATGATTATGAGATTGAGCCCCACATTGGGCTCTGTGCTAAGTGGGGAGTCTGCTTGGGATTCTCTCTCTCCCTCTCCCTCTGCCCCTCATCCCACTCTAAAATAATAAAAAAAGGGGCACCTGGGTGGCTCAGTTGGTTAAGCATCGGACTCTTGGTTTCAGCTCAGGTCATGATCTCGTGGGTTATGAGATCAAGCCCCACGTTGGACTCCACGTTCAGTGGAGAGTCTGCTTGAAGATCCTTTCCCTCTTCCCCTCCCCTGGCTCTCAGGCTCTCTCTTTCTCTCTCTCTCAAATAAATAAATAAATATTTAAAAAATAAATAATAAATAAATCTTTAAAAAAAAAGACAAGAGTATATGAAAAGAATGTAGGATTCTGTCATATCCAGTGATCTTTACATTTAGCTAACAAAGATATTTACATATCTCAAGAGACAGCAGAAAAGGAAACTAACTCAAATGATATAACCATTTGGATGGAAGTTACAGACCTTCATCTCACTTAAAAATTAATGATAATATTATTAAAAAATAGGGGATGTCTCTACATGATCACAATCTCCTCTATATCACAAAGTCCTTGCTATGGATTGTGAACAGATTTCATTAAATTTCAGTCACTTCAGGTTTCCAAGCTAAGAGAGTGACCTCAAAAATGATCGGGAAAGATATTTCTGAAGATTGTGTGATATGATATGTTTTCTTATTGTATATAGTCATCTTTGAAACCTCAATAGATTTATAATTAAGTTTAGAAATGTTTGCAACAATAAAACCCATCTATTAATATTTTATATTAAGAAATCTGTGCATATTTTGTAATGCAAATATTTGGTTGTGCAAGTAATGTTAGATTTGACCTATTAGAGTGGTAAGTACACCCTCTGACTTGTTTTAATATTTAAACCTCACTATATTTATAAGAATTACTTTACTTTGGAAGCATTTGTTATTTATAGAATTTTTTTTTAATTTATTTATTTGAGACAGAGAGATACAGAGAGAGAGAGAGAGAGAGTAGGAGCAGCGGGGAGAGGCAGAGGGAGAGGGAGAAGCAGACTCCCTGCTGCGCAGGGAGCCTGATGCGGGGCTCGATCCCAGGACCTGGAGATCATGACCTGAGCCAAAGGCAGATGCCTAACGACTGAGCCACCCAGGCGCCCTGAAAGCATTTGTTATTTAAAGTAAGTAAACATAGTACTTGAGCAAAATAAATATATAAAATTTGTAAATACAGTTAAATATTTAAAGAAAATTAAGGTAATAAAAGGAACAGATATTAATCAATGTTCTTTTAAAAATTATCATTAAGGGGCGCCTGGGTGGCTCAGTTGGTTAAGCGACTGCCTTCAGCTCAGGTCATGATCCCAGGGTCCTGGGATCGAGTCCCGCATCGGGCTCCCTGCTCTGCAGGGAGCCTGCTTCTCCCTCTCCCACTCCCCCTGCTTGTGTTCCCTCTCTCGCTGTGTCTCTCTCTGTCAAATAAATAAATAAAATCTTAAAAAAATAATAAAAAATAAAAAATAAAAAAATAAAAATTATCATTAAAATTACTAGTTGTACAAACAGAATAATCAAATATGTAAGTTGGATTTATTAAGAATGTGACATTAAGAGAGCAATAACTTTAATAAATAAAACATTTTTTTTTTAAGGTTTTATTTATTTGACAGAGAGAAAGACAGCCAGAGAGGGAACACAAGCAGGGGGAGTGGGAGAGGGAGAAGCAAGCTTCCCGCGGAGCAGGGAGCCTGATGCGGGGCTCGATCCCAGGACTCTGGGATCATGACCCGAGCCAAAGGCAGACGCTTAACGACTGAGCCACCCAGGCGCCCCTAGAACATTTATTTTAAAACCAAAATAAATCTCTGACTAATATCTGGTGTGCAAAAAAAGTACCTATGTGAGCAAAATAAACCTTGTGTTTTTCATTAAAGTGACTTTTGAGCAGAGATCTGAATACAGTGGGGGAATTAACCACAGAGAAAGGATATCCTAGCAAAAGGAATAGTAGATACAGAGGCCCTAGAGCAGGAAGTCTGATGTTTGCGGCCAAGTGTGATGCCTAGATTTGCTGTGGCATCTTGTTCCCAGACCAAAGGGTGAAGCCTGAGAGAAGAGATCAGAGCCTGAGATCAATGTGAGGTGGAAACTGTGTCCTGGCATACTCTCCCCATCTTCTTTCTTCTTTCTATTTAAGGTAACAAATGCCCCTCTTTTTTTTTTTTTTTAAGATTTTTATTCATTTATTTGAGAGAGGGAGAGAGCACAAGCAGAGGGGAGAGGCAGAAGGAGAAGCAGGCTCCCCAAGAGCAGGGAGCCTATCCTGGGACTAGATCCCAGAACCCCGGGATCATGACCAGAGCAGAAGGCAGACACTCAACCAACTGACCCACCCAGGCACCCCCAAATGCCCTTATTTTTTAAGTACTTTGAATTTGCAGTTACTGTTGCTTGCAGGTGAAAACATACTGAACAATTCAAGTTACTATTTACATTCCTTTAATATTCTTCAAGTTGCCAAACAATGAGCAAGCAGTCTTTACTAGGTTGATACACTAGGGAGCTTTATTTTCAAGTAGATATTCATTTGTAGGTTAAAAGTTTTATCTGAAGTTAACTATTACATAATAACACACATATTTGCCATTTTAATTTTATTTACATTGTCTCTCTCAGCTTCATTCAATCTCGCATGAAGTTCTTATCCTCAGTTTATAGAGAAAAAAGAACAGACTCACAGAAGTTAAAACCCTCGAACATGAACGCAGGGGTCTGGGAGCCGTGCCTATTGCTATTTTCCTTTTTAACTAACTGTTAAAAACTGGTCTTTGGCATAAAAACACAGGCACACCAAAATTCTAAAGTCATAAATTCCAAGTGATGAATCTCCAATAAGAGAATTTTTGGCAAGCTAATGGAAGAAATGATTTGAGGGAGCAGCCTTCTATATCGAGTTCTTTGAATAGAACCGCATTAGTAGCTTCATCTATTCAAAAACTTAATTTTGTGTTGGCAGAGCCAGGAGCTTGTGGAGAGTTGGAAAGACAATGTCTATCATTTAGTAGAAGAGTATTGGGATTCAGTTTCCCTATTACTAAACTCTTGTGGGGAGTAACATACATATACAACCCTTAGCATAGTGCTGGGCACATAACAGCAGCTCAGATGCCCTGTAGAATGAATTGCTCTTTAAAAACTTCACAAGGGGGGCGCCTGGGTGGCTCAGATGGTTAAGTGTCTGCCTTCGGCTCAGGTCATGATCCCAGGGTCCTGGGATCGAGCCCCACATCGGGCTCCTGGCTCAGCGGGGAGCCTGCTTCTCCCTCTCCCTCTGCCTCTCCCCCTGCTCATGCTCTCTCTCTCTGTATCTCTGTGTCTCAAATGAATAAATAAAATCTTAAAAAAAAAAAATTTTCACAAGGAATCACAAAGGGAATGGTATTTTTTTTTTTTTGGAGTATTTATCAACCAATTATCCCGAGCTTTGAATTGCATAGGAAAATTAAAATCTTAACACAAAAGATTTACTAATATGCTTAACACATCCTTTGTCCTTAATTCCTATTACCTTTATCTTTGTCTGTCCCACCTACGCCTTCATTACTCATTGTTTGATTCTGACTGGCATTTGTTAACATACAATAATACAATGAAAATAAAATGAAGGATTTCACAAAATCTTTGAACATGATATCAGTGATGAGGATCCAGCAGTTAGTGAGTTAAAGGCAAAAAGGAAAAACAAAACAATACAATGGGATGATGATATAGAACAGAGCATTCCTAAGGGGGAAGTATTAAGATATTAAAGGATTAAAACAAGACCTTGGGAAAATCAATTAAACTCGCAAATACTTTTATAAAAATGAATCTACTTATAGTGAGACTGAGAAAGTCCAAAAAAAAGCAAAGGATTCCATGATATCATATCACCATGTATTTATATAGAAAACATCACTTGAGTCATTTGTTTTTTATTCTTTAAAAAGATAGCACATAATGGCAAGTATAAGAGACATTTCATTAAATATAAGATGAAATAAATTTATTAAAAATTTCAAGTTGTAAGAATATAATTCTTTTCAGTTTCCTGTGAAAATTTGCTTCCTCTTTTAAATGATTTTACTTTGGGTCCTTTGTCTTCGTTTAGTTATCTTATGATAGAATTTCCTATAAAACAGTACCCTGAAAGTCTGATTCCTAGATTATAAGAGCAGACTGAAGGTATTAAAGAAAAAAATGCATTAATTAGGTGGCAAATTAGTCAGTAATGGAAGCATCATAGCCTAAGGAGGGTCACAGAATCAAAGTCACTAATGCTGGTCCTTTTCTACTGCTTAAGGAGGGAGTAAGTAATGTTTAATGGCCTGGGTGTATTCCCCAGTCAAGCCATCACCTTGGGCAGTGGCTTCATTCAATCATTTAGTTCATGATTGTTAAACATTCACAGAGTCAGGTAGGAGTCTATTGACATTAGAGGATTTTGGGAAAACTAACAATCCTCATGGAGCTTATATTCTAGTAGAAGAGAGAGACAATAAAATGACACATAAGGTAATTATGTACTATGTTTGAAAAAAAAAAAGAAGTAAAATAGGTTCAGGGTACATGAAATGTTGGATGGGGCCAATTAGACATATTAGATATGGGCCAGGAAAAACTTCAATGAGACAGTAATTTTGGAGTCAAAACTGGAATGAAGAGCAGGAAATAGCCATGAGGATGTCTAGGAGAAGGGCCTTCCTAGCAGAGAGAACAGCAAGTGCAAAGGCTTGGCGGTGGCAATGTGTCTGAGGTTTTCTCGAGCTGATAGAAATGCAGAGTGGCTGGAGGTAAGGGAATATCAAGGAGAGGCATGAGAGATATTACTGAAGAGGTAACAGACAGCCAACTCCCTTGGGTTTTGCTTCCTTTTCTGGGTAATAGGTATAAAAAAGATGCTCTCTGCCCAGGATGGTTGTAAACATTCCATGAGATAATTCTTGCAATGTACTTAGCACGATGCTTGCCACATTATGAGTGTTTAATAAATGTTCGTTCTTGTTTATTTTGTAGAAATGGTGCCAAAGGGCTGTCTATGCCTGATGTCACTGAACATTTGAATCATTTAACTGACTCCCTTTATCCTGACTCCGTGACTTCTTGGAAACCATCGGATTATAATTTCATTTCCTGCATGGCTTTGCCTGCAGGAGAGAGATGCCAGTTTTACTAATGTAGGTGTTCCACATTAGATGCCAGCCAGAGTTCGCTTTCTAAGTTGACAAATTTTCAACTTTGCCACTATGAGCCTAATTAATGTGAGTTTACCCTTGAGAGACAGATCTACTCTCATTCATTTTACTTGCAAAATCGGGTTTCTAATTCAGGTCACCAGATTTTCTACCACCGCAAATTCCCTAAGGTGATTCAGCTCAGTGACGCAGCCTCCAGGAGAGCCAGCGAGACTCTTGGCAGCATTCATCTCATTTCCTTTTCTGTTTGAATGTTGCAAATATCTGCCTGCCATTTACCCTTACTCAGTACTGTCATACAGGTCATCACTTGGCATCCTTTACATATTTTTGTGAGAGTGCACAACAGCTGTTACTTCTCCTATTTGATAAATGCAGAACTGAGATTTGAAGAGCTAGAGACAGACCTGGGTTCTAAGCCCAGATATTCAAACTCCTCAACACGTGCTCTTTCGACTATTGAAAATAAGAAAACCTTGGGTTTTGTCTCAGATTGCCCGCTAACAGAAATGTGATCTTGAAATATCCTCCCTTTTTGGGTTTCAATTTCCCTAAGCAGCTGGACTAAATGCCCTATAATATCCTTTCTAATATAAATATCCTAGCATTCTAAGGCCATAGTGAAATCCACTAATGAATAGATCATGTGGGGCAGAAATTCAACTAGACCAGGAATTAACAAAAGAATATAGGTACAGGGCGCCTGGGTGGCTCAGTTGGTTGGGCGACTGCCTTCGGCTCAGGTCATGATCCTGGAGTCCCGGGATCGAGTCCCGCATCGGGCTCCCTGCTCGGCAGGGAGTCTGCTTCTCCCTCTGACCCTCCTCCCTCTCATGCTCTCTGTCTCTCATTCTCCCTCTCTCTCAAATAAATAAATAAATAAAATCTTTAAAAAAAAAAAAAGAATATAGGTACATGTTTAATATGAACAGAAACACCTCTGCTGCATGTAGCTTATGTATATAGGGAGTTGAGGAGGTGGGAGGAACAGGGGAAGACAGGTCTGAACATTTATGTTTGGCAAAGGATCCGAGGCATACTGACAGCTCCTTATTTTTTATAATTTTCCCTTGGAGTTATTTCACAGGAAATTAATACATTAACAAAGTGTACTAATTAATACATTAACCAAATTAATTAATAAAACGACTACTCCCCAACCAAAGGGAAATTCAACCAAAAGCTACCCGAACACTCCAAAAAGTATCATTTTCCAAAAACATTTTCACTTTCTTCTTTTGTAAATTACGTATGTTCTGAGGTACATAATCTTGCACACTTTTTTTAAGATTTTATTTATTCATGAGAGACAGACAGAGAGAGAGAAAGAGGCAGAGAGGAGAGAGAGGCAGAGGGAGAAGCAGGCTCCCAAGGAACAGGGAGCCCAATGCGGGACTCGATCCCAGGACGCTGGGATCATGACCTGAGCCGAAGGCAGACGCTTAACCATCTGAGCCACCCAGGCGCCCCCTCGCACATTTTTAAATTACTCCCTACAATAGTGCTATCCTCTTAAGATGCCACCATGAAACCCACGGTGGTGGTCTGTTTGTGTTGAAAACTCCTGTCTATTATCTCTTAGTTCACTGGTCCATGTTTTTATTGGACACGCTGAAGTCTTGAGAGCTTCGGCAGTGCCAGACCCCCAGCGATTTTCTAGCTTCTCCCCTTAAAAGGGAACTGTTCTGCATCACACAAAATCACCCTCACTGGTGCAGTGAAGTGGCAAGGAAAAGGAGGGCAGTCAGCTCACCTCAACATATCCTTTCAGAATAGGATCTGGAAAATTGCCTGTCTAGTTTTTTAAAAATTTTCCTAATGAACCTACACCAGCCATCTGAATGAGAGTTCAAGAGCCTCCAAGAAACTACAATTTTCCTGCTCCACACCACACTGATACTTTAGTTAAATGCATGCATTTGAGGCAAGATAATTGAAATGATAACAAATTAATTGCACTTGTTTCAAACCAACATAGGAAACTCTTTAGTATCCTATGCATTAAAATGTCATTTCTCACAGCAAGTATACTACTGCAATTAAAATCATGTTAGGACCCTCTAATGGTAGTAGGGAGAGGGAAGAAAGAGGATCATTATTCCTTAGAGAACATATACTTCCATATCTGTACATAAAGCAGCCTTGTCTTTTGATAGCAGGCTTTTAGTTATATCCCAGGGAGAGAGTGACTTACATTGATTATTTACTGGTGGAATGCTGAGCGTATAAAAGAACATGATTCACTGCACTACAAAGAATAACAGCATTAATGCCTGTTTGTGCTGGCATTTGAAGATTTCCTCCCTCCCCTTTCTAGGATGCAAGATTCATTAAAGCATCATTTTAGAATTCTTGACTTTGGATAATAAAGACAGATTTTTAAAGCATTCATGTAATAGATGAGCCTTTGGAAGCTACAGAAACTAAATTAGTCATATCACTGGATTCCAGTGGTCCATCTACTTCCGTGGCTTACTGAGAATGTAAGCTTAAATTTGGCCTCAGTTCAAATTCGTATATGTTATTTTAATATTTTCACTACAACTGGATATCCATAGATGTTATTATACCTGGAATTCTTCATTGCTCTCTTTGTTATTCAAATTAGCAAAAGCTATTTTCCATCAAATTTCCTTTGAAATGGGTGACTGATAAGCTTAAGATAAATATGAACAAAAGTACACTAAAGTAAAATAGATGAAGTAAATTTTAAAAGTTTAATAATTTCATTTGTTTTTCATAACAAGAAATAAGAGAATAGCAAAGCAATTAAACAAAAATATCACACGAAGACTAGAAGATATAAGAAAGAAAAGGAAATGGTAGCAACAGAAATGTCTATGTAGCCTTAGAAGAGATAAGTGACCTAATCAAATCTTACTTGCTTCTCTCCAGATGAAAAGACACTGCATGGGAGTTGGACTAAATAGGAAACTGGGTATGTAGTGTTGATAATTCAGATACCTCTATTTAAATCTTATTTTCAATACTTTTAGAGATACCAAAAAGGTGTATCCCAGTGTCCAATGCAAAGCCTATCACAGAAGGAACTCAACCAAAATGAGCATTTACTGTCACCTCCTTTTCTTTTCCACAGGGAGGACATCAAGTGAGGTGTCTTTTGGAAATACCACTAGAGAAAAAGGAATAGAATCATAGAATCATAGAATCATAGAATTCAAATTTATAGTCGATGAAGTTTATTTAGAACACCTTCATAAAGGTTAGACTTACAATTATTTGGTTAAGCAAAGAAAGAACTTTTTTTTTTTTTTTTAATTTCAATATTTCACTCAACTTTTTGGGCCCAGAGGGCAGCAATCCTGTTTTATATCAAGGCTTCCTAAATTTTTTGGAATTGAATGCTATCATTGTTTGTTTGTTAGATTATCTCCTTCTCCAAGAATAATCATTTGTAAAGCCTATTAGAAGTTCTTAGAGAATTAAACATACTTGTTTTGAATATTTGCAATTTTTTAAGGCATCTTAAGAATCACAAAACCAAGATTAGGATTCACTGTTTTACTACATTGAGACATTTAAAAAATTCTGTACCAAGGATAAAAAACTAATTCTTTTCTACTTATCACTCCAATAGACTCTTGCTTTCCATTGCAGATATATTTGTAAGCCTAGACTGTAGGCTTTCCTAGGGATATTGTTTTTAGAAGACTGAAATAAAATGATGCCTGATTTTCCTGTCATTAAAAGCCTCTGTTCACACACCCTAAGCTTGAAGGGAGTGAAACCAACTAAAGAGAAATGCGTGCTACACAGGGAGCTTTAGCTCATGCTCTGGTCATTTAGACAAGATTTATGCCACAATTGATTTACACCGTGCATTGTAGTTAAGATAGTAATTGCTACATTACAGTTTATAGTGTCTCTAGTAACTCTGAAAGATGTTCTTTTTAAAACACTACTGTACACTAATAAGGCACTGGGCCATTACTGTTTTTGTTGTGTATTACTTTTCACAAGGTATTCTTTTTTTTTTTTTTTAACAAGATGCAGCTCTTTCTCCCCCCGAGTTTTTTTTTTTTTTTAAGATTTTATTTATTTATTTATTTGAGAGAGAGAATGAGAGAGAGAGAGAGAGAATGAGAGAGAGAGAGAGCACATGAGAGGGGGGAGGGTCAGAGGGAGAAGCAGACTCCCTGCCGAGCAGGGAGCCCGATGCGGGACTTGATCCCGGGACTCAGGGATCATGACCTGAGCCGAAGGCAGTCGCTTAACCAACTGAGCCACCCAGGTGCCCCTCCCCAGAGTTTTAATAATCCAAATCCTCCAACAGAATCATTTGATAGACCCTTTAAAATTTTATATTCTAAACATGGTTTGTTGCTGGTATGTACCAAGTGCTATATATGCCACAAAAAACCCAGAAACTAATAAAACCTGAGCCATATGCTCAAAGAGCTTAGAGTCTCTTTGACTGTAAGTACAGATAAGTAACCGTGTAGTTATTTCATAATGTGATAATGACAGTAAGTATGGTGTGCTATGGAATGAATGGGAATATCAGAAAGAGTTGTGCATTGATCGCAGAGGCCTTCTGAGGTTTATTGATAGGAAACATGGGAGGGCATACACAAAGGCATAGAAGGAGCGAGGAGCGTGGCTATTTGAGGGATCATAAGTCGTTCAGATTCGCTGGAGCCTAGAACACGATACAGAAGTGCCATTAGATGAGGTTGCAATTTAGATGGACCCACATCTTAAAGGATCCAAATTTTACACTGAAGGTTTTGCATTAGACAATACTTATGCACACCTGTGGATCCATTTGGACAGATATCTCTCTGGGACCCCTAGCCATTTTTTTTTTTCCAACCGAGCTGCTACTCCAGAGACCAACTCTGCATGGGCTCAGAAGAGCTTTATGCAGGCACACACAAACATGCTCAGTTTCAAGCCTTCACTGGGTGCTTCTAGACTCGTATGTCAGAGGCAATAGAAGCATGAGTTCAATTCACAGAACCTGCTTGGTGCCTCTGCATGTGCAACCCAGAAAGGTGAGTAAGCTTAGGCCCATCCTTCAAGGACAAGAGTACAAAGGGATGTGTCATTCCGTATATCTAAATATGCTAAATATGAAGAATTGAGAATCAACCTAACAAGCTGTTAAATAAAATATGTTCCATCATTCTACCTTGATAACAATCTAAAAGACCAGTTTGAAATTAAAATTTTCAAGATCTTTGTAGTTTTTGTGTCAGTTATCTTTTGCTTTCATAACAAATTCCCCCAAACTTAGCTCACAACAAGCATTTATTATCTCTCACTATGGATGAGAAATTCAGAAGCAGCTTAGCTGAGTGGTTCTGGCTCAGGGTCTGTCATGAAGTTGCAGTCAAGGTGTCAGCCAGAGCTGCAGTCATCTGTAGGCTTGACTGGGGCTGGAGGACACAATGGTAAGATGCTGCACTCTCATGGCTATTAGAAGAAGTCTTTGGGGGTGCCTGGGTGGCTCAGTCGTTAAGTGTCTGCCTTTGGCTCAGGTCATGATCCCGGGGTCCTGGGATCGAGCTCCGCCTCGGGCTCCCTGCTCAGCGCGGAGCCTGCTTCTCCCTCTCCCACTCCCCCTGCTTGTGTTCCCTCTCTCGCTGTGTCTCTCTCTGTCAAATAAATAAATAAAATCTTTAAAAAAAAAAAAAAAAAGAAGTCTTTGATTCCTTGCTGGGTTTTGGCAAGAGAACTCAGTTCCTTGCCACAGGGCTACTTGAGTATTCTTACAGTATGGCAGTGGCTTCTCCCAGAGCAAATGATCCAAGTAAAGAGCAGGGAGGAAGCTACAATGCATTTTACATATTGATCTTAGAAGCCACACACCATCACTTCTACCACATTCTATTGATTAAAAGTGATAGTGGAGAAGTACCAAAGAATTTGTGTACTTTTTGAATTTTGAACCACCATAACATAAAAACAGGGAGACTTTGCCCACAGTCATGAGCCCCTCTCATTCTTTCTCTACAATTGGCTTGGTCCTACACCAAAAAGGGTGTCATGTGTGCCTATATGAACACCCAAATCACACATTGAATCTTGGTCCACACACCCTACCAACAGTTGCTTCTTGGCCAATTCTCAGACTTAGAGGTAAAGATGCTATCTAGACATTACCCTAATTCCAGGACAGACTAGGAGAAGAGAACTGTGCAAGCCTTAGAAGAATTCTTAGAGCTATTGGGGCAAAGAATTCCAGGGACCCAAGTCCCTGAAATGTAGTCTAAAAAGGTAGGCATGTATTCTGCATGGGCAAGTATTCTGGGTGGTCAAGTGGCCCAAGTACCATAGACTTCTCAACTTTTGGTGAAGGTGCAACCAGAGAAGGATGCAAATGATGTGGACCCCATAAAATCCAGGGCCCAGAAGAGGGCCCCTTGTGCTGTAATTAAGAGCAGTTCTGGGACAAACTTTGACCAACAGAATACAGAAGGTAGAGGACAAATTCTCCTCCCTTTATTCCCCTGGAAGAATAGCCCTGAAATCCCTAATTCATACAGCCTCTGAAATCCATGAAATTAAGAAGACAGTTGCTCTTGATACTAAATGGTAGTTAGCTTTCACTCTGTAAAAGAGAAAATGTAGGCCCAAAATAGCATCACTTAGATTAAGTCAGCAAACCAAGACTTAAAACCTAACCTAAATGGCATTTCAACCCCCTATAGGATATAACGTTTAACCAGTCAACATGGAATTTCCTCGTCAATACTAGGAAATTTACTGATAGACTCCTTCCACTCTCCTTAGGAGGGCAATCTTGCCTAAACAATGCATTCCTTGCTAATCAATTCCTTTCTTCCTTTTTTCTTTTTTTTTTTTCTTCCCAATCTCTGCCTTGAAAAATCTTTCTTTTGCTTAGCTCAGTGGAGCTCCCCTCTACTTGCTAGATGGGATATTGCCCAATTCATGAATCATTTAATAAAGCCAATCAGATCTTCAAATTTACTAGGTTGAGTTTTGTTTTTTAACAACCTTTACATTGGGTCTCCTTTCTTCCCCCACTTTACTCTTCTTTTCCCTCATTTGAGCTCACCTACAGTTGCATTCCCTAATAATATTATAGCAGATTATATTAGCCTTGGGCTCTGCTTTCTATGGCCCCAAGCTAGATATGTTTTAAGCAGAAGAGCAGCATAATCAGATTTTTTCCTGATGGGTAAATGCATTCATTCATCCATTTAGCAAATATTTCCGGAGTACTTTATAGGATAAAGGCAATGCTCAAGGTACTGAGAATAAATAAACAAGACAGATGTGGCCCTGCCTTCATGAAGCATATAAGATGGTGGGAGGGGAGAGGTGGCCAGAGATGTTAACTGGCAGTTATGATAGAATGTGGTGTGTGCTGCAGTGGGAAAATGCAAGGCTCTATTGGAAAGCGTAAGGAGGACACTTCATCCATTCTTCTAGGCAGAGTTTCCCAGAGGAAATAAGAAAGACTCTTGGTTGTAAAACCTGGCCATCAATGACCATGTTCCTCCATTACTCACATGTATTCCCCTTCTCCTTTTCCACCCATATTTACTGTGTGTTATAATTTCTAATGTGCCAAGTTCTCTATCTCCCATTTTGCGTCTTCAATCTGAAATATTTGTGTGCTATCCCCAATCACCACAGACTAATTTCAACTTGGTCTCTAGAATGCCAATAAAAGATTCTAGAAAAATGGACAAAGGCCATGCCATAGCAGAATTTGGGTGATAATGTAAAGTGTTTGGACTTTACCCAGAAGGATGAATGGAATTGTAAGATTAGACTTGCAGTTTAGAAAGAGTGTTCTGGCTGCAGTTAAGTGGATGGAATGCAGTGAGGTAAGCCTGGAGGCAGAGAGAGCAGTTGAGAGCCTGGAAAAATATGCCAGGTGAGAGAGGATAATGGCAGTGGGACAGTGAGCTAAGGTGAAGTTAATGGTCACACCCAGTTTGTACCTTTGGAATCTGGTTAGATGTTGGATGATTTAATGCGGTTTGCATTGCTAGATGAAATATTTTCATTTGCTAAATCTGGCAATCCTAACTGAGGTAGGGAACATAAGAAAAAGAATTAGTTTCTGAGAAATTCTGAAAGAAGTTGGTATCATCTCCACCACCATTCTAAGTTGTAAAGATCCCTAGGAACTGACTTCAGGTTAGAAAATATGGAGCGTTTAGGGTTCTAATTACTCATTTTAGCCAACTGAGGACAAAAAAGAGCCAACACAACCTTAAAATATCACTTCTGTTTATTTTATGGAATAGTATAGTATAGTACATAGTAACTCCGAAAGTATAGACACCCTAGGGAAAGTGACTAAAGCCTGCAGCCCCCCCCCAAAAAAAAAATCGGACTGCTTGTCCAATTTTTCACTCCCTGGACATACCCCACCTGTTGCAAGTGTCGACTTTAGAACCAGTTGCATAGGGTTAGATATACAGAGAAAATACCCTTCCAGTGGCAGAGAAAATGGGTCTTTTGCTGGTAAGATGAACAGAGAAAGATGGGAAAACACATACATACCCACTCACCCATAATCTGTTTTTACTATAGAAAGATCACTATAATTATGATGTAGATAATACTTTGAAAAAGAAAAAAAAAAGACTGGAAGCAGAGAGATCTTTTGTCGCAGATAAATGTCGTTCAGACTAAAATAGAACAGTAGGAACAGAGAGTATTACAAAGATTTGTTAAGGGCAGGATTGGCAGAACTCAACATGTTGTTTATAGGACAGAGATGTGTCAACTGTACTGCCAAGCCTAGGTTATGGGTGGGACTGTCAGTCATTAAGAAAAGTAACACAAGAGGAGGTGTTAGGGATTGAACGATAGAAGTCCATTAGTTCCTACGGCACGTGTTGCACTTGAGGTGCATAACGGACAGCCAAAAGTAGATATCCAGGTGTCAGATGATGTGTGATTGTGGGGGTGTGTATGTTTGTATGTATGTGTGCATGAGTGTATGTACAGTCTGGAAGCTATATATATATATACATATACAATCTACATTGTAGAATAGTTGAACCAAATAGCAGCATATTGAATTCTGTTTCTCCATGATCTGCCTCTTCTATGGAAGCTGTTCAAGTTAAAACTTGATTTCTTGCCCTCCAATAGAGATATGAATGAGCACTTTCCACAGTTATGGCCAGTAAGGCATAAGCAAAATTCCAATGTGCCTCTTCTTCCCTTACCTCCTTTATATTATCCAAAGCTTGGACCTAAAGCTTGAACCCTGAAATGTGTACTTAAGGACGACTTACCAGAAGCTAAGGATGGCAGAACAGCACAATAAAGAAACGTTGAGAAGGTGCATCAGCCCTGCCCTGTCTCCCTCCTAGGATTTATAGTATATAATAATAATAGTAATATCAGCAATAATGTATTTTATTATTATTCAAGCCACTGTAGCCAAGGTGTTTGTAAGGGAATGTATCCCTGACTGGGATAGATCATTAGAAAGAGATAATGATTGAAGCCCTAGCAGTAGATGACTTAACCCAGAGTTATGGAGTAAGATAAGAAGAGGACCCAAGGCAGAGTCACATAGAAACTAATATTTAAGGAAGGAGGGCCTAAAAGGAAAATATTATTAAAAAGGAAACAGAGATGTAAGAGAAAGATAGTCAAAGATGACACTGCTGGATCCAAAAAACAAGAGTATTAATATGGATTGGAGAAGGTATCACACAGTTAAATGATGCAGAGAGCTCAAGAAAGAAAATTCTATCATATCAAAATATATCAATTAGTAGTTCTCCGATGACCTTGGAAAAGGCAGTTTCAGTGAAATATAAGCAGTGGAAGCCACTTCACAGCAGGGGAAGGGGAAAGGGAATGGTAAAGAAATGGAAAAAAGAGTGGACATATCTTTTTCAAATGTTTTTCTATGAAGGGGAAAAAGAAATCAGTAGCTGTTAGGCAATGTGGACCTTGTTGAGGATTTTAAAAATAGTCATCATTGTCAGTGGTGGTGGTTCTTTTTATTTCAAGATATTTCAGTGCTAATGGATAGGGTTATAAGCAGATAAGCACCCCCCACCCCCAGCCTATTAGAAAGGAAAGTGTGGTGTTGACGTCACTCTGTTCTAAGCTGACACAGACATACAAGGTAAAGACATTTGAAAAGAATAATGAGAAAGTTAGAGAAATGAGCAGTGTAAAAAAAAAAAAATTGAGGGGCACCTGGGTGGCTCAGTGGTTAAGCGACTGCCTTCGGCTCAGGTCATGATCCCGGAGTCCCGGGATCGAGTCCCGCATCGGGCTCCCTGCTTGGCGGGGGGTCTGCTTCTCCCTCTGACCTTCTCCCCTCTCATGCTCTCTCTCTCTCTCACATAAATAAATAATATCTTTAAAAAAAAAATGGAGTCTTGAAAGAGAATCTTGAAAAATCTACAGAGAAATGGAAGTTAAATTTCCCTGTACAGTTGAGATGCCAATTAAAATTGGAGAACACAGGGGCGCCTGGCTGGTTCAGTTGGTTAAGTCTCAACTCTTGGTTTCAGCTCAGGTCATGATCTCAGGGTTGTGAGTCAAGCCCTGCATCTGGCTCTGCTCTTAGCACAGTCTGCAGTCTGCTTGACCTTCTCTCCCTCTGCCCCTCCCCCTGTGTGCACTACTGGAAAGGAAGGACTAGGTCAAGGGGTGTGGCTGATAACAGAAAGAAGTTGAGACATGGTGCTATGTGATTCACAGTGGGTTGAAAGAATAGATGCGGTGGGATTAAAGCAAGTGAGAAAAGAGGACGTATAAAAGTGTGATCAGGAAGGTGGAGATTTTATGTATGAAATACAACTTAGTATGAAAAAAAGAAGAAAAGAAAGAATCTTCATAACAGTCCAGAAGCAGGCTATGGTTCTCCAGGGACTGAGCAAACATCTATCCTGCTTTCTACTTAGAATTAATTGAAAATTCATTATGTGATTTTTCTTAACTAGCTACAAGTGAGAAGATTTGAGGTATATCTGGGCTGTTCTTTGTCTACGGACCCAAAGAGTGAAGGAAGTAATTTCCCAGAAGGATTTAGTTACTAATTCACTAATTGTATTTCATAGATTTTTCTTAAGGTACCTAATTTTTGATTAAATGATTATTTCTCAAATTGACTTGTGGATGTGCACAGGTTCATGTTAAGCATTCATGAACAATCGATTTTTGGCTTTGTATAACCTTGAAACAGCTTATTTGGCACCCTGTGGACAAAGCTGCCCGATGATTTTTGACTTGGATGTCTTATTGTCATAGAATGACAGCCTCAGAACTCTCTCTGTAGCCCTTGCTTTCCCCCAACACTTTCTTCTAATTACTGATAAGCATAATCAAACAGAAAAGCAATTGGAGCCCAGCAAGACTGTTGCTCCTTCTATCAAACCAAGTTCGCCTAGGAATAATTGCTGTTCTGACAACTGCTATAGCTTTCCTTAACCCCCCACAGTGACCTCTCTAGCATCTAACTTCTCCAGCATTACCAAAATGTATTATTTTTCCATGAGAAAAATCAGATATGTGTACATGCAGCCAATCTAAGCTTGTTGAGAGTCAGGCGGTAGGATGGCCTTCATTTTCACTTATTACATACCAACATTTTATCAATGCAGCCACATCAAGACCTACAAATTATGTGTCAAGGAGGAAGATCCACAGGATATGCCTTCCTGGGCTTTTTTTTTTTTTTTCCCTGCTTCTCTTGCTTTGGGAATTCATAGATTAAAAGTAAACAACATATGGGCATCCTACTTGTAAAAATCAGTCACTCCTTCCATAAAGAAGCTAAAGGGATTGTTTCTGATGCTTGGTTAGTTATACTTTGGCAGACAGTTCAACAAATGTTTGTCGAGCACTCAAACCCACTTTTGAAGATTTCTTTCACTCTCTGAGGTTATTAGATTGTTGCCAACAGGTTTAATTAAGTTCCAGGCATCAAACATTCCAGATTTCAGTGTCAAATTGACAAATGCTTCAGTTTCTTACCAGATGTAGAGAGCCTAAATCGTAGATACTAAGTATTAGCTTTTTTAAGTATTTGTATTCCATAGAAAATGTCTACACTCTATCAGCAAAGTTTTATCCTTCATTTTGCATGTCAGAGTGAGATTCATCTACATTTCTGCTTTTGTCAGAGGTTTTCAAGTATTAAGTGAGAACATAGTTATTAAGATTTTTTTTTAAGATTCTATTTATTTATTTGAGAGAGAGAGAATGAGAGAGAGCACATGAGAGGGGGGGGGGGCCAGAGGGAGAAGCAGACTCCCTGCCGAGCAGGGAGCCCGATGTGGGACTCGATCCAGGGACTCCAGGATCATGACCTGAGCCGAAGGCAGTCGCTTAACCAACTGAGCCACCCAGGCGCCCAAGTGAGAACATATTTAAAATAGTTTAATTCCATGTCTGATTTGATGCTTAGAAAATTCTATTCTTTTAGTCGACATGTCCCACAGTTGACCCTTGAAAATACGGCGATTAGGGGTACCAACCCCCATGCAGTCAAAACTCCAGGTCTAACTTTTGACTCCCCCAGAACTTAACTACTAATAGCCTACTGTTGACTGAATGCCTTTGCAATAACATAAATAGTCAGTTAGCACATATTTTGTGTGTCCTACATATTATATACAGTATTCTTACAATAAAAGTAAGCTAGAAAAAAGAAAATGTTATCAAGACAAATACATTTACAGTACTATACTATGAAACAATCTGTACATAAGTGGACTGGTGCAGGTCAAGCTCATGTTCAGGGGTCAACTGTATTTACTGTTCCCTTGTACTATTTCTCACTGGTGCTGCTTTACCACTTTGCTCTTACCTGCTTAGCAGTCATGTCAAAAAATGTTTATTTGAATTTTTTCATCTGAAGTTAATCAAAGGAAATTATTTAGCCCGTTTATTAAAATATATTTTAAAAAACACAACCTAGTTTTATAACAGCTTATAAGACTATAGAGTTTCCATATCCAAGACCATACCTGTTCACTGATTTTCCACCCTAAATGATCTGAGACAGCATTTTTGCAGCATCAAAGGACTGCAATAAATAATGAGTTCACCCTTCTGTTTGGGACTAAGGAAGATTTTTTTTTTTTAAATCAAAGAGGATTCACCCTATTATACGTACTTGAATTAGTAGGTTGTTTTAAGGTGCTTCCGTTTAATTCCCATAAGAAAATCACCCCATTTTTTACTTTTATAGAGATGGGCATTCTCTAAAATCCTCATTTGGTGAAAATCCAAAAATAAAAGTAGTAAAAAATTGAAAATCTCAATCAACCTAAAAGGGGAAAACAGTGCCCTCTTCTCCAATTCTGAGTCACTTTGCAAAGCAAATAGATAAGGCTCAAGCTCACTCTCTGTGTGCCTTTTCAGTCTACGTGCACCTAGGGAGATACCACAGAGCTTTCAATCAATAACCTCCCAAATTCCAGGAACAATTACTTTATTCTCATGGGTCTGTAAGAGGGGTGAAAAGTCTTTAAGATCTCAAAGTCTCAAGTATGATGTGAATTCATAAAGCTTACATCTGTGGGTAGTTGTGACTCAGCTTTCTCTTTGTTTATCAGTTATCCATTTAAAGATGCAAAATAGAAGACAACAATACAAACCGAATAACTCAAATGAATTAGCCAGTTTGCTCAAATCTTTCCCTGGGAAAATGCACATTGGTGAAATCACCAACACAGACTGTTTTTAACCTTACATCCTTACATCTGTGTAAGCACTTGAATAGGAATTAAAACTGTCACTGCAGGGCATTAAGAGATATTTTTAAATTGTGTGTTAAGTCAGAGTCTTGATGCATCTCTAAAGGAAACACAGACCATTAGAAAATGCTCTCACTTTTCAGAGAATACAAGTAGCATATTCCCAATTCTGTCATTTGGCAGAAAGATGAAATATTTTTCTTCTTAAATAGCAAGGAAAACCTAAACATTTTTCTCAGAACAAAACAGGAAGAGACCATTGCAAATTTTGTTTCTATTAGAAAAGAGCTTGCAAGAATCAGATATCACATAATTTGAATGACTCTACAGTATTATAATATCCATATAAAATTTCCACTTTCCCAGTTCTATGAAAAGCATTAATAAACATTATATACTTTTTTGGGGGGGGGGGGAAGCTGGTTCCAGAAACGTGCTTCATATAAAAGCACGTCATCTGCAATGTTCTATGATTTTGCCATCACAGTTAACTAAATGGGACACAGGCTTTAATCTATATTGGAATTTTATTTGATCACAACTGCTGTTTATAGATAGCTAGTGAAGTTTTTGTACTTTACTATACAAATATCATTTATTTAAGGACAACATACAGAAATGCGTTTACTTAATATACTCATACTCCAATAGCTACCTTCTTTTAAACTTGCTGCAGTATTTTCCCTAAGAGAACAAGCATTCTCCTCCCCACCCTTCATTCTCTGAAAGAGCTAATGTTTTTCCCTAACCATCTCCACATCCCACTGCCACATAATAGAACCCTGAGTGACTCAGTGAGTTCCTTCCCTACCAAAAGCAATCATGACATCACTGATGTCCCTCTAGAAGCATTAGGAAAGAGTCTTAAAAAGATGGAGCTGCTAAATATTTAATCCTAATAGCTGCACTAGGCGAAAACAATTAGCAAATTTATTAGTCAGGGTTCAATCTACATGTCTTTTTTTTTTTTTTTTAATTTTACTTATTTATTTGAGAGAGAGAGACACAGCGAGAGGGGGAACACAAGCAGGGGGAGTGGGAGAGGGAGAAACAGGCTTCCCGCGGAGCAGGGAGCCCGATGCGGGGCTCGATCCCAGGACCCTGGGATCATGACCTGAGCCGAAGGCAGACGCTTAACGACTGAGCCACCCGGCGCCCCTACATGTCTATTTTTAAAGATAAATCTTTATGAGAGTATAACTTATGTGTTCGTTACAAAGGTCAGGGTATGGAAGTAGTGGTAAAATAAGCTTTCTTCAGTAGAACGCAAGATCGTGAAACTCTAAAACATCTGCATAGATCAGAAACATTTTTCGAGCTACTAGGGAACTGGATCAAATTGGTGTGTTTTAATGAAAACAAATGGTTTGCATCAGTAACAAAAAGCATGACTAGAATCATCACTCATGAACATCTTTGTTATTCTCTCCCAGTTTAGACACTTATTAATGGTTTGACCTTTATAGTTGATGTTTTATTGTCCTAATATCTTATGACTCCAGAATATCATTATATTTAATAAACCAAATGAAATGAGGGGGGGTTTTGCCCACTGATCTAATATTAACATTATTTTTTGGTAAATATATCATTCTAACAAACTGTTAAATATAAAGATGGAACTATAAAGTCTTTTCAGTATAGCAGATACGAACAAATTAATCCCTTGCATCGCATCTTTTTTCACAAAAATGGGATCATGAGGAGCATCTATTGAAATAGCAGCATCATGCTATTGGGAGACCGATCCTCTAGACATGTAAGGAGGGACCCTGGCGATTGTATGTAGATTATATGTGCGTATAACAATAGGGAGATTATTCGAAGTATACCGCTTTCAAATATTTTCCTCAGGATTTTCATTGTCCTAGAATCACAACTTTTGCATCTACAGGGACCTGAAGACAATGAGCTGTGCACAGGCTTATTGATCTAAGAAGAAATTTTGCTCAGGGTGTCCGTTATAACCCCATGGAGATAAGAAGTGTCCCTTTGAAATAGTTTCTTTAGTGACTAACACTGCACCTGGAATCAAAGGAGTTTCCTATTGACCCCGCCTGAGAGGATGACGAGGGCTGAATCAAAAAGTAGAAGGTATGAGGGAAGGCAGGCACATAGGAAGATGGCTACAGTCCCAGGAGCGCCTGAGCCCGAGAGGCAACCCTGCCCCAGACAACCAGTGATTTCTGCCCAAGACTCAACCTGGGAAAGGAGGGCGGGAGCTCATGGAGTTGGCGTTGCACACTGTTGACATGAAATTGTGCTTTTCAAAAATAGGGAAATGCAAGTTAAAGGATGATTTATCGGGTAAAAAACAAACATTAAACTCAAAAAATAAATGTCAAATTATGTAATTTATTTTTCTTCCTACAACAAAATGCTTTTTGGAAGGAGTATTCTAATGAGCCTCTTGACCAATAAATGAAATTGCATTTTACTGAGAAACAGAAAACGTAAGGTTTACTCTTCACTGCATCATTTAAATTGCAGGGCAAAAATAAAATGATTCATTTTCAATGTGTAGGACAGATAGCTGAAAGCTCTACTAAACATAAAAAATATAATATATTTGAATTATATTCACTGTCAAGGGAGTGTTGTCTGGAAGTTTCATATGTTAAATATGAGTTTAATTTGAGCATTTCCATTTTTCCAATTTAGGCTGAGATAAGTGCTCTTATGACAACTTATGTTAATGAAGCTAAACCCCAAAGAGTTTATTCAATGAACCGAGAAGCATCGAATATCTCCATGAGGGAGATGATGTCATAAGTGACACTGATTATTATTGCTTTCTCTGGTGTTGGAATTTTACTGGCTATTTGTCTAAGTGCATAATAATTTTTAGCATTCCTGAATTATTTATTATATGAATGTTGACTTCTACAGATACCTATTATGAGAAATTGCATAGGATTTCACAGCAATAATCTGAAATCATATTGGAAATTGATACACAAATGCTGATTTACATGGCTCCTAATACCTTATCTCTTGTTGCCTTTGAACATTCCATCTCTATAAGCAATATAATCTACTCAGAAGCCATAAAACCAGTGACAGCTGTACAGTGGAGAGTCAGCCTATTTAAACCCCGATTTTACAATCAACGTTGTGTGCCCTCAGAATCAACCACAGAGATGCTAGATCACAAAGTCACAGTTCTCCTGATGCCCTGTGCAAGTGAGAACTTGACAAGTAAAGTAAGTTTTGCCAAGTGATAATATAATTTAACAATATGTATGTTCTATTATACATATGTAAAATAAGACATAAGAACCTTAAAGTCCACCTAGTATAACTCTGTGGTAATTCTCCAATTTTGTTTTTAACAATAAGGAAATAGATGTCTTAAAGTAGAAGAGAACTTACTATCTTAAGGATGACTTTGGAGCATAAAACCAGGGTATTTGATATTTTAGACAAACAAGTAATAGTGGAGAGAAGCACTTAAATCTATTGGTATTCATTTTCTTAGTTTTATTTTGCATCTATATTTGCTCTCCACCTTACCCAACAAGCTTTCAACTTTTCCTTGAGAGACAAATCTAATAAATCTATTTTGGGTCAGAAAAGAGAACATAGGGCGCCTGGGTGGCTCAGTTGGTTAAGCGACTGCCTTCGGCTCAGGTCATGATCCTGGAGTCCCAGGATCGAGTCCCGCATCGGGCTCCCTGCTCAGCAGGGAGTCTGCTTCTCCCTCTGACCCTCCCCCCTCTCATGTGCTCTCTCTCATTCTCTCTCTCTCTCAAATAAGTAAATAAAATCTTTAAAAAAAAAAAAGAAAAGAGAAAAGAGAACATAATTTCCATTAGGAGAAAAAATTTCCCCATTAGGGAAATAGTTTTCAACAAGGTTTCTTATTTTCTACTTTAGCTTCTAAAAAAAAAAAAAAAAGCTCTTTTTTGTTACCTGCTTTTCCTCCAGAGAAGAGTGATCTTTAGCCACTTACAGATTTAAGGGTTAGGTGAAACCAATGCCTCCTCCCAAGGAAGAAGCCCGGAGCTGATTTTCCTGGAAGCTCAGTGATGGTGCTGTAGGCTTCCTATTTTATGAGAGCGTAGTGAATCCTGACAGCTCCCTATAGGCCCCCTGGGTCTACAGAGCTTTCATCTCCTGCCTTGGTTTCTCTATGAGCCACTCATATGAACTGTTCCTTTCTGTACCAAGAACCTGCACTTGGGGAGTTTGGCCTCCCGGCTTGTTCAGGCAGAACTAACAAAAGTAAGACCATTTTGTAGATTTTGACAATTTTTAAACATCTAGCTGTGAATGCTTGAGCTGTAAAATTGAATGTGTTTGCATGCTTTGCACAGTGCAAATCAGAGCTGCTTCTCCAAATTATCATTAAGACACCAGGATTTTCTAGGGAACTGTATTCTTCTTAAAATCTGGATAGTTTATCTTTTGAGAGTTGATGGCTGCTTTTATTTAGTAAAAATAATTTCCTTTGTTCCATTTCTTTCTGTCACATTATTCAAGGTAATAAATACTCTGTGGCAGAAACTGTTCCTAAGGGAAGCCTGTTTAAACCCAATTGGGGAAATGTGAAACTTGTATATATTCAAAAGCTCTCTATCATCCAATGTCCCGTACTGTCTTGGCTGATTCCTGTGAATTATATGTTTCTTTATACCTAAAAAAAAATGCTAGGCCCAAGTCTACTTGGGAGCATGTCACATCTTATGCATTGATTGGGAAATTTGAGCATTTTGCCAAACCTTGATATGTTTTTTAAATATCAGACTTAACAGAGTGTAAATTTTCCCAGGCAGGATGAAAAGATGAAAATGTACAATTTCGTACTTCCTAAATCCCCTTAATTTGCAGCTTTTCTGGTCATTAATTATTCCTTGCTGACCTTTATGCTTTCACCCTGGGTGTAAATGGACAGTGAACTGAAAAATCCACTATTTCCACGACATAAATTTTTTTTAAAAGATTTTATTCATTTATTTAATTGACAGAGAGAGACAGTGAGAGAGGGAACACAAGCAGGGTGAGGGGCAGAGGGAGAAGCAGGCTTCCTGCAGAGCAGGGAGCCCGATGTGGGGCTTGATCCCAGGACCCTGAGATCATGACCTGAGCCGAAGGCAGACGCTTAACCGACTGAGCCACCCAGGCGCCCCTCCACGACATAAATTAACTGCTCACATAGGAGTGAAGAATTCATAGATCATTATAAGGGTGCTTCTCTTTCACATCCCATGTGAATTGGTACTTTTGATCACAAAGTTGTAAATAACATATTCCAGAAATTAAAAGAAATACAAAATCAAATACTAGGCTGGGATAATCAGATCACCAACCAGTTAGGACCCTCCACTCTCTGAGTTAATTGCCTAGTGTCTCCCTTAGTCTTGTTTTCACAAAATTTTGAAAATCACAAGGGTGAAATAAAGCATAATAGAGTGAGCACTACTAGAAGCAAAGCCCAAGACTGAGGATCTTTCAACCATTTGCAAATATAGAGTGACCTTATTCCCATTTTACAATTTTCCAGTGTGAATGTGAAGCTATTATTTGTAGTAGAAAAATTCACTTTATATCAATTTAGGATTTTATAGTTGCAAAGAACCTGAGAGGTCGCCTAATCTAAGAGCAATTCTCCAATTCTATACAACAGTGTAAAAGAGGCAGAATATTGCACTCCTTAGGCTAACATAATATATCATGTTATTCTTAGGTTCATGACTTATTAAAAAAATTATCTTTAAAGCTCAACATAAAGGCTCTAATCCTTTATTAAAGTAAACAAAATATTTCCAACATTCTGGAAATCAAAATGCATTGGTCAAAAATGAGGTATCCTATTCACTTGGAACATGTACAGCTACCAAAGAAAATAACTAAAAATAAAATAAAGAAAGAAATAATGAAGGGCAGAATTTCTGAGCTTAAAACATATACTAAAGGTTAAATAATTTTACATTATGGTAACAACATACATATAGACAGATAAATGATTAATGGAATAGTACAGAAAATACAGAAATAGATTTTATAGAATGTAACATAGTTGAAAGGAGGAAATAAAAATAAAAATTTATTATATGAAATTGTTTTCAATAATTGAGGTCAGTGATATAATTACATGGAATATGTTCGTTAACAAAAATTCAACCCAATGAATTTTAAAGATCTAATTGGCTTTATTTATACATATATATATATTTTTTAAGATTTTCTTTATTTATTTGCTAGAGAGAGAGGGCATAGGCGAGAGAGAGTGAGCGAGAGTACAAGCAGGGGGAGCTGCAGGCAGAGGGAGAAGCAGGCTCCCTGCTAAGCAGGGAGCCTGATGCGGGACTCGATCCCAGGACCCTGAGATCATGACCCGAGCCGAAGGAGGACGCTTAACGACTGAGCCACCCAGGTGTCCCTCTAATTGGCTTTATTAATTGATTCATGAATTGGTCAGTATCCTGTCTAGCAAGTAGAGGGAAGCTGCAAATGGATACAGAACAGGAAGGGTTTTTAGAGATACAGAGGGAATGGATAAAAGGAAATTATTAGCAAAGAATCCACTGTTTTAGGCAAGGTCACACTCCTAAAAGGAACAGAAGTCTCTCAGTAAATTTTCTAGTGCTGACTGGAAAATTCCCATGTTGACTGGTTAAAGGTTACATTCTGGGGAGTTGAAACTACATTTAGGTTAGCTATTAAGTCTTGGTTTACTGACTTCGGGCTTTGACCTAAGTGATGCCAGTTTGGGCCTGGTTTTTTTGTTGTTGTTGTCATTTTTTTAACAAAAGAAGAATATGTAACTATCTCATACATTAAATTGAATCACAAAAGGATTAACAAATTTTAAATTAAATTATCATTCTAGTTATTATTGCTGTATAACAAATCACCTCTAAAGTTAAAGGCATAAAACTCCCATTTTGGGGGCTTCATCAGGAAGACTGGACAGCAGACTGTGGCTCATCAGGGATGGAATTATCTGGACATCTTTATGACCGTGTCTGACTCTTGACTGAGACCTATTAACTCCGATGTGTGGCTTCTTCAGATGGCCTGAGTTTCCTTATAGTATGGCAACCTCAGGGTGGTTGGACTTCTTACATGAAGGCTCAAAGCTAAAAATCAAGTGGTCCAGCATGTAAGGCAGAATCTCCGTTGACTTCTATGACCTAGTCTCACAACTCACATAGCTACACTTTTACCATTTTTTATTTTGAAACAGTCACAAGCCTGCCCAAATTCAACAGGAAAGGATGTAGATTACCACTGTTTGATGGGAGGGTAGCAACACATGGCTTGGCAGGTATGTTGTGGCCATCTTTGGAACCTACAGTCTGAAGTGATATCGACAAGAGAAGTGGAAATGGGAGCAGGTATCTGTCATACTTTCAGAGTGTTAAAAACTGTAGAAAGACTAAAGCTGTGTGTGTGTGTGTTCAAAGATCTGTTAATTCTACTGCTAGAAATGTACTCAACTGAAATGCATTTACCAAAAGACACGCAAGAGAATGTTCCTAGAAACCCTACTTTTAATAGTCCAAAACTAGATATTCCTTTTGAGAAACAGCTCTGGGTTGGTATTGGGTCTTTAGTAAAGAATGAACACTTATCTTTAGAACACCAAATGACATGAAACCTGTGTTGCCCATATTGAACTGGGAGTTGTCGGATCCATTAATCCATAAGGTTGGTCATGTGCAGGTGCAGCCCAACAAAATAGAAATGGTATATATGGGGGAGCACCTGGGTGGCTCAGTTGTTAAGCGTCTGCCTTCGGCTCAGGTCATGATCTCAGGTCCTGGGATCGAGCCCCGCATCGGGCTCCCTGCTCGGCGGGAAGACTGCTTCTCCCTCTCCCACTCCCCCCTGCTTGTGTTCCCTCCCTTGCTGTGTCTCTGTTAAATAAATAAATAAATAAATAAATAAATAAATAAATAAATAGAAATGGTATATATGGGATGTGTGGGTCTGAAAGGTACAAGTAATTGGCATGAGTAGGTCGCTCAGATTCCTGTGATACTCTCACTGCATTGCTTTCAACCCACATCTGTGGCCTCATGGGAGTTCTCTAAGAGCAGTGTGGGAAACTATGACTTGGTTTACAACTGCCTTTGCCATATAAATAAGATGGCACCAGCTTAAAGTGTTGTACTACTGACTTACATCCCAACTCAAGGGTGATCCCAAAAAACAATAGCAGAGGGAACCCCCACTTAGCCTGAGAGAGAGATTTTGAGTATAAATCTGGAAGTAACTTTTGCCTGGAAAGAAAAATGATCAAAATCGTGTTATGCTTATTCATAAACATTTGATAACTAAACAATATCCATTGCTGAGTAGGCTCTCAATAAGGAACATCCAGTCAGTCAGCCCCATTCAGTGGGCCATACACAAAATAGCAATGCAGCAGAAAAGATGTTATGAATGGGCTCAACAGCATGCACTTCTCACCAAAGCTGATTCATCTCCTACCCCTGCTGAGTATGTAGCCTGCTGAAAGCAGAGGTCAAAACCTGCCATTATTTCCCAGGGGTACCAGCCAACTGCCCTAGGGCAGCTTGCTCACTTCGAAAACTTGTTTTCGGGGGGCAGCAGTAATATGTCCTCCCTAGAAAAACACCTATACTGGGCACAGATTTGCTTTCACTGCCTTCCATGTTTCTGCCACCATGATCACTCATTGATTTATGGAATGCTTTATTTACCATCATAATGTACTACATGAATATTGCTTCTACACAAGAAATGTGGTAAAGGTTTTAAGACCAGGGAATTTATTGATCTTACCTAATATCCCATTGCCCAAAGACAAGCGACCTGATAGAAAAATGGAATACATTTCTCAAAACTGTGAGAGTGCCAGCTAAAAGAAAACACTGCAGAATTGGAGTGCTGTCCTACTGGATGCAAAATACACTTTGAGTCATCAAGCACTTTATGGTACACTTTCTCCCATAGGCAGAGCACCAAGGTCTTTGAACCAATGCCTGGAAGTAGGAGGGGCTCCTATCACAATTGGACCTCTTAATTCACTTCAAGCATTCTAGATTCCCATCCCTGTAACCATGAACACTGCTGGTTCAAAAGTCCTAGTTCTCACGGGAAGAAGGCTTTCACTAGGGTGTCATAACAATGTTTCCATTACACTGGAAACTGAGACAACCGTTTTGGACTCCCCTTGCTACATGACCAGCAGGCTAAGAGGAAAATGAACTATTGTGAGGTTAGAATAATTAATATTGTGAGTAATTCTATTCCCGGGGAGAAATAAGGTTGCCGCTACACAATGGGACAAGAAGGAAGATTATGTCTGAAACACAAAATACTCTTCAGGACAACTCTACTACTTCTAGTCTGCTAGGGAAATTTAATGGAAGACTGTAGAAGTTAGATAAAGGCAGGAGGACTGAGGACTCCGAACTTCAGGGTCCCACTTCCAGGTAAAGAACACAGCCCTTCCCATCAAGATAAACTGGCTTCTTACTATATTCAAAATTGGAAGTTCCTGTAGAAGACTGAGTGGTGAGAAGGAAGAAGCCACTGTATGTCTTCCAGACCTCTCTGTTTCTGGTGGTTCTTTAGAAGTTGTTTCGTCTTTTTCATGGGGTCCAGTTCCCACTAAGCAATATCTGTGGTAGATGCACTTTCTGCTCTCGAATTACGATGCTACTCTTTGTTGCTCTATCTTGATAGATTATGGGGGTTTTCCTACTAATGCTAATCTCTGAATTGATACGCTATTCACTGTTTGGCTTTTAAGGTCTCTTAACATTCTGGAACTAGTTCCCCATATTAAATTTCACCCATTAAAGTATCTGGCATGAACTCTGTTTTCCTTTCTAAAACTTGACAGGTAAAGAATTAGAGGTAACAGAGCTCTTAGGTTCCTTACATTCTTCAACTTTATGCAGTGCCTTGAAGTTGGTATCTGCTGTCTCTTAATACGATCAGTACTTTTTCACATTTTTGTAAATGTTCCTTTTGTGTTTGTTGGCTTTGTAGGGGATACAGAAGGGGCAGCAAGGTGAGTGGTAGGAATCAGAAACCATAACCTAACCTCAAATGCAGCCTTTAAAAGTGATTATAAAGACTGCAGTGACACAGAAAAGTGCATAAGATATAATGTTTAGTGGAATGAAAAAATAATCAAAAAATTAAACATGCAGACAGTATAACTCCAACTAAAGAATTGGAATCATTTAATAATGCCCTATACTCAGGAAAAAAATCTAAGGGCAGATATACCAAAATACCTTAGCAGTGGAATTATGGATTTTATTTGGTACTTTGATGGCTTTTCAAATTCTTTTCTAGTGACTGTATTACTTTTTATAAAATATTCATATCAAAATACAATGATAAAGGCATTCAGCTTTTCAATATTTTCAAATATATAATATACCTGAATTTATTTTCATAAGTATCTTTGCTCTATTATTTTAATTTTCTTTAAAAAGAACATAAATTACAGGCATGTCTAGTCACATTGGTTAAAAAAATTCATGTGAAATACTTTATTTTCACAAAATTTGAATAAATTCTCAAAAAATTCTAAAATACTACTAAAGTTGTTATTAATAGCATATGTTATTAGGATTTTATTTCAGTAATAACTATGCCTATTGCCTTCTGAAACATATTTAAGCTTGGAGAATTTTATCTATAGACACTATGGTTCATAAAAAAAATCAAAATTTCAGTTATGTTTTTATAAAAGGGAAATTGGAGGGGGAGATGAACCATGAGAGACTATGGACTCTGAGAAACAAACTGAGGGTTCTAGAGGGGAGGGTGGTGGGGGATGGGTTAGCCTGGTGATGGGTATTAAAGAGGGCACATTCTGCATGGAGCACTGGGTGTTATACGCAAACAATGACTCATGAAACACAGCATCAAAAACTAATGATGTAATGTATGGTGACTAACATAACATAATAAAAAAAATAAATTAAAAAAAAGGATATCTTTTATTAGACAAGACTAAAAACAAATCTGTGGCATTGGGAATGACCTCTTACCCTCAAGTAGCATTTGTAGCATTTTAGAGTTTCACAATATAAAAATACACAATATAATTGCCTTTGTTTCAAATAAATTCAATGTAAATTTCATAATCTAGTTTGAGTAATGCACTGTTAATTAGAACAATTATAAGTAGTTATTCTTTATTTTAATCTGAATATACATTCGCTGTACAAAAAGCACAATGATTTACCTTGTGGTAACATTTTTCCAAATACTTAGAGCAAATAAAAAAGGCAGGTTTTGTTTTTTAAAGTTAAATATCTACAAAGAAACTAATACTATAATATATTCCTACGCCACTCAAAAAAATGCCCAATCAATACAAATATTCCACTTTGTAGAGATTTCATTCAGCCAAATTGGAGTGCAAAGCCTAGCCTAAAGTTCAGAGTAAATATTAATATAGCTATAAAGTGATAAATGATAGAAACAGAACATGGCCCAATTTGCTTGTTGGCATTTGGTAAGAAACAGAATAACCTAAGAGTCATTACTTATAGGTCTTTTCCCCATCTTATACACACACACACACACACACACACACAACACATACCCCACACATAAGTAAAGCTAGAAGAATTTCATTGTATTAATTTATAAACTCACCATTTTAAAATTAAAATTACATTTCATTATTTATTTATTTATTTAATTACATTTTAATTCCAGTGTAGTTAACTTATAGTACTATATTAGTCAGGTGTACAATATAGTGAGTTAACAATTCCATATTTTACTCAGTGCTCATTAAGGTAAGTGTACTCTTAATCCCCTTCACCTGTTTCACCAATTCCCCTACCCTCCTCCCCTCTGGTAACCCTCTGTTTGTTCTCTATATTCAAAGGTCTGTGTCTCTTTTTTTTTCCCTTTGTTCATTTGTTTTGTTTCTTAAATTCCACATATGAGTGAAATCATATGGCATTTGTCTTTCTCTGACTGACTTATTTGACTTAGCATTTTACTCTCTAGATTCATCCCTGTTGTTGCAAATGGCAAGATTTCATTCTTTTTTATGGCTGAATAATATTCCATTATATATATACATATATCCATTATATATATCCTTTTTCTCTATCCATTCATCTATTGATTGACACTTAAGCTGCTTCCATAATTTGGCTATTATAAATACTGCTTCAATAAATATAGGGGTGCTGGGACTCCTGGGTGGCTCAGTCATTAAGCATCTGCCTTTGGCTCAGGTCATGATCCCAGGGTCCTGGGATCAAGACCCACATTGGGCTCCCTGCTCAGCGGGAAGCCTGCTTCTCCCTCTCCCACTCCCCCTGCATGTGTTCCCTCTCTCGCTGCCTCTCTCTCTGTCAAATAAATAAATAAAAATCTTTAAAAAAAATAAATAAACCTGGGGTGCATATATCCCTTCAAATTAGTATCTTCATATTCTTTGGGTAAATACCCAGTAATGCAATTACAGGATCATAGGGTAGTTCTATTTTTAAGTTTTTGAGGAATCTCCATACTGTTTTCCACAGTGGCTGCACCAGTTTGCATTCCCACCAACAGTGCATGAGGGTTTCTTTTTCTCCACATCTTCACCAACACTTGTTGTTTCTTGAGTTTTTTATTTTAACCATTCTGACAGGTGGGAGGTGATCTCTCATTGTGGTTTTGATTTACATTTCCTTGATGAGGAGTGATGTTGAGCCTCTTTTCATGTGTCAGTTCGCCATCTGCATGTCTTTATTGGAGAAATGTCTGTTCTTGTCTTCTGCCTATTTTGTACCTGAATTATTTGTATTTTGGTATTGGGTTGTATCAGTTATTTATGTATTTGGGATACCAACCCTACTGGCTGTGTCATTTGCAAATATCTTCTACCATACAGTAGGCTATTTTTTAGTTTTGTTGATTGTTTCCTTCACTGTGCAGCAGCTTTTTATTTTGATGTAGTCCCAATAGTTTATTTTTGCTTTTGTTCCTGAAAATTGAAGTTAAATTTTAAATTATCTTTCTGAGAACTGCATTTTCTGAAACTATTTTAGTTGACTTGAACAGTTTAAGATTTTGACTTTTTTGAACACTTTTTCAACCCAGAGGATTTTATATAAATCAAATCTAGATTGAAAACAGCATTAAACACACACTGTTGGGGAAAAGGATTATTGAAGAAATATAATGCCAAGATAAAGACAATGAATATCCTTATTAGGTGCATAGTAAGTAGTAATTGCCAATATCTTGTGATTTATATAGATATTGCTTCTTTTCTTTTGGTCTTGTGTGTTTATTTTTTACTTTGCATTTATTTTTATAATTTTTTGGCTATTAAAAATAATCAGTATCTTGAACCTTATATTAGAATCTGAGCTGACTGCCTGGAGTATATACTGGTATATTTTTGCTGTGTTTATGGCTAGTTGAGTATTTTTCAAATATAATTTTCCAGAAACAAAATATATTTCAAATTGAAAAAATACGCTCAGTTTTTACATATAAGTGAATTAACATTTTGCTATCTATTGCTGAATAACAAACCACTCCCAAAATTAGTGAGATAAAACAGCAACTGTTTGTCAGAAACTCAGGTAAGGCACTGTGAGACGGTTTCTCTCTTTTCCATGGTGTTTGGGACCCAGGTAAAGGAGTAATATTAACATCTGTGGGTTGTTTTTTTTTTTTTTTAATCTCTACAGATAGTTCTTAAGATCACATGGCTTTGGGATTTACTGTTCTAGGTTCAAACTCCAAACAAACTAAAAAAAAAAAAAAATCATGGATTATATTTTACAAAGCATTTCTTTTGAGGCAACTTAATTTGCTATCTAAATGATATCCATAGATTCATGAATAAGCCTTTGCCAACAAAAACAATAACGTACAGATGATAAATCTTTCAGAATGGAAAATGAGGACGGATGTTAACTTCCGCACTCACCACCCAGATCAAACTGGCAATTACCAAACAGCTGTCTCAGCACACTACAGGTTTTCGGAGGGAAGACTTCTGTATGTATGTGTATGTGTTTGAGCAAATATTTATTCCTGGCAATTTACTTTAATTGCAACTGCTTATTCCCAATAAGTGGTTGTTTCAATTTAAAGGTGGAGGGTCTATAGGAATGAAGAGTGTCAGACCCTGAGAAGGTAACAACGGAAATATAAAGTATTCTTAGCATTGAATAATGACGATCTAATGAAAGATACTAATGACAAGGTTGTCCACAATTGTTTGATGATCATTAACAAATCACACTATCTTCCCTTTCTCTCTGTAGCTATCAGTCTCCTGAAGCAAACGACATGGTAAATTCTTTTGACAAAAGGCAATTCCTTTTCTCCATTTCCTCCTTAACTCTATAATGAAATCCTAATGAGTAGTAAAGGTTTCTGTGAGTGGTACAATAATCTTCCATTGTATTACTGATTGAAAAGAACTTGCTGCATATTCAGAGAGATATAAAGGATCTGATTTTCAAACAAATAGTTTTGATAGGCAGATTCAGGACAAATCTAAATTGTATTTAATTATGCTACTGTGCAGTGTTCCTATAACAGTTTTTCACATGTCAAGTTAATATCTTTAATATCTTTAAGAACTACTTTAATGTGTAGAGTTTATTTCCTGATTAGCTACATCCATTTTAATACTATTTCTACATATCAGTACTCTGGGAATAATGACATAATGGTAGTCTAAGAAGTCAAAATATTGTCTTAGATAAAACCTTTAGGGATAATGTTTTGAAATATGTATGCCTATAGGGAAGGGGGGGGTCTTCTGACATTAACTTGATGGCCTTTCTAAAAATGAAAATCTTTTTGTTTTCACACACTCTCGATTGCCTACAGCTTTAAACCCCATTTTGCAAAGTTAACATATACATATTATGAAAAATGTGCTGTGTCAGGTGTGTTTGTTATGGTATCTCCAACCTAATGAATGACTTGCTGTAGCCAAGAGCTTGAGGCCTCTTACCTGAACACTTGTACATATATTTCATCATGTGTGCTCACTGTACCTTTACAATGTTAACAGAGAAAAATATGAATACATCCAAAAAGTTTTACCCAGAAGAGAAAACAAAAGTGATTTTTAAAAGTTAGATTTCAAAATAAATTCAGTTGAGAAATTATGGCCACATAGCACATAGCTAACAGTTCACTGGAAAATTTTGACCTTCTTGCATTCTATCTTTGCAGTTCAGTAGCCTCAAAAATATAATGTCCTTGAATTTTCACCTTTTGGTATTATTTTCATCTTTCATTAGTTCCTTCTTTAATACATCTCTTACATCTGACTAAATATATCCTTGAGTCTCTCTTAGCCCAGCTTGGAAAGCTACCTCCCCTCCGTCCGCCCCTAGACAATCACAAAATTTAACAAGGAAAACAAAACAGGACAAGTAACCTAACAAAAGATCTTTGAATTGGACCACTTGCTATTTCACATTTCTTATTTTCTTTAATTTACAAAATAGATGCAAGATAGATGTTCATTAGCCATTTGTATTTTCACATCTCTGAATTATCTTTTCATGTATTTTTCTTTGGGTACTTTCTTTTGACAATTTATAACACAGCTGATTGGGTTCCACCTTTCTTAATTCCAATCATATTCTAGTACTGGCTGCAGGGGATGATCACCTCATCACCTTGATCGTACTTCAGTATTTCTATAGTTTATATAGATTATATTTGAGTTTAGCTATCAATATAATTTATTGATACTATTTTAGCTTGATTTTGTGATTAGTCTATCATATTGAAACCATAGGTCATTCACTTAAAGTTTTAAATGGCATATCTTCTATGATTACCCTGATTTGTTTCCACAATTGACAAACCCTTAGGTCAAGAAATAGAATTGAGGTAGAAAAAAATAAATTTCTTTCCAAAATCATTTATTCTAAATTGCCTCATCAACTTTGCATACTTGGGTAGGACATAAACATAATATACAGGAAGAAATACTGTAAGGCACCCTTTGATTGTGGAAATAATTATGCCCTGTGTAACTTTTAAGAAAGAAGTCAAAATGAGCCATTTCAAGTTGGTCTTGGATTTCCAAAAGATAAAACTCACTATACAAATACATGAATTATCAAATACTCCTAAAAGGATAGCTTAATCATTGGTAAAATATTACTTCTAAATGTGTGGCTGAGAATTGTAGAAATACTGAAGTACGATCAAGGTGATGAGGCTATAATCCCCTGCAGCCCATACTAGAATATGATTGTAATTAAGAAAGGTGGAACCCAATCAACTGTGTTATAAATTGTCAAAAGAAAGTACCCAAAGAAAAATACATGAAAAGATAATTCAGAGATGTGAAAATACAAATGGCTAATGAAAAAAGTTGCAAGTTCAGCTAGCAACTTAACAAAATAATAATGAGATATCATTTTTACCTATCAAATTATCAAAGATTATGCATACAATAATACCAAATGTTTGCAAATGCTTAACAGTGTCTCATACATTTCCGGTGGAATGTAAATTTTTACCTATTCTAGAATGCAGTTAGTAAACATATTACTAACTCTTAAGTATATTTATAATATTTTGATTAAGTCCACTTTTAAGAAGTTATTCCATAAGGAGTATCCCAGACATATACATAATTATATACAAAGTTGTTCATTGCAATTGTTAATAATAAAAAGTTATAAATAACCTGTATATCAAAAAACAGGACACTGATTAAATGTATTTTCTGATACGATGGATTATTAGTCATCTTTAATTATGTTCTTAGAGAACTTAATGACATGTTAAGTAAGAAAAACAATGTATAAATATTTTTGTTTCATATATCTATTGCATCGAAAAACAAAAAATTAGAAATGCCAAATTGTTAAAGGTTATTTTTATGTTCTGAAATTGTGGTTGATTTGTGCTTATTAATAACATATATAAATGATTAGGCAATAATTATTTACCTTTATTTAGTAATCTTTTCAAATAGGTTTTCAAACTTCATGTAGATCACTGTGAGCTGCTTTTTGAAAAATTAACGATGTTATTGTGATTCAATCATGTTGTTTTATGTAACTGGAGTTCATCTCTTTTTACTGGGCACACCAGTTGGTTTTTGCTATATAAAAAACCATCCCAAACTTAGTAGCTTAAAAGAGCAATCACATTTAGCTCACAATTCCATGGGTCAACAGCTTAGGCTGAGCTCAAGTGGGCAGTATTTATTCTGGTTTCCCTGTGCGCAGAAATGCAGCGGTGATTGGCTCATAGCTTTATTTAGAGATTGGTTGTTCTAGGACAGCATCCCTTATGTGTCTGATGGTAGGTGCTGGCTGTCAACTCAAGTGATGGAGTTAACTGGAACACTTATCTCCAACAGATTGGTCTGGCCTTATACATATAGCGGGAGCTTCAGTGTTTCCATGAGCAACAGATTCCGATGAAAAAGCACTTTTAAAGTTTCTGCTTGCGTCATATCGGCTATAGTCTCATTGTCCAAAGCACATGGCTAAGCCCAGAGTCAGCATGCAAATGTACTAATTAAGGACATAAATTTAGGGAAGAGTAAACAAAATGAGGGACCATGACTGCTGAAATGTACCATACTCTTCTATGTTATTTCAAATATACAACAGTTCACTTACCCATTATCCTGTTGACAGATATTTAGATCGTTTCTGGGTTTTGTTTTTAACAACAGTACTATTATGAATGCTTTTGTATACATCTCCTGTTCATAGGTGCAGGTTTTCTTAGATATATAACCAGGAGTGGATTTGGTAGGGAAGTATGTGGCCAATTGTATAAGGTAATGCCATTTTTTTTCCCATTAAGGCTATTGCAATTATACTCTCACTGGCAATGCAGAGGAGTTGTAGGGATTAGAGAAATCAAGCATTAACAGCAACAGCTAACACATAGAGCTTTCTGTATAACAGATGTCGTTCCAAGTCCTTGACATACTGACTCACTTAATCCTCACAATATCCCTATGAGATGAATACTATTTTCATCCCCATTTTACAAATAAGGAAACTGAGGCAAAGGTTAAGTATTTTGTACAAGATCACCCAGTTAGTACATGGTGAAACCAGGGTTCAAACCCAAGCAGTCTCGTCCCAGAAGCTGTGTTCTTAATCTTCCCTCTACCTCTTAATTCTGCTAAACATTCAAGAAGGTAGTGAAAGCAATTGTGGAGGTCAATACACCCACCAGATTAACATGTAATGGAAGTTTGTTTATTTGGGGCTGACCTATTTAATAACATCTCAGAGGTCTTTATACCTTAACTGCCAAAGAGCACAGTAATTGAAAAAAAATGTGATCATGCCAAAAAATTTTTCCATAGTTTTGAGACAAAAATGATTTTCCAGAGAATGTGTTTTGGTGTTTTTTTTGTTGCTTTTTTTCTTTTATTATGTTATGTTAATCACCATACATTAAATCATTAGTTTTTGATGTAATGTGCCATGATTCATTGTTTGCATATAACACCCAATGGTCCATTCAATACGTGCCCTCTTTAATACCCATCCCCAGGCTAACCCATGGCCCACCACCCTCCCTTCTAGAACTCTCAGTTTGTTTCTCAGAGTCCATAGTCTCTCATGGTTCGTCTCCCCCTCCGATTTCCCCCACCTTCATTTATCCCTTCCTGCTATCTTCTTCTTCTTTTTTTTTTCTAACATATAATGTATTATTTGTTTCAGAGGTACAGGTCTGTGATCCAACAGTCTTACACATTCACAGCGCTCACCATAGCACATACCATCCCCAATGTCTATCACCCAGCCACCCCATCCCTCCCACCCCCCACCACTCCAGCAACCCTCAGTTTCTTTCCTGAGATTAAGAATTCCTCATATCAGTGAGATCATATGATACATATCTTTCTATGATTGACTTATTTCGCTCAGCATAATACCCTCCAGTTCTATCCACGTCATTGCCAATGGCAAGATTTCATTCCTTTTGATGGCTGTATAATATTCCATTATATATATATATACACCACTTCTTCTTTATCCATTCATCTGTCGATGGACATCATAGTTCTTTCCATACTTTGGCTATGGTGGACATTGCTGCTATAAACACTGGGGTGCACGTACCCCTTCGGATCCCTACATTTGTATCTTTGGGGTAAATACCCAGTAGTGCAATTGCTGGGTCATACGGTAGCTCTATTTTCAACTTTTGGAGGAACCTCCATCCTGTTTTCCAGAGTGGCTGAACCAGCTTGCATTTCCAACAGTGTAGGAGGGTTCCCCTTTCTCCACATCCCCGCCAACATCTGTCGTTTCCTGACTTGTTAATTTTAGCCATTCTGACTGGTGTGAGCTGGTATCTCATTGAGGTTTTGGTTTGGATTTCCCTGATGCCGAGTGATGTTGAGCACTTTTTCATGTGTCTGTTGGCCATTTGGATGTCTTCTTTGGAAAAACGTCTGTTCATGTCTTCTGCCCATTTCTTGATTAGATCATTTGTTCTTTGGGTGTTGAGTTTGATAAGTTCTTTATAGATTTTCGATACTAGCCCTTTATCTGATATGTCATTTGCAAATATCTTCTCCCATTCTGTCAGTTGTCTTCTGGCTTTGTTGACTATTTCTTTTGCTGTGCAAAAGCTTTTTATCCTGATGAAGTCCCAATAGTTCATTTTAGCCCTTGCTTCTCTTGCCTTTGGCAATATTTCTAGGAAGAAGTTGCTGCAGCTGAGGTCAAAGAGGTTGCTGCCTGTGTTCTCCTTTAGGATTTTGATGGACTCCTGTCTCACATTGAGGTCTTTCAACCATTTGGAGTCTATTTTTGTGTGTGGTGTAAGAAAATGGTCCAGTTTCATTCTTCTGCGTATGGCTGTCCAATTTTCCCAACACCATTTGTTGAAGAGACTGTCTTTTTTTCCATTGGACATTCTTTCCTGCTTTGTCAAAGATTAGTTGACCATAGAGTTGAGGGTCCATTTCTGGGCTCTCTATTCTGTACCATTGATCTATGTGTCTGTTTTTGTGCCAGTACCATACTGTCTTGATGATGACAGCTTTGTAATAGAGCTGGAAGTCCAGAATTGTGATACCACCAGCTTTGCTTTTCTTTTTCAACATTCCTCTGGCTATTCGGGGTCTTTTCTGGTTCCATACAAATTTTAGGATTATTTGCTCCATTTCTTTGAAAAAAGTGGATGGTATTTTGATAGGGATTGCATTAAATGTGTAGATTGCTCTAGGTAGCATTGACATCTTCACAATATTTGTTCTTCCAATTCATGAGCATGGAACGTTTTTCCATTTCTTTGTGTCTTCCTCAATTTCTTTCATGAGTATTTTATAGTTTTCTGAGTACAGATCCTTTGTCTCTTTGGTTAGATTTATTCCTAGGTATCTTATGGTTTTGGGTGCAATTGTAAATGGGATCGACTCCTTAATTGCTCTTTCTTCTGTCTTGTTGTTGGTGTATAGGAATGCCACTGATTTCTGTGCATTGATTTTATATCCTGCCACTTGACTGAATTCCTGTATGAGTTCTAGCAGTTTTGGGGTGGAGTCTTTTGGGTTTTCCACATTAAGTATCATATCATCTGCAAATAGTGAGAATTTGACTTCTTTGCCTATTTGGATGCCTTTTATTTTTTTTTGTTGTTGTTGTCTGATTGCTGTGGCTAGGACTTCTAATACTATGTTGAATAGCAGTGGTGATAGTGGACATCCCTGCCACGTTCCTGACCTTAGAGGGAAAGCTCTCAGTTTTTCCCCATTGAGAATGATATTCACTGTGGGTTTTTCATAGATGGCTTTTATGATATTGAGGTATGTACCCTCTATCCCTATACTCTGAAGAGTTTTGATCAAGAAAGGATGCTGTACTTTGTCAAATGCTTTTTCTGCATCTATTGAGAGGATCATATGGTTTTTGTTCTTTCTTTTGTTAATGAATTGTATCACATTGATTGATTTGCAGATGTTGAACCAACCTTGCAGCCCAGGGATAACTCCCACTTGGTCATGCTGAATAATCCTTTTAATGTACTGTTGGATCCTATTGGCTAGTATTTTGGTGAGATTTTTTGCATCCATGTTCATCAGGGATATTGGTCTGTAATTCTCCTTTTTGATGGGGTCTTTGTCTGATTTTGGGATCAAGGTAATGCTGGCCTCATAAAATGAGTTTGGAAGTTTTCCTTCCATTTCTATTTTTTGGAACAGTTTCAGAAGAATAGGTATTAATTCTTCTTGAAATGTTTGGTAGAATTCCCCTGGGAAGCCATCTGGCCCTGGGCTCTTGTTTGTTGGGAGATTTTTGATGACTGCTTCAATTTCCTTAGTGGTTATAGGTCTGTTCAGGTTTTCTATTTCTTCCTGGTTCAGTTTTGGTAGTTGATACATCTCTAGGAATGCATCCATTTCTTCCAGATTATCTAATTTGCTGGCATATATGTTGCTCATAATATGTTCTTACAATTGTTTGTATTTCTTTGGTGTTGGTTGTGATCTCTCCTCTTTCATTCATGATTTTGTTAATTTAGGTCTTTTCTCTTTTTTTTTTTTTTGATAAGTCTGGTCAGGGGTTTATCAATCTTGTTAATTCTTTCAAAGAACCAGCTCCTAGTTTTGTTGCTCTGTTCTACTGTTCTTTTGGTTTCTATTTCATTGATTTCTGCTCTGATCTTTATTATTTCTCTTCTCCTGCTGGGTTTAGGCTTGATTTGCTGTTCTTTCTCCAGCTCCTTTAGGTGTAGGGTTAGGTTGTGTTTTTGAGACCTTTCTTGTTTCTTGAGAAAGGCTTGTTGCTATATACTTTCCTCTTAGGACTGCCTTTGCTGCATCCCAAAGATTTTGAACAGTTGTGTTTTCATTTTCATTGGTTTCCATGAATGTTTTAATTCTTCTTTAATTTCCTGGTTGACCCATTCATTCTTTAGTAGGATTCTCTTAGCCTCCGTGTATTTGAGTTCTTTCCGACTTTCCTCTTCTGATTGAGTTCTAGTTTCAAAGCATTGTGGTCTGAAAATATGCAGGGAATGATCCCAATCTTTTGGTACAGGTTGAGACGTGATTTGTGACCTAGGATGTGATCTATTCTGGAGAATGTTCCATGGGCAGTAGAGAAGAATGAGTATTCTGTTGCTTTGGGATGAATGTTCTGAATATATCTGTGAAGTCCATTTGGTCCAGTGTGTCATTTAAAGTCTTTATTTCCTTCTTGATCTTTTGCTTAGATGATCTGTCCATTTCAATGAGGGGGTGTTAATGTCCCCCACTATTATTGTATTGTTGTCAATGTGTTTCTTTGCTTTTGTTATTAATTGCCTTATATAATTGGCTGCTCCCATGTTAGGGGCATAGATATTTACAACTGTTATATTGTCTTGTTTGGTAGACCCTTTAAGTATGATATAGTATCCTGCCTCATCTCTTATTATAGTCTTTGATTTAAAATCTAATTTGTCTGATATAAGGATTGCCACCCCAGCTTTCTTTTGGTGTCCATTAGCATGGTAAATGGTTTTCCACCCCCTCACTTTCGATCTGGGGGTGTCTTTGGTTCTAAAATGAGTCTCTTGCAGATAGCATATCAATGGGTCTTGTTTTTTTATCCAATCTGATAGCCTGTGTCTTTTGATTGGGGTATTTAGCCCATTTACATTCAGGGTAACTATTGAAAGATATGAATTTAGTGCCATTGTATTGCCTGTAAGGTGCCTGTTACTCTATATTATCTGTGTTCCTTTCTGGTCTTGTTACTTTTAGGCTCTCTCTTTACTTAGAAGACCCCTTTCAATATTTCTTTTAGGGCTGGTTTTGTGTTTGCAAATTCCTTTAGTTTTTGTTTTTCCTGGAAGCTTTTTATTTCTCCTTCTATTTTCAAAGACAGCCTAGCTGGATATAGTATTCTTGGCTGCATATTTTTCTCATTTAGTGCTCTGAATATATCATGCCAGTCCTTTCTGGCCTGCCAGGTCTCTGTGGATAGGTCTATTGGCAATCCAATGTTTCTACCATTGTAGGTTACATATCTCTTCTCCCGAGCTACTTTCAGGGTTTTCTCTTTGTCTCTGAGACTCGTAAGTTTTACTATCAGATGTCAGGGTGTTGACCTGTTTTTATTGATTTTGAGGGGGTTCTCTGTGCCTCCTGGATTTTGATGCCTGTTTCATTCCCCAAATTAGGGAAGTTCTCTGGTATAATTTGCTCCAATATACCTTCTGCCCCTCTCTCTCTTTCTTCTTCTTCTGGGATCCCAATTATTCTAATATTGTTTCATCTTATGGTATCACTTATCTCTCAACTTTTGCCCTCGTGATCCAGTAGTTGTTTATCTCTGTTTTTCTCAGCTTCTTTATTTTCCATCATTTGGTCTTCTATATCACTAATTCTCTCTTCTGCCTCATTTATCCTAGCAGTTAGAGCCTCCATTTTTTATTGCACCTCATTAATAGCCTTTTTTATTTCAACTTGGTTAAATTTTAGTTCTTTTATTTCTCCAGAAAGGGTTTCTCTAATATCTTCCATGCTTTTTTCAAGCCCAGCTAGTATTTTTAAAATCGTCATTCTGAACTCTAGTTCTGACATCTTACTAATGTCTCTATTGATTAGGTCCCTGGCAGTTGGTACTGCCTCTTGTTCTTTTTTTTTTGAGGTGATTTTTTTCCATCTTGTCATTTTGTCCAGAGAAGAATAGATAAATGAGAGAACAAAATGCTAACAGGGTAACAATGACCCCAGAAAAATATACACTAAACAAATCAGAAGAGACCTGAAACCAGGGGGAAAGAAAGAGAAAGAAAGAAAGAAAAAAGAAAAAGATAAACAAACAAACAAACAAAAACAGAATATGATCAAATATGATCAGGCTGGTGCATAGATCAGTGCCACACACTAGATTTTGGGTGTATTTTGGTCTGTTAGAAGAAACTGCCTCCCAAAATTTTAAGGAAAGAAAAACTTATATATGTACAAAAATAAGGGTAAATATGATGAAGGGATAGAATATGACTGTAAAGATGAAAATTATAAAAGATTTTATAAAAGGAATTGATAAGATAAGAATTTGGTTGAAAAAAGAAAGAGGATAAAAAAAAGGGAGAGAATGTGATCAGGCAGGAGACTAGAACAAAGCCATACACTAGAGATTTAGGGTATATTTTGGTCTGTTAGAAGAAACTGTATCCCAAAATTTTAAAGAGAGAACAACATATATATATATACCAAAAATAAGGCTAACTACTATGAAGGGATAGAATATGACTCTAAAATGAAAAATAAAAAAGAATTTTTTTAAAAAAAGGATTGATAAGATGTTGGCTGAAAAAGGGAAAAGGAAAAATTCAAAAAAAGAAAAAAAAGAAAATTAAAAAAATTAACTTTGAAAGACTAAAGAATCATGGGAAAAAAGCCATGAAGTCTATGTGCAGTAGAATTTTGCTGTTCTCATTGATCAATAAACTTGGTCTTGGCTGGCTGTTCTTGCTAATCTTCTGGGGGAGGGGCCTGTTACCATGGTTCCCAAATGTCATTGCCGTAGGCAGAATTGCCCTGCCCTTGCCAGGTCTGTGCTAAGTAATCTGCTCGGGTTTTGCTCTCTGTAGCTTTTGTTCCTTGCAAGATTTCCATACAGCTTCAGAGGACGAGAGTGAAAATGGCAGCCTCCCAATCTCTGCCCCAGAGGAGCCAAGAATTTGGGGCCCCACTCCTCAGTGAGCCCCCAGAGAAAAGCAGTCAATCACTCCTGTCTCCCTGGTCTCCATCTGCACTCCGTGCTCACCTGGCCTGTGACCGAGCATTTCTGTCTCTGGCGCACGACCCTGTGTGGAGTCTCCACACCCAGCAGATCCCTGCAGTGCACTCCTGTGCCGCTCCTCCCAGGGGAGGAAGGGGAGTCTCCCCGGATCTGCTGCTTGTTGGGTCCTTGCTGGAGGAGCAGTGGCCAGACTGTGCCGCAGATCATGGTTTATGGCAACCCCGAGCTGAGAGCCCACTCCTCGGCTCTGTCTCTGCAGCCGGCTTCCCCGCTCTGATACCTGGGAGCTCTGCCACACTCAGGCACCTCCAGTCTTTCTGTGACCCCGAGGGTCCTGAGACCACAGTGTCCCAGCGAGGGTTCCACCCCCCGCTTAGCCACTGGAGCTATGTCCCTCAGCGGAACCGACTTCTAAAAGTTCTGATTTTGTGCTCCATGGCTCTCTCACTTGCTGGTAGTGGCTGACGGAGGCCCCCTCCCCCGCCGTCTGTCCTCCCGAATATCGCCTCGGATTCACTTTTCCGCGAGTCCTACCTTCCAGAAAGTGGTTGCTTTTCTGTTCAGAGAGTTGCTGCTATTCTTTTCTTCGATCTCCTGTTGAGTTTGTAGGTGTTCAGAATGGTTTGATCCCTACCTAGCTGAATTCCTGGGACCAGATGAAATTTAGGTCTCCTACTCCTCTGCCATCTTGCTCCAATTTTCCAGAGAATGTGTTTTTATACATTAAATTAACTCTGGCTAAATTAAATAAGAATCATTGTTCCATTTTCCATTATGTGAATAGGATCTATATATTCACACATATCATAACATACATGACACATTATGTATTATTTGTTTGTATAAAATATATTACATTACATATTATATTACATATTAGATTATATGTGCAAAAACAAAAATGTAATGCATACACACACATACATTCCCACACTCAGTGAAAATTTGTCATTTTGCATTCTTCATCATCCATTATCCTTTCTCATAGTAGTTTTATTTATTTTGAGAAATTACCCCTTTCAAGTTAAAGAGTGGTCTTGGTGGAACAGTAAATTTGGATGCCCTGCTTCCAACCATGGGAGACAAAGCAGTAACTGGAAGAGATTTTCTTTACTACTAAGGTACAGTTAAAGCCAAGTTGTGAATGACACCCCAAGTATAACCTGTATAACCAGACTTGCGTGCCATGATACCACTGATGGATAATTTGCAATCCAGGGAACCATACCCTATCAATACTCTGTTCATTATAGCAGAATGCTCTTCACCAATTTCAATAATGTGATTTTAAATGGATAGTCATAAAAATATTATTTTATGAGAATTCTGCTGATTAAATGTATCCAGTATTCTGGAGCTAATGGATAGCAAACTATAAATAGTGTAAAGATCTAAGTACAGTTTAGTTTATGCTAATCCAGAGCCTATTCCTCTACTCACTAAATCTCTACCCCTTCCTTCCTGAGTGCCAAGCTAAGTTGTATTTCTCAGTCTCCGATGTATTCAGATGTGGTCATGAGCCTCAATTCTGGTCAATGAAATGAGGAAAAGTAAGGTTCTCCAGACACAGGACTAACTGATAAAACTTTTAATGCATTCCCACCCTATTTCTCTTGCATCAGCCATCATTATTGATTTCCAGAGTAACCTTGGAAGTCAGATGACAAATTGACAAATCCTTCATCAGTCTGAATCCCTGTTGACAGTGTGACCATTTACACTTACTGTTCCCTCTGCCTGAAAACTCTTCTCAAGATATTCCATACCTTTGCCACTACCTAAGTCAGTTTTCTGCTTAAATGCCACTTTATCAATAAGGCTTTCCCAGTCCATTCTATTTAAAGTGGATGGCTCAGTCGGTTAAGCATCTGCTCAGGTCATGATCCAGGGGTCCTAGGATCTGTGAGGCTCTCTGCTCAGTGGGGAGTCTGCTTATCCCTCTCCCTCTGCTCCCCGCTGCCTCTCCCCCCAGCTCATGCTCTCTCTTGCTCTCTCTCTCTCTCAAATAAATAAATAGAATCTTTAAAAAAATAAAAGAAAAAATGAACAAAGTGGCAGCCATTTTTTAGGATACTCTGTGCCCCCTTTCATGACTCAATTTCTTCCTATAGCATTACTTTCTTACATACTTCTTTATTTTTCTATTATCCATCTCTACCTATTAGAATATATACTCTAGGAAGGGTGAGGTTTTGTATTTTTTTAATGCTACGTACCCAGAATGAAACAGAGTGCAACAGTGAATATTTGTTGAGAGAATGAATGAGTGAATGCCTATTAGGAATTGTATCTACATGTCACAGATTTCATGTATAGTAAAAGGACTCATGAAAAGAGAAATTCTTATATATTAATATTTTTTAAGATGTGATACATTTTTTTAAAAACAACATAAGTATGATGAAAGATAAGGAAAAAAATCCTGCCCTCAGATAATAGAATTAGAATTTAAGTGGGAAAAAAAGAAAGAACTGGAGAAATGATGGAGAGTAATTACAGTGAAAGTTCAAAGGAAGACTGGTTTAAACATTACTTGTAAATTGTCTCTATTTTGATTAGCTGGTAATTCTTATTCTGTCACATGGATTATAGAGCCGGAAGAAAGGTGAGGGGGAAAAAGAAATACCAGACACTTAAATTATAACCCAGCAAAAAGGTCAAAGAAATGCTGGTTAACACTTTGTTTCTTAAAGTTGATGAAATATTAAAAGAACTAAACTCTCAAAAACGAAAGAAGTCTTTGCCATGTTGGTGCCAAATTCAGATTGGTGCCCAGAGGAACAATAAAAATGCCATCCTTCTGGCAAGCAAAAAATTCTGAAATGAAACCTAATAATACAAATAGAAAGCGGCCATCAGTGTGACTAAGTATCCATTCTGTGGGCCTGTTTCATCAGTTGTTGTGTTTCACAATCAGTTATAGCGTTAAATATCACCCAACAGATTAGAATTGAGCAGAACAGTTCCAGTTGACTTGAAATTAGTCATGATGATGGGGAGAAAGGAGCTTCTGGACAAATCCCAAGCTTCATTTATCTGCAGGTTCTGAATTTTTGAATCCAAACTTTATAAGAACCAAAAAGGTTTTTTAAAAAAGGATAAATATAGTTTTCACCAATTCTTAAATTACCTTATTACTCTTGTAATATAAATACAGAGAAATGACAAAAGCTAGATTGTAGGAGTTGGGAATAGAAGAGAAGGGGAAGCATATCTGAATATCTGTGAATTAATCAAATATATGACTTTTTCAATTTAATGCTTGTGTCAGTCGATGTAAACCAGCTTTGCCAATATAACAAACACTGCCACAGTCTCAGTGGCTTAAAAAAATGAAAAACTGTTCTCATGTCCACGTTCACTCTGGCTTTGCCAAGGTTTCTGCTCTATGTGCTCCCCATGATGAAACATCTAGAATATTGCCCGTAATCAAGGCAGAGAGAAAACACAAGGCAGCAAATCACACAGGTAACATATAACATTCTTGCCTATATTTTATTAGCCCAAGCAGCTATAATGGCCACGTCTAACTTCAAAAGAGCAGAAGTATGCAATCCAACCATGTACATAAGAAGTATGCAATCCAACCGTGTAGATAAGAAGAAAACCAGAAATATTTGCTTGGCAGAAATAGTGAATACGACAATGCTCATAAAAACTTATTTGAGTGCTGAAACTAAGCCTCAGGCAGGTTAAATAACTCCTCAGTGACACTGGTTAGTGGTAAAGCCAGTTTTGAAATCCAGTCATTTCTGACTCCAGGAGAGAGAGAAATGAGAATTGGGAAACAAGTAGGATGAATTTTTGATTAATTCAGTATTACTAAACCCTTGCTGCTGGAAGTTGTCTTGTCTTTGGAAGCAGCATCAGCATCACCTGGGAATTTATTAGAAATGCACAATATCAGCCCCATCCAAGGTAGTGAACCAGAATTTACCTTTTAACAAGGACTCTTGACAATTCATATGCACATTAAAGTTTGAGAAGCACTGTCCCAAACTTCATCTGTCTATGCACATACATTAGGTTGCACTGGAAATAATCTATGGCTGTTCCCTGCTCTAAGCCTACACCTATTCATTCAGGAATTATAATACCTTCCCCCCAAATTTCCCACCACCATCACCCACTCATTTCTGGGACTCCTGTGCAAGAGTGTAATAAATAGACCTGTCCTCCCTCAACTCTAACACATCTCTCTCACTTTCCCTGCTGTGATCTCCAGACACTTTTCTTTCCTGCCTCTGGTAACCCTTAGGATAACAGATATATCCTATTATCTGTGCCAGAGTTGGGAAGAATGCACCTCTATGGAAATCATGTTGAAGCGTGAGAGCGAGGTTCTTGTCTCACAGTGTTAAAGGATGAATCTCTCAGACAAAGGAGAGTGAGTAAAGCAATAGAGTTTTATTAAGTGAGGATATAGAAAAAGCTCTCAGGAGTGAGACGGGTCCTGACAGTGTTACCACTGAGGGCTTTTAGGGTTTGTCTTTTTTTAGAGCATTTTTTTTATTCTTATGTTAATCCCCATACATTACATCATTAGTTTTAGATGTAGTGTTCCATGATTCATTGTTTGTGCATAACACCCTGTGCTCCATGCAGAATGTGCCCTCCTCAATACCCACCACCAGGCTAACCCATCCTCCTACCCCCCTCTCCTCTAGAACCCTCAGTTTGTTTTTCAGAGTCCATCGTCTCTCATGGTTTGTCTACCCCTCCGATTTCCCCCGCTTCATTCTTCCCCTCCTGCTACCTTCTTCTTTTTTTTTTCTTAACATATATTGCATTATTTGTTTCAGAGGTACAGATCTGAGATTCAACAGTCTTGCACAATTCACAGCACTTACCAGAGCACATACCCTCCCCAGTGTCTATCACCCAGTCACCGAATCCCTCCCACCCCACCCCCCACTCCAGCAACCCTCAGTTTGTTTCCTACGATTAAGAATTCCTCATATCAGTGAGATCATATGATACATGTCTTTCTCTGTTTGACTTATTTCGCTCAACATAATACCCTCCAGTTCCATCCACGTCGTTGCAAATGGCAAGATCTCATTTCTTTTGATGGCTGCATAATATTTCATTGTGTATATATACCACTTCTTCTTTATCCATTCATCTGTCAATGGACATCTTGGTTCTTTCCACAGTTTGGCTATTGTGGACATTGCTGCTATAAACATCGGGGTGCACGTACCCTTTCGGATCCCTACTTTTGTATCTTTGGGGTAAATACCCAGTAGTGCAATTGCTGGATCATAGGGTAGCTCTATTTTCAACTTTTTGAGGAACCTCCATACTGTTTTCCAGAGTGGCTGCACCAGCTTGCATTCCCACCAACAGTGTAGGAGGGTTCCCCTTTCTCTGCAACCCCGCCAACATCTGTCATTTCCTGACTTGTTAATTTTAGCCATTCTGACTGGTGTGAGGTGGTATCTCACTGAGGTTTTGATTTGGATTTCCCTGATGCCGAAAGAGTCAACAAAACCAAAAGACAACCAACAGAATGGGAGAAGATATTTGCAAATGACATATCAAATAAAGGGCTAGTATCCAAAATCTATAAAGAATTCATCAAACTCAACACCCAAAGAACAAAGAATCCAATCAAGAAATGGGCAGAAGACATGAACAGACATTTTTCCAAAGAAGACATCCAAATGGCCAACAGACACATGAAAAAGTGCTCAATATCGCTCGGCATCAGGGTTTGTCTTTTATAGAAAGCTAACCAGGGAACCTAAATGTTTTTAACATCTCTATTGGTAGCACCATTGAGTAAGGACTAGTGATAACACCTTCAATGCCTTACTTCTTTTTTAGGGTCCGGTTATTCCTGGTCAGTCACAAGTAGCTATTATAACAAGACCCCACCTTTGACACCTAGGACAGGATGGTCTGATTTGTTTCCTTATCTCTGGTTTCCTTTCATCTCCATATTTTTTTCATTTTTGTGAGTCTGATCCCGTTTGTAGCCCCCTACCTTCCCCCCCCATCTAGCCCCTCCTGTCCCTTACTCAGTGTCATAACTGACCATCTAGGCCTCTAAGCACCACTGCTTATGCCCAGAATCAAACATGTTCATTCACATACACAGCTCCTTCAGCTTTCCATTGGAGCAACACGTTTCAAATGGCTCATGGTCAGTCTAGTGACCAAGTGTGGTCAACAGTGATTGGGATGATAGACAGCTTTCTCTTATCTCTACTGTGCTCACAGCTCTTCTTCTTTTTTTTTTTTTTTCCTAAAAACATCAACCCCCAGAGAACTATATGCCACACATCTACTTCAGCCAAAAAAAAGAAACTCTCTTAGATATTATTAACTCATGTAAATAACACTTGGGGTAAAGGATACTTCAGCCCAGCAGGAATTATCTTTTATAATTAACATATCTAGGCTATCAAATAGAAAGTGATCATTTGGAATAAATCTAAAGACACTCTTATTTTGACAAGTGGCATAGCTTCATACTACTTTCTTTTCAAAAAATTACCATAGAGAATATTATCCTCAAATGTCTTGATATCTTTCTATTGTTAAAAACAAGACCACAGGCCCCAAATGGAATTGCTTCTACTAAAGCTCCATGTGACCAAACTGAGACTTAACCAACTACAGTTTCAGCTCTGTGAGAAATGGAATCTTAAACCAGTTGATCAGGAATCTCCTGATCAGCACTAGTTAGGTAAACTGCCGGAAAGATCCCTGCCATCTTCTGAAGGAAAGTCACCATGTAACCAGTCTCTTTTTTGCCTAGGAGAACTTCCTTGTTTTTCCTCCCTCTGCCTAGAAAATACTTTCATTTTGTACAGCCCCCTTGAGCTTTCTTTCTCTCTGCTAGATTGGATGCTGCTTGTTTTGAATTGATTTTTGCCCAAACTCTTAAAAATGTTAATATGCCTCAGTTTATCTTTTAATACTGTTATACATAATAAGAAATTAAATTTTTATAAGAAAATCTATAACTCATAAAGAAATAATGAGAAAGAAAAGCCTAAATAATAACTATGTATCAACAAGACAGAGTGTGCTACATGAAATATAAGCTGGCTTGAATTTTCCTACACAGGACTAGCCTTCACTTTAGAAACAAATCCCTCCTGCTCTGAATCATGGTTAAGATGTCCACCTAGATATAACATTTCCCAAACCAGTGGACCAAGCATTAGCCCATGGGATAAGAGCAACTTTCAGGTCACACACTTTAAAGAAGCTACTTACCTTCCACTCACTTGTTTCCACTTTCCCAAGCCTAGGAAGTAGCAACCACTGGAGTGGTCACCTTAGATCCAGGGATGGAATTTATGCTGATGATGGAGAAGCAACTCTTCAGAAACTGATTATGTACCATCTTAGAATTTTATGCAAAAGAGACATAAATCTTCTGTCATGTTTAAGTCACTGCTAATTGATCTCTCAAAGTATTTGGATTAATATTCTAATACAAGACAATATAAAAATTTTTTTTTCAAAAAAATCTTTTTTCAACAAAATCCAACCTCTTAAAGAATATCCATGTAACTGAAGGTCTTGCTTTGACTGCTTGAATGAGAACTAAAAACAGCAGAATTATTACAAAAGAACAGAAGGAAAAGACATCTGTATTTAGCTTTAGAAAAGTAAATAATCTTTACTTTTTAAAGCAAATTTGGAAGCATTTAAAATTTTCATAGGCATAAATTCAGATTTATTTGCCAAATACTTTTGCATCAAGTAAAGGAGGATTTTCTAAAGCTATATATTTTATTTATGCTTTTATTTAACTAAATGCATAATGTGAACCTTTAAATCTCCTCTTTCTGGGTTTCTCTATTTCTATAAATGAGGTCCTCATTTTCCCCAGCTCCAAACCATTGTTCCAGCCTTCATTCCTCTCTTTCTGCCTCTTTATTGGCCTCTTCTTCCTTTGTTTGGACAGCTTCCCAAATGAACTTCTTCTCTTTCACTTCAGGGCTCTATTTAAATCCTTACCCACTTCTTCCAGAATTTTAAGTGACCATTACTACAGCTGATTCCAACCCCTTGTTCTTTCTCTTCTCCTAGTTCAGAATGCACTGGGGCATGTTTTTAAAATCTTCATTGTGCAAATCATTCCCTTCTTCAAATAGCTTAAAAGATAACAGTATACGTATTAAACTTCTCAAATGTTCTATTACTAAAATCTATTGTGATGTGTTCCCTTTCTTCCTCAGTAGTAGACCATAGGATCCTCCCTCTCAGCTTCATCCAAAGATAGTTACTCTTTATTTCCTGAATACAAAACCTGTAGTCACACCTCCATTTGCTCAGTCCACACTCTGCCTGCAAAGCCTTCTGTATGCAAAACCTCCCCCAAGACCCCTTCTTCCTCCAGAACTCATATCCTGTCTCCACTCTTTCCCTAAGATTGTCAATGGTCCTAAGGGCTCAACCTCTCTTCTTCTGAATAAATGGGGTTCTTATGATCTGTTTCATTCACCTGGACCCTCTACACTTTCTCATACTTCATGGGCCAGCAGCAAACAGCAATCAGTTAAAATATATACCCGACATACTGTGCAGGAGGCAGTATGCCTAATGGTGGGAATTCAGAGAAACAAGAGATATGATACCTGCTGCCCTTTGAGAGGTTTACAGACAATTTGGAAAGACCTATCATCAAAATTAAAAGAAACAAATCACAAATCAAGATTATATAGAGCCCTTAGAATTCAGAAGTAAGGTTGTGAACACATTTAAGGTTATGGCTTTCACCCTAGCCCCTGGGATTTTATCATTTCATTTGTCATTCTTCTCCCAAAACTCTATTAGTTTTAAAATTATTCCAAAAATTAATATTTAAAGCTCTTTGAAGTAATAAAATGTAAAAGACCAATAACATATGTAACCTTATGTTGAACAAATATCTCTCTCCCACATCTAATGTGCCTTTGTATGAAAAGTGGGAAGATTCCATGCTTTCCCATTCATCTTTAGGTAATTAAAAAAATTACACAATAACTTTAAGTCATAAAACGTCTCAAATTCATTAATAAAAACATCCAATGCCACATAGTAATTAACATGATGAACCTGAATTCAAGTTGAATCATCTCCTTCACATGTCCTGTGGAGATGACTGAAAGCAGAATGTAAACAAATGGGGTGAGGCATAGTTTTTCTTCTCTCCTTCTGTCCTTCATTCATTCTCTGATTTTGACAACTAAGGTTTCTGAACCTGCCCAAGTCAGAGCAGAAGTAGTGGGACAGGAAACATCTTACTTACTCTCAGAAGGAGGGCTCACACTCTTTTGGTGTGGTGGGCTCAGTGCTGACTTGCCCACTCCTTGCTACTCTTGTGGATTCTTTGGCAATCTCACTTATTATGCTCTTGTACTTGAAGTTGCCTTGACCCACACAAATACACTCTATTTTGTGCTTGCTTACTCTCTCTTCTGCTTCTAGTAATCAGTTCTCTACTTCTGGCTTCTCCTCTGTTGAGTCCAGATCTCCCATCTAGGAATGCGGCTTCCTTGCCCATGTTCTACATCTGGGCAATGGGGGAAACCATCTTTTGCTCAGACAAATGAGAGTGCAAGCTAATCTCAGCCTAAGCAGACTGCTGGCCCGTCTCTTACACTCTAGATTTCCCAGGCATGTGTGAGACACTGGTCAATTTGCCTTAATTCAGGATATCAAGCTCTTCTGGCTAAGGCTGCCAGATTTAACAAATGAAAGTACAAATGTTCTATTAAATTTGAATTTTAGATCTCAACAGATATTTTTAGTATAAGTATATCCCATGCATAGTAAGTATAAGTATAGCCCTAAAAGGCTATTTATTGTTCATCTGCAATTGCAATTCAATTTTGGCTGGGGTATCCTGTATTTTATCTGGATGCTCTCTCATAGTAGTTCTGCTGATGTCACTCTCTTGACCTGAGGTGACAAGGGGACTCCCCCAGCTCTCTACTTGGGAGAGGAGTCAAAGAAATCTCTCAGTTTCCCTTACACAAAATGTCCTTCTACCAATCTCTACTCTTTGATGTATTTTAAATAATCAACTTTAAAGATGATAACCTTTCTTAATATTTCCTTCAGAAAGTTTCATCTTGATTTGGTGGGGATGCAAGGATTAAAGGAATCTCATGCATTGCTGATAAAAAATGTTAATTGTCACAACCATGTTTGTTTACAACCTGACAAAATCTATTAAAACAAAAATTACATACACACTTTGGAGACCCCTTTCCTGAGAATCATCATATCCATATAAAATGACACTAGTATCAAATGTTTTATAACAAGGATATCCTAGCTGTATCGGTTCAAAGGAACCAAGAAGAAAAAAAATCAGTAAAAATTTAAATCACCATCAATAGAGGAATAACTGAATAATTTATGATACAAAACTCACTCTGAAATACTAAAGAGAATAAATTAGACCTATTCCAATTGATTTTGAGAGATTTCCATAAGTTATAGTTAAGTGGGGAAAAGTCTAAATTCATGAAGAAGTACATATTTCTGATAAACAATGATCCCATGAAATAGAAATGTCTGTAATTTTTCCTATAACAGGATAATGGAGAGAAATATAGAAGAGTACATATAATTATGTTTATGACACAGGCCATGGGGAATAAATGTGTAAGGATTGGGGAGTCTAGTAGAAGATAAGATTTTAGAAAATAGGTAGAACCAAAAAATAGGAAAAGTGTGCTTTCATATATATATATATATATACACACACACGTATATATATATATACACATATATATTTTGTATATACACATATAGCATTTAATTTAAAAAACTAAAAATAATAGTTATCATTATTTTTTTGCTAAAAACAAGCTCTTTGCCAGTATAAAAATTCTCCTTTCAAAAGCTCTTTTACAAAGTATTGATCCTTTCCATTAAACTAGACCTAGAGCTGGCCTTTATTATTGATTTTAGCATACAACCTTTACCCCTAAGGCTTCAGGCTAACTTTGTATAAGTAAATTGTTCAATCATTAAAATAGTTCAAATACCACAGATAGTAGCTGTAGTTCTTTAGAGCATACAGTAACCAAAAAAAGTAACTTTGCTGTTAGTCCTAAAAGGCAAACAAGCTGATTTTCAGAGAAACATAGTGAATAGAGAAAATCAAAACCATCCAACAGGAACTCCCTCAGTTTGCTCTTAAAAAACACAAAACTTACAAACCTATTCATTCAGGGTAACATCTTTTCCTTCCTGTTAGATTAGAAGAGATGACACTTCTCTTTTAAACACAGCCTTTAATCTGTGCTTTGAGATCTAGTCACTTTTCTATTCTGAGAATGCTTGTATTATTAATTATTGTTTCTAATTCCTATTTATAAAACCAGTTCCTCTCAACCGGATCCTTTTTTCTAGTATAAAATTACACAAAGTCATCCTTCAACTCCAAAGCTGCCTCCACCTTATCTCATACTTCTCTTATAGAAAAATTGTTCATCGTTTCATCTCTACTTCAGCTCATCACTCCTGAATCCAGTCCAGACCAGCTTTCTCTTTCTTTTTTATTGTGAAAACTCACTGATACTACCATTGACCCTCATGCCACAGAATTCAATGGATATTTTTCTATCCTCATCATATCTGATGTTTCCACAGTATTTCTATTGTCTCTGATATTTTCTTTTTCTCTTCTTGGCCAATATAATATCACCATCTCTTGGTTTTCTAACTGTATTTCTGTTTTCTTTTTAATCAGATTTATGTCCATTTTTCTAATCCTCACTATTTCAATGTTATAATTTCTCAAGGCCCAGATACCTTCTCTTTGCTTTAAAAAATTAGATCCACCTCCTTAATAATCATCTCTATGCTGATGACTTCCATGTTTCCATCTTTGTAGTTCCAGCTAGACCTTTCCTCTGGGCCATATCATACATCCAACTGCCTACTCAGCATCTTTACTTGGATGTCAAAAACATTTTAAACTTTTCATATCTGTGATTGAGCACATTATGTTCCTTCAAAACCTTGACACTCTCCCACTGTAGAGTACAGCATCATTATCTTCCAGAGGTATAAACCAGAAGCCTACAAGTCATTCTTTTTTTTTTTTATGTTTATGTATTTCACTTTATTCTTAGATTTATTTTTTTTTATTCTTATGTTAATCCCCATACATTACATCATTAGTTTTAGATGAAGTGTTCCATGATTCATTGTTTGTGCACAACACCCAGTGCTCCATGCAGAACGTGCCCTCTTTAATACCCATCACGAGGCTAACCCATCTTCCCACCCCCCTCCCCTCTAGAACCCTCAGTTTGTTTTTCAGAGTCCATAGTCTCTCATGGTTCGTCTCCCCCTCCGATTTCCCCTGCTTCATTCTTCCCCTCCCGCTACCTTCTTCTTCTTCTTCTTCTTTTTTTTCTTAACATATATTGCATTATTTGTTTCAGAGATAAAAAATATGGAACGCTTCACGAATTTGCGTGTCATCCTTGCGCAGGGGCCATGCTAATCTTCTCTGTATCATTCCAATTTTAGTATATGTGCTGCCGAAGCGAGCACCCTACAAGTCATTCTTATTACCTCCCTTTTCTCATCCTCCCATACTTAATTGATCATTAAATCCTTTAAATTGATCATTCAAATGTATTTCAAACCTCTGCTCTTACCACCATCTCCTTTTCAATCAGCCATGTCCAAGCTACTCTCTTCTTATTCATGGACAATATTTATAATAAATTCGAATATATAAATTATTATTATTATTATTATTATTATTATTATTATTATTTAGCCCAATGACTGCTTTTCTTTTTCTATATTAGGTCTCCTCCCACTATTCTCCAAACTAGACAGTAATTGTTTTATTAACAAATTTGATCATGTAACTTTCTGCTTAAAACTGCTCAATGACTTTGAATTGTCCTTAGGAAAAAGACTAAGGTCCTTAATATTTCCTTTAAGCCCTGTATCATCTGGCTCTTTTCCTCGTATGTAGTCTTACCCTTTCCCAGATCATCCTTTCCCAGGGAAATATTTTTAAATCTCACAATCTAAGTGAAGTTGTTGTTGGTGGTGGTTTGTTTTTGTTTTTGTTTTTTTTATCTCTTATGGTATTGTATTTCCATCCTAGTGCTTAGCTCAGTTTTTAATTAAATAACTATTCATGACTTAACCTTTCATTTGTAGCCTCCATCAGAACAGAGAATTTTTCTTTTCTTACTCTTGCATTTCTAGCTCGAAGCCCTGAACAAGGCACACAATCAACACACAAAAAAAATTGGTTATTAAATAAATGAAAAGAGGGGACTCCTACCTCCAGCTAGTACGCAGACCGCATTGCAGGGAGCCCAGTTGATCTGGATGATCACAGATGTACAGCTCGCCATCTTTGCCAACACGTTGGACATGTTGCTCTTTCTGCTTGTCGTTCTCTATCACTATGTGACCGTCAACAATCCCAAGAAATAGTAATGAAAGTGGCGCTTTCTCCAACCCAGGGTTCCAGGACACAGTCTAAGGCAAGATGGAGGGTATGAGGGGCCTTCACACTTCACATCATCCCTCTACCCATCACAACATACAAAGCAACTACACCTGGATTTTTCCAAACAACTTTTATTTCCTCAAGTCTTCCTTAACCCTATGGAACAAGAAGCTGCCACTGAGTAGGGCCCAGTATAGGAGTTTCTTTTCTACTCCCTCTCCTCAATATAAAGATACAGATATATTTAAAAATAAATAAATAAATGAAAAGAAATGGACACAGGATAATGTAGCATTTGAGAGAACAAGTTCTAGAATCAGAAAACCCTGAATTTCAAATCTGATTTTTCCCTTACTGGTTGTATGATCCTGGGCAGTTTATTTCTCTCCTAGTTTCCTCATCCTTATTAAGGAGATAATAATTCTTACCTCATATGCTTATTTATAAAATCAATAGCTAACATGGAGTACATTGGGCTTGGCACTGAGCTAATTGCTTTTACATGCATTATCTCACTTAAAATTAATACCATGAGGTAGGTGTTAATATTATTCTTGTTTTAGAGGTGAGGAAACAGAAAATTAGAGGACTAAGTAACTTTCCCAAAGTCATACAGGCAATAAGTGGAAGAGTTATGAGTAAAACTTAGGTCTATTTGACACCAAAGTCCATGTTTTAATCCTTATTGCTTTAGTCATTCTTCTCTTCCTACTAATCTGATGTGTGGCTCCATTAAGATTATGTACACACTGCTCACCTCTGTGTCTAGCACATGGTAAATTCTCCAGCAAAAGCACATCATTGGTTTTCTCACTGTTATTATTGTTACTACTGCTACTACTATTATTATTAGCACAGATTATAAGACCTAGGAAGTGAAAATGATAGATTCTCATTTCCCGAGAGGATAAATTTGTATCATCTTAATAAGTCCCCAGTCAATTCCATCTGCTACAGAGCTGGTGGCTTGCATCTAAGACGGTAAAGCTTTCTTCCCAGTCTTCAAGTTCCCTCCAAATTCCTTCATGTCTAAGAAGCCTGCCCAATACCTCCAAGAGAAAGAAACTCATTTGAACTTGCACCAGTGATAGGGTCATCAATCACAGCCCATCCAGCATAATTTCTCTTTAGTATTATTCATCATCTCAGTTTAGAGACACCATGGCCCTCCAACTGCATTAAAATTTTGCTAAACTCCAGCCTTTTACTACTTTGTACTCCCTAAGCACCCAACCAAATGCTTTGCACACCATTAGTGAGGGAACAAATATTTGTTAACTGATTGATTGAAAAGAGACAGAAAACATAATAATTGAAAAATCTTCTTTATGTCCTCTTCAGAGACCAAAACGCCAATGTTCAAATGTGAGTAAATCATGAGAGGGACGTTGTAAGTTCAGCGAAAGGTCACTTGGAGCAATAGTTTCTTCAAAGGCTTCTCACCAGATCAGCTAATTTCTCACTAAGCCTACTGATTTCCACAGAGACACTATCGTAGCTTACAGAGATATTTCTGTATTTTTAAATTTATAAAATTTAATAGCATGGCTCTGCATAAAGATTTAATGACTGATTTTCCAAGGGCTATTGGCATTATTTATAACTGTTCTAATTGTAATTATAGCCAGCACCCTAACATAATCAAAAGGGTGAATGTAAAACAGTGAGTTAGGAAAATAAAAATATCATAGAAGTAATACATACCTTTCTTATATACTGAAGAACAATTCTGGCATACTTGACACTTTAATAGATAAGCATTAGGGTTTTTTAATTCACATTAGAAATAAGTAAACACACACACACACACACACACACTACTATCAATAAGCTCATTCATTATACCTTTTGACCTACATATATTTCATTCTTTTTTGTTCCTATTTGTGCCCACTGACCTTTTTCACCATAAGAAAATTAACAGCTTAATAGTATTCCTATATACATATTTATCCTATGAACTGATAAGGTTATTTAACTTTTGAGATTGACTTAAAAATCTTAAAATCAATACCAGGCTCCCAGATTTCCTTACAATAGTGATTTAGAGGTAGAACTTGGTTGGAAAGAGGAAGGGAAGGTAGGATAGGCCTGGAAATTGTTTTGAAATTGCATTTATATGAAAAGTATACTGATTTGTTTAGACGAAATGATTTCTTGGATTGTCTTTGGAGGACCTGATGGAGAATATAGTTGGGAAAGACTAAGCTTCCCTCCTCTAGTCCCTACTACTTCCACCTAATTTTTCTGGTGGCAAACCAGGAACACACTGGCCGAAGAATTGACAGAGAACATTCATGTGTTTCAATCTCTCAAATCAGTTAAAAAAAATAAAAATAGAAATGTTAACTTTCTACTAAACCTGATTTATCAAAACTTTCTTCTAGATTTTATTTGTCCTTAAAGAATAGCCAAAAACATGTTTATTTTGAACTATGTATGTAAAATTTCTGGAGTCCTGAATTTTAGATAGAGAGCTTTGTTGCTTACTTTTTTCTAATATATCAGTGTATTCTCCAGTCATTTTGGAAATAAGTCCTGGAGAGTGATAAATACCTCTTTTCTGCAAGATGTCTCTTAGAAGGTTAGGCAAAATTGAAAGTTTAGAAATTTACATTTTATTCTTATTTTTCTCTGTTCTCATGAAAACAAGGTTTCTCCAAAAATATTTTTAAGGCATTGTTTAATCAAGAAAACTGCGAGATAAAGAAATCTGTAGAATCTCACAGAAACTAATACTAATGACTAATAGTTAAAACACATTTCAAGGGTACAAAAATGTTATGTAATAGAAAATGTGCAATCAGAACTAAGTCATGATAAAACCATAATGTTTTGAATATATTTGATTGCAGACAACATTGTCTTTTGATTTGTAAATTATGTTGGCAAATATCTTGTTTATCTTCATCACTTTCCAAACGAAAGAACTAACATCCAAAGAGGCCAAATTGCTTGTCCAAGATAAACTAGCCAGATATTAAATTATTCATCACTAAAATAAAAATTGCTTAATACACTTCCCATCACCTAATTCCACAACCGTTTTCTCAATTAAAACTTGTTATTCTTTAGTAATGTTATAAAGAAACATTAAATATTCAGGTCTTAAAAAGAAGCCCATGTCTTGCCTATATTAAATACATTTCATTTAATGACTTACGGGGAAATTTAATCTATTACAACCTACCAGCAATTTCTGAAGTGTATGTACATTTTCATAACTTCTATTTAACTTTTAGAATACAATCTGTAGGGAAACATGGGAAACTAACTCTATCTTAGGCAATAATGTAAAAATGAAAAAGAGTTTTACAAAGAATACTTGGTATATTATAAAAAGACATAGGTCTATAACATCTAGTAAAGTGTATTTTCTTCTGGCTTCTAACAGACATTGGTCTAGAGGTATTCTATAGCACTTGGAGAACATGCTGGGGTAATTTTCAACTTCTGATAATATGACAGACCACAAAGCCCTCCCCCCACCAAAAAAAATCCTTATTGATATAAAATATCTAAAAATTCTCATTATTAGGTGTGGCTCAGTCAGTTAAGCACCTGACTCTTGATTTCAGCTCAGGTCACGACCTCAGGGTCCTAAGAGTGAACCCCGCATAGGGCTCCGCACTGGGCTTGAAGCCTGCTTAAGATTCTCTCTCTCCCTTTCCTTCTACCCTTCCCCCCACCCTCCCTCTCTTAAAAAAATCTGCTTATAACTAATATCTTTTTAAAAACACAACCTAAATTTGTGAGAAAGAAAAAAAAATGTGAGAAAGTAAGGGAAATCTCCAGGGACCAAACACCAAAGAAGCAACAGAAAACTAAGGTGACAAATGAATGTGAAAGCAAATTATAGTAGGCTGTTCTGGAAAGAAGAAAGGACCTTATATTTGAGTTGAGGGAAAGGAGAAATAAAAAGAAAAAAGGAAAGAATGAAAGGAGAGAAGGAAGGAAGGAAGGGAGGAAGGGAGGAAGGAAGGAAGGAGAGGGATGGAAGTCATCAGGGAATGATGGCAGGGTGTACAGATAATTTAAAGGGTGATGACATAGAGAATGGCAAGATGACTGCTTTAGATTGGATAGTCTAAGTCTGCATGTTGACATTTGATGAAACATTAATAACACAAAAGGAAATAACTACACAAAAGCCAGGCAGAAGAGCATTTCAGGCAAGAGAAATATTAACAGTATCATTATCTATGATATTCATTCAGTCATTAAAGAGATCATGAAAGATTAACCAAAAAAAAAAGTTCAAAATAAAATTTTCAGTTTAAAATAATGTCTCAAACAGCAAAATATATTTAATATAATGCATTTTTGTAGAGAGAGAGGCATGCAGAAACAGAAACATAATTGAGAGAATAGACAAACACTGCTTTAAGTGGGACTATATTAAACTAAAAAGGTCTTCACAGAAAAAAATAAAATAAAATAAAAACAATTAACAAAGTGAAAAGGTGACTTTCTGAATGGGAGAAAATATCTGCAAACCATATGTCATATAGGAGGTTAATATCCAAAATATACAAAGAACTCATACTCAATAACAAAAAACAATCTGATTCAAAAATGGGCATAGAAACTTGGAGTAAACATTTAGAAACTTAGAATAAACATTTTTCTAAAGAAAATATCTAAATGGCCAACAGGTAAATGAAAAGTGCTCAACATCACTAATCGTCAGGAAAACACAAATTAAAACCACAATGAGCCTCTTCACGAACCTGTCAGAACGGCTGTCTTCAAGAAGACTAGAGATAACAAATATTGGCAATGATGTGGAAAAAAGGGAACCTTGTACACTGTTGGTGGGATTGTAGGTCGGTGAAGCCACTGCAGAAAACACTATGGAGGTTTCTCAAAAAATTAAAAATCGAACTACCTACCATCCAGCAATCTCACTTCTGGGTATATATCCAAAGGAAGTGTAAACAGGATCTCAAAGAGATATGTGCACTCTTGTGTTTATTGCAGCATTATTCACATAGTCAAGATATGGAAACAATGTAAGTATCCATCATTGGGTAAATGGATGAATATGTGTGATTTTTATACAATGGAATATTATTCAGCCATAAGAAAGAAGGAAATCCTGCTATTTGCAATATAATGGATAGACCTTGAGGGCATTATGCTAAGTGAGACAATTCAGACAGATAAAGGCACATACTACATTGACATCACTTACATGTGGCATCTAAAAAAGCTGAACCCAGGCGCCTGGGTGGCTCAGTTGGTTAAGCGACTGCCTTCGGCTCAGGTCATGATCCTGGAGTCCCGGGATCGAGTCCCGCATCGGACTCCCTGCTCAGCAGGGAGTCTGCTTCTCCCTCTGACCCTCCTCCCTCTCATGCTCTCTGTCTGTCATTGTCTCTCTCGCAAATAAATAAAATCTTAAAAAAAAAATTTTTTTTAATAAATAAATAAATAAGCTGAACCCATAGAAACAGAGAGTAGATGGTGGTTACCAGGTGCCATAGCTGGGGGAGGGGAAGAGAATTGGGGATATGATTTTAGGGTAGAAACTTGCAAATAGTAGATAAATTCTGGGTATCTAATGCACAGCATAGAGCTTACAGTCAACCATACTATATTATAAACTTCAAAGTTGCTTAAAGGCTGGATCTTAATTGTTCTTACCACAAAAGAGAAATGGTAATAATGTGACATGACAGCAGTGTTAGCTAATGCTAAGGCAGTAAGCATGTTGCAATACATAAAGGTATCAAATCAGCATGTTGTACATCTTAAACTTACATGTACAATTATATGTCAATTATATCTCTATTTTAAAAAGTGGTTGTATATGGGATGGACTTATGGGTAATGCTTATGTTATTTTTGTTTATTTGCATTTATTAAATTTTGACAATAAACGTAATATTTTGAAATAAGAAAAAAGTTAATTTTATCAATTAACACCATTATTATTGAAAGACCATAGTAATCAGTAGTCTCCATTACATTTATCCACTCCCACAGTCAAAGCACCATGGCCTTCATTTCAAAATGATAAACTGCTCTTTGGCCACCTTTTTGATTTGAGGAAAAATGGACTAAATTAAAATCTTAGGAATGAGGGAAATGGATATGCTCTAATCTCAGCTATCTGTTATGTTATCAGCTATCCCCTATGTGTTCCTGACTCCCATACTAAGCTTTCCAGAAATTGATCTCACTGCAAAATTAGCACCAGTGACTCAGAACAGGATGAGGCGTGAGTTTCACCACCAGCTGGTTCATGGTCAGATGATATGCCATTCCTCAAAGCTCACAAATGACAGTCATTAAGGATTTGTTTCAGATGTCCTAATAGATACATTTTACCTTCAGAATCAAAGCAAATCTACAATTACTGGGAGAGCACGGACTCAGGCTGATTTACACTAGAGCACTAGGTAAAGAAATCAGTCTTCATTTCCCTCAGGGAGACTGCAGCTGGTGAGCATCCCTTCTTTCTCTCTAGTCCAAGAGACGCATTGACCCAGTCGGGTACCCAATCTGGCCTCTCTCACGCCCCATTATGCACTCAGAAATTATGTTTGAGTCACAGTACAACAACAACATGGAGAACAAACATTATTTTTAACCAGAGGTACATAAAAACATAAAACCTGTGAAGTTTTAAAAAATAATTGCTCAGACACCATGGTTGGAAAAATATAATTAAAAACAAAATCTTCTTGTAACCCAGAAAGACTCTCCACAAACATAGTAGAGAAAGGAAACAAGTTTGTTGTTGAATAAACTTTAAACCAGAATATAACGGGCATCTCAGGCAATCCTCTAAGGAAATGCAGAGACAAAAAGAAATATCACCCCTTTACATAGCTAAGCAGATACAACTCATTACGTACATGGTCTCAAAGTAAACAATAACTAGTCCTCAAGTAAGGGGACTTGACAGCACTATTTGTCACACATAGTTCATCCTAAATTTACCTAGTAACTAAAGTGATTACCTTTGTTAATTAATTGGCTTTATACAAAGGAAAAACACATTTCTCCTACCTTTATTGACAGGAGGTAATTTTATAACTTGGAGCAAGAAGCCCAAGGAAGTTGCATTTCTACCCTCCTATAGAGACTGGGAGATGGGGGGGACATTATCCCCCTTGATGTTTACATTTCAAAAGGATGGCTCACAGGTCCTTGAGAAAGACAGTCCTGGCTTGTAAAACTGGCAAAAGTCTTACTTAGCTATTAAAAGGATTTACATATAATTCAAAAATAGCATAAGAATTAATAACAAGTTTTCTAAAGTAAATGCTCTAAGAAAAAGGAGTCGAAGGAAATCTCTTCCCTTATTTGCAAAACGGAGAATTAAGCCTCTTATTTTTAACTTGGATTTGTCCGCACACCATTCCCTGTGTATTGGTTAATTTGTTCTGAGTTGGAACCTAGGACTCTACATCCTCCTGAAAGTAGCATCTGAGATCAGACCTAGACTAATCCGTCCATCGCTGTTCCACAATTCCCCAGAACTTGATGTGAACAGTATAATCACTCATTGAATAAAACAGCACATGTTCTATAGTAGGAATTGGGGGAACTGGGTCACTGAGTAGTTTGATTGAACAGAATATAAATTCATAATTTAATACTGTTAAATCAAAATCATTCTGAGAACCACTGGCTCAGGATATCTGAGTTGAGGAGAGACTCTCATGTATATCAGTCAAGATTTATTTGACTTTGAGAAACAGAAATCCAACACTAATTATTTGTAGAATCCTGGAAAGGCTTAAATGAATAAGACTTACTTAAACAAGTAAGACACAGCTGCTGCCAGGATTCATACTCTCTTTTTCTCCGGTCTCTGTTTCATTCTCTTTTATTACAGCGGCTTATTTCCCTGCCGAGGGAAAGAGAGGCAGAACTCTCAAACATACACAGGGAAAATCAAGACGAAGGCTAAGGTCTGACTGACTTGACAAGATACAACGAGCCACTTTTTGATTCTTTTCTTTTTTTTTTAAAGATTTTATTTATTTATTCATGAGAGACAGAGACAGAGAGAGAGAGGCAGAGGGAGAAGCAGGCTCCCAAGGAGCAGGGAGCCCGATGCGGGACTCGATCCCGGGACCCTGAGATCATGACCTGAGCCGAAGGCAGACGCTTAACCGACTGAGCCACCCAGGCGCCCAAGCCACTTTTTGATTCTTGAAACACACATGGACAGTGAAAAGAAAAGTAAGCCAAAGGTGCGGCTCCCCAGGAATTTTGTACCACAAAGCAAAAAGCAGGACCCTGAAACAAAAGGACCAAATGACCTCGGCATGAGTGATGGCTACCCTGTCGCTGAGGATCCAATTCTCAATTGCAATTAAGTGTTTTTACATCCTGCTACTTTATTCCCTGGAGGTGGGGGCGGAGGCAGAACTCCCATGCCTCATCAGAACCCAGAACCAGGGAGGGGATGAGAAACTATCTCAGGACAGTCTTCCAGGAGTAAAAGAGGCAGGAGGGAGATCACCTCGTAGCAGCTCCTTAGAAGCCTCCCAACCTTCCCTACCCTGGGAGGATCACAAGGCATTCTGCCAGGCTCAGGTTAGCTGTAGGTCAAGCATTTATTTTCCTATGTAGTCTGCATGAATATGTAAAGGTCGTTAGGGCACCACGGTGCAGCCATGGCCCAGCAATAACCACTAATAACTCCCGTTTTGATAAAAATCTTGCACACTCTCTTCATTGGAGGGAAACTGATTTAGAGGCACATTTTCTTAATCTATGTTTTAAAGAAAAATCCCAGGAAAGGGACTCATTGATCCAATGTAAATTAAGTGCCCACATTTGGATTAATCAAGAGCCTTGCACTATTGGAGATACTCTCTCAAGATCTAAAGGGAGCTGGGGGGGGAATTGTGTGTGTGTGTGTGTGTGTGTGTAAAAACCTATGTAGAATCCCCAAGTGCCCACTGAGAGGATATTCTAGTCATCAGCACAGTAGAGGGTAGAGGAGTCCTAGAGAGCAGGCAATTCAGAAATACAGTATTAAATTCAACAAATGGGGAATGGTATTTTCTTATTGTCTCAGAGTTTCACTGAAGCCCCATAACTGAGAACCACTGGTAATCAATAATTTACCCATCATCTTTCCAGACACATCTCCACCGAACTTGCAAAGAGGTGGCCAAATTCAGTCCTGTGATTCCAACTAATTCTACCTTCAATCTATACAAGAGTTCCTAAAACATTTGCTGAAATGAAATAGACAAAGTAAATCCTTTAAAGAGAATTATTAGTTTTAGAAAGAGATACAGGCTTTCCCTCTCTTCTCTTGCTTCCCCAACTCAGAAGCCAAGTTGGGAGGTACCCATGAGCACAATCACAGCAATAAGATTTGACAATCAGCAGGAAAGGTTGTGATCTCACTTTCTAGCTGGATGATTATGGAGCTTTTCAACTTCATAGGCTCTCCCAGTGCTGGGATAGAGTATGCGAGAAGAGTCTAACTTGAGTCTCCTGGAGTTTGGGCACTAATGAGACTATATCCTGGTTTTCATCCAGAGAAGTCTGAGGATGGAAGACTGGATGAAGAAGGTGCCATGGAGGCAGCCCGCATTTCCATATAATGGCTGGGCAAGTGTGAGTGTGTCCCATGGGCCCAGTGTAAATAGAAAGGAACCCCATTGGAGAGGGCTGTGTACTATGGTGAGGAAGCCAGAGGTGCACCCGCAGAAGGCAGGAGCAAGAATGTGGTAAGAGGTTGACAGGCTTGCGCATCAGCCAGAGAACAAAATGAGGACTGTTCCATAAGAGGTTTCTGAAGAAATGGAAAATATCTTAGGAGAGAACGAGCTTGATATTCCAAGAACACAGGATATTAATAGCTAACACCGGTGATCCCGTGATTTGAAACATTTTTGATCATCACCTATGGTTGAAATACACTTGACATGGTAATTTGACACACACACACACACACACACACACACACACTCTTGTCTATCTTAAGAGAGAGGAGAGAACCAAAATTTCACAAAATAATGCTTATCCTTCTTACACAACATGCATTCTGAAATCTTCTAGCTCCATCTGTGCTATACAAAGTGATTATGTGTCCGTAATCAATTAAATTCAATATACAAACTATAAATGAATCTTGACCCTACAAGTCTCCTAGGAGCCAGAAGGAGCAAAAATGATGGAACAAGAAGAGTGGTAAAGCAAACTTTACCTGCTGCAAACCTGCAGAACTGGTTACAGATTGAACAACAGTTTGAAGTTATGGTTTTATACTTAACTGAAATTTGTCTCTGTCTGTTCTAACATCCTAACATTTGGAAAAACTATGACATCTGCCTGACAGGGATGAGCAAGGGAAGCAGTTCCTGCATGTGCAGGCAAGGAACTAGAGGGAAAAAATAATTATGAGAGTATTGCTGGGGGTTATGTGTTTTCCCTCATGGAGTTCAAGAAACCATAATGGACCTGACTGCTTTTGATGTTGCTTTTGCTTGCATGAGGAAGCTTCACCGGTGAAAATGAGGTAGGGCTGGGATTTGAATTCAGACTAACTCTCAAGCTCAGGCTACCTCATTTATTTCAGTTTGTAGATGCTACTGGGTATCTTCAGAGTTGTGTCTGAAATTTACATATCAAAGAACAGGGCAGTATTTTCAGATGATTAAGTAGAAAAGAGAATTTGGAATAGAGGATTGACTGAGAAGGAGCAGTGCTCTGGATGGGGATAACTAGTGGTGGCAATAACAAGAGAACACAATAGAAAAGTTGTTCACTATCTCAAATGAAAGAGCACACACAAATAAATAAACAAGTAAATAGCACAGTGATATAAACAGACATGAATATAGAGCACTGACAATCCATAAATTGAAATAAGTATTCTAATTTCTGGAAAGAATAGAGGCCTACATTATATGATTGTGAAGCTTCTAAACTTGGCTACTTAAAACTGTATTACACAAATTCTTTTAATACTCTGAAGAATTCTGGATAGCTTTTTTTGTAACATTCTCTGCCATGGAAATTATCACTGAGTTTGATAGTATAAACTATAGTAACAGAAAAACCGTTCCTAATAAGAATGTCACAGTATCGCAGTGTTTGTTCAGATCTACTTAAGAAATTATTAGTGGCCTAGAGCTCTAAGGTTCTTTCCTAAGAGTACTTCATCCTCAAGTATTTTTTTTTTTTAAATCGTTCATGTCACCATGACATAAGAAAAAGAGCTCTTAACAACACAGAGATTTTGTACATCTTGTAATTGGCTTCACCTTTTCCCGGAAGAAAAAAGCCTCAAAGCACTTCCATGTATATAATCTAACCACCACAATAGAACAGTGATATGAGAAATAAGAAGTGATCTCTTCAAATGTCTCTGGAATAATCTGTGAGTGCTACCAGAAAGAGAAAGAATGTGTATGAATAACATAAAAACTGCTATACCAAGTTAAAACTCAGTAGACTCACTCTGATGCCGGGGAAGGGTTCCGATACCTTTTCTGATAAAAGAAAAAGATGTAAGAGAAGTTAGGCTGATGCCTTCAAAACTGTCATTTCACAATCTGTTATAACTTTATCTGTGGCTAAGCTTCCCTCAGAAGCAACTCTAGAACTTTAACCTTTGGGGAAATACAAGCTGAGTTAATATTGGCATGTAATAAGGGCGCCTGGGTATCTCAGTCGGTTGAGCTTTGGAATCGTGATTTCAGTTCAGGTCAAGATCTCTGGGTGGTGAGATCCAGCCCTGAGGACCGCTCCGCACTCAACACAGAGTCTGTGTGTCCTTCTGCCCCTCCACCGCTCAAATAAACAAATAAATAAAATCTTTAAAATATTGGCATGTAATAGTCATTACAAAAACTTAAAACATTAATTAATCTGATAAAATCCCAACAAAGAAGCTCTGATTTTAGGGCTGTGGGCAGATACAGAGAAGGAAAATCACTAACTTTGTTGTTGCTGTAAAGTGATCACCCTTTGTCATTTCTTCTTTATTCGGGCTCCTCCCAGCGTTCCACTACAAAGAGAATACATGAAGTTGTTCATTTCAACACTGTTTCCAGTAAATGAAACTAAGGCAACCAAACTTTTCTCTATGACAATAAGCAGCCTTCAGATATTTCATATCAAAAGATAAAACAGTAAAAGACATTGTTTTATTTTTATATGTTATTCTTTCAGCTCTTGAATTTGATCATGTTTTAAGAAAATAATTATTTCTTGAAGTATCTTGAGATTTTATTAGTATTGTGTTTATTACTATTTACTATTTTTCATCATTATATTTTGGTAGGGATGCCTGGGAAACACAAGGTATAAAGAAAAAATATGTATCTTTTACAAAATAATAACAATAATAAACCAAACAGGAATTCTAGATGCAAAAAGAACTTGAGAGATTGGTCCAATTGCCTCATCTGACAGATGAAGAAACTAAGGTTCAAAGACTGTCAATAGCTGGCTTACCTCACTTGTCCAAGATGGTTAGCAAATTACACATTGAGTTCAGTGGGCTGTCAGCTATTTCATATTGTCTTTCTTTAGGGACAGATCCTTTTTAAAAGCTTTTTTTCCTTTAGTCATTTAATTTATATTGTGAGGAATAAAGTCTTGGTGGGTTAAATTATAGCAGATAACTATCCTTCCAACTTGATTGAAAGTTAAATAATTAGCTATCCAAATCGAGACCAAACACTGTTTTATTAATAGTTGTTGTCATATCTGACCTTCTAAAATGACAGAAGATTTTTGTTATTCCAAATAAATATAAAAAATTCATGAAAGAGTTTTTGTAAGTAGCTTATTACCTATAAAGGTATAGCCTTTTAAGATATCCTTTAGTATAAAATATGTATAACTGTCTTATAAATTATTAATAGGCTCCCAGAATGTTTAGCACACTAGAAGTGTTAAAAAAACAAATTGGAATTTCGATCCCAAGTTTTGTTTCAAATGTGTTATTTGAGTTGTGGGAGAATTTTCTTAAATCATTCATTTCTAAACGTTGATTTGCAAATATACCCATGCTTACCTCTATTAGTAGTCTCAAAATAGATCAACCAAAATGATCTCATAGCAAAGGGAAAAAAAAATAAAACCTTTGTAATCACGAGAACAATCTTAGTTCAGTGATTCAGGTCAATGATGTTAAATATGTCAGGATTAGTTAGATTATAGTGTAATACGAATACAATAACACATTTCTGTACATGAATTCAGATTTGTCTACTGGACATTTTTTCCATCAGTAAAAGAAGAATGTGAACTATGGCATTCGTGACCTAGATAAAAAGATGCAGATGTTAGATCAGTTCCTTGGTGACTGGGTAAAAGACTATTAGAAGGATAAAAAAAAATTCTAAAACATAAGAGCAAATATATTATCTGAAAGTGGCTAGTCAGAACTTGTTCAAAAACCTTCAAGATGAGTCACAGAGAGAAGTTTTCATATGATGCATTTCTTTTGTGCAGTAATTCCATTCATTTGACAAATATTTAATGAACACATACTTTGTGCCAGGCACTCTTCCCGGTGCTGAGGACACAGCCATGAACAAAATTCTCTGTCTTCACGGAGCTTATATTCTGTTGGAAGGAGACAGACAAGATGCTGTATGTCAGATGGTGAGAAGTGCTGAGGAGGACAAAAGCATAGTAAGAAGAGTTTGGGACTGGGCAACGGTGCTAGTTTAGATACGTTTAAGTGAAGGGAACAGCAAGTGCACAGGCCCTGAAAGGGAACAATAGAGTCAATTGGCTGTATTGACACAACACCCAGAGGACAGTGTGGCTGGAACAGGGTGAATAAAGGAGACCGTGGCATTGATGAGGTTGGGGAGATAACTCAGGCAGATTATGGAGGGCCTGAAACTACTCTAAATACTCTGGATTTCACTCTGTGTTAGTTGGAAGGCTGGGGGGAGGGGCGATTAGGTCCAAAAGTGATGTAAATCTGACATTATTTTAAGACATGGCCCTGGCTGCTGTGTGGACAAGAGTCTGCAGTCTAACCAGCAAAGCAGTGACTGGTTAGAAAGCTGATGGAGTAATCCAGGCAAGAGGTGATGCTGCTGGGCCACAAGGGTAGCAGTGGTGGGATGTGAGGTGGTGGGAGTCTGATGTATTTGAAAGGAGAGTAAACAGGTTTCGCTGCTGGTATCAATTTGCTGTGTGGAAAGCACCATAATGGCCTCCCAAATTGTCCGTGTCTAGTCCCCATAACCTGTGAATATATTAAGTTACACGGCAAAGAGAAATTATAGTTGCATATTAATTAAGGTTGCTAGTGTGCTGATCTCAAAATAGGGAGATCATCTTGGACTATCTGGGTGGGCACAAGGCAATCAAAAAGGTCCTTAGAAGTGAGGAGGGGGCGCCTGGGTGGCTCAGTTGGTTAGGCGACTGCCTTCTGCTCAGGTCATGATCCTGGAGTCCCGGGATTGAGTCCCGCATCGGGCTCCCTGCTCAGCAGGGAGTCTGCTTCTCCCTCTGACCCTCCCCACTCTCATGTGCTCTCTCTCATTCTCTCTGTCTCAAATAAATAAATAAAATCTTTAAAAAAAAAAAAAAGAAGTGAGGAGGATGTGAGGATGATCTGGCTATGACATCTGTCACCCCATTGATCACCAGGATTGATTCAGCTGATCTGATTGGCTAGGCGGGTGTCCCCTTCCTCTCTTACTGCTCCATGTGCATCCCTCCCAAAGCTGAACTCTTGCTCAAAGAGGTCGATGGTCCCTTGAAAGAGGAAGGCTGTTCTTGGGTCAAGTTTATACGAGTAGCTGTGGTTCCCCGCTAGAACCATCAAAACTTAAGAGAAAAAGAAAGAAGAAAGAAAGAAAGAAAGAAAGAAAGGAAGGAAGGAAGGAAGGAAGGAAGGAAGGAAGGAAGGAAGGAAGGAAGGAAGGAAGGAAGAAAGAAAGAAAGAAAGAAAGAAAGAAAGAAAGAAAGAAAGAAAGAAAGAAAGAAAGAAAGAAAGAAAGAAAAGAAAGAAAGAAATGGAAGAAGAAAACAAAAGAGTAAGTCAGAGGAAGATGTGAGTACTGAAGCAAGGCACAGGGAGATGCAACTTGGCTAGCTTTCAAGATGGAAGAAGTGGGCCATATGCCAAGGTAAGGGGCACTCTCTAGAAGCAGGAAAGGGCCAAGAAACAAGATTTTCTTTGAGAGCCTCCAGAAAGAAACACAAGGTCTACACCTTGATGGATCTACAATCAGTGAGATCCACACCAGACTTCAGACCTACAAACTATAAGATAACAAGTTTGTGTGGGGTTTAAGCAGTTTTTGTGATATGTTACAACAGCAATAAAAAAATTAACCCAGATTAGTATGGGGTATAACAGAAAGAGTCAAGTTTCACTAGCGGTTTAATATAATTTGAATTTTATAATTTGTTTGGCTCATAGAGTGCTGATTTATTATTTGCATAGCTAAATATGCTTTTTGTATCTTTTGAAAATCTAAGTATACAAATGAAGTCTTTCTGATTCAAATGTTGGTGCCTATCAGTGACCTGAACACCTTTCCTTCATTTTTCATTTTCTGAATATGAACACAAACTTTTATTAAATTTGATAATTTAACACAAAGCTCTGTGAAGTGTGATTGTAAAGCACTGAAATATTTTTTAAATTAATGTAGTAGTACTTAAAGACAATGTCTTTGCAGATTGTCAGCTTGCAAGGTTAAGCCCTGATAGCATTTGGTGTCATATTCAAAACAGGTTTGAATCTCTTTCTTTAGCATTGCCTCCCAAGCCTGTTTACAAATCTTACAAGCAAAGCATACTATGAATTTCCAAAATCATCTACTTTTTCCCTGAAAATAAGCTAGCAAAATATATTGCTCAGTTAACTTTATTTTTTATTTATATCCTCACTATTGTGTGAAAACCAGTTGAGGCTGGATCACTCACTTTGGTCATTCATTCAACAGATTTTTATATTTTTATATTTGGTTCACTGGACCTATAAGAAAATCACTTTTGTCTGAGAGACCATAACACTGGCTGTGTTATTCCCTTAGCAATTAAATTACAAGGCAACCAATCAACTGGGGAAGACAGGTTTTAGCCCAATTTTGGGGACCCAAAAGAACAAAGATATGACAGTTGTTGTTCCTAGAGATTTGGGCATATGTCAGAGACATTTTCAATACCTGAGAGATGAGGTGGGATCAAATTCCTGGAAAAACCAATAAGAACAAGATCAAAGACAGGTGTAAGGCTCGAGTGAGAAATGTAGTGTACATTGATGCTTTGATCTTAGAGGCAGGAATTGGTGAAATAGAATGAATCCATTCAAAGTAAGGAAAGCCTCGTCCTAAGGACTTATAATGGGGACAGTGGTGGTGCTAAACTTAGTGACCAGTTGAGCATCGGGGGTTTATATCTGACACACCTGACCTACTCTTTCGTTGGCAGCTAAAGGAACATGGGGAAATAAGCTTCACAGAAGGTGGATGGCTCTAGGATCTCAGGGGCAGGACAATGACTTCACCCAAAGCCAACAAGACTGGGTGGAGGGAGTTAAGAAAAGGCAGGGATGGTGTATCTTACTGATTCTGTGGTTAACTAAAAAATTGTGTGGACCTGGGCCTCCATGGACCTGTGCGGGAAAGCGGGAGGATATAAAAACATAATAAAGACTCAAAATAGAAGACTCTTTGTTGGGTTCAAGGGGCAGAGTTAAAGGAAGCTTCATTCTAAATGCTGAAAGGAGTAAGAGAGCTCAAAGGGGAAAGCATGAACTCCTGAAGGTTCCCTATTTTTTCCTCCTATGCAAAACTGAAGCCCTTATCCTCTGTCTCACTCCAGTAGGAGCTTTTATTTATTGTGGCCCTGTCCATGGTCTCTCTTCTCCATTGTTTGTACTCCCCCTTTCCCGTGCTTAGACCAGGAGTTAACTTTCTAAACTTGCTAAATGAATCTCCTGATACTTTTTTCAAAGGGATGTGCAACCTCGCAATAATTTAAAAGCTTCTCTCTTTCAGATGTACATCAGGCCTTCCCTTGGGGAGCTCTAACTTTCATTAGAACTGGTCACAACAAAAAGTGGAGCTTATCTGAAATAATTAAGAAAATATCCAAAATATCTTAAGCAATTCCTCTAACTATAGGTACCAATGCTGCAGACTTCTTGCAGTCACTGCTCATCTCAGTTTGAATAGGTAATGCTGTTGCCTCCCAGGATGGAGGCGAGGATAAGGACACACTTGCCTTAGGCACAGAACTTAAGAGGGTGCCAAATAATTCAGCAATGAAGATAAATAATATTAAATATTTGTCAAAATCTAAATGACTACCAAACTTATCATGAACAAAATATCAAATTGATGAGCAAAACATCATTATTTTAAATAAAAACAGGGTAGGTACCTTAATCCTTTTTTGTTTCTCTGGTAAAAGAATATTTGGCCTAAGAAGTGAGAATGGACTTTATATTATGTATGCACTAATACATTCTCTAGCAAAAAACAAAAAACAACAAAAAAAAACAGAGGATTTGGCTTATTGATTATTCTATATATAAATGTGAGTGTTAACTGCTAAATTTTGCTTCCAATGAAGCTATGAAATCAGTTGCTGATTAATAAGCCACTGAATGCCTGATAATTTTGATTTCTTTTAACTTTCACTTCCACTTATCTTTCACTTGTCATTTATCTATACAAAAACATTTTGAATATTTTTTTTTAAGATTTTATTTATTTGACAAAGAGAGACATAGCGAAAGAGGGAACACAAGCAGGGGGAGCGGGAGAGGGAGAAGCAGGCTTCCCGCGGAGCAGGGAGCCCGATGCGGGACTCGATCCCAGGACCCTGGGACCATGACCTGAGCCGAAGGCAGACACTTAACGACTGAGCCACCAGGCGCCCCAACATTTTGAATATTTATATGGGATGTTTCAACACCAAGTTTCTATATATGTGTTTCTCAAGATACACTAGATATAAGAACTATATGAAATTTTTAAGAATGCTCCAGAGATAAAAATAAATGTTACACATCAATGCAACTGATATGTAACTCAGTTGTGAGGCATTCACCACTTCCATGTAACCCATCTGTGTCTACTGGAACTTAAACTTGACCCAAAACCATAACACCAGCTCTCTGAAGAAAGCTAAACACAAAGCACATAGCTTACTGAATACTGGAAGGATTGTAGGATGGGTCACTGTGCATACTGCATGATCTGTCATAATCATTAGGTTTGCCTTGGCTGCCCAGCCTTTCTTTCCAGCCTCAGGTACCACATCAGCTCTCTCCCTTGGCTTTTTCTGCTAGAGTAGGAAGCTCAGCTCCTCTCTTCTTTCTCCTGTCTTCCTCCAAAGGAAAGCCCAGTGCCAGCCGCAGTTGTCTTCAATTCCATAGCTGACTGACAAAGTAGCTCTTTAACAAGCAGATCACTTTTCTCAGGGATTTTCATGTCTGCTGTTAAAAAGACTACAGTTTCATAATATTGCTACATATTCCTAAAAAAGCTTACTGCCAGCATATTCCTTATAGAGAAGTCCTCTCTCCCCTGGGAGATATGAATGTACAACAATTACCTGGGGTTCCTGGACCTACCCCACTCCTCTGTTTTTAGGGAGGCTGCTGTTGTGTTCAAAGGATGTCTTCCTGGCTTGTCAGTCTCCTCAGTGCATGAAAGGTTTTCCTCTCTCCACCTGGGACACATCTCCCAACCCAGGCAATTTATTCTCTTTGCCTCTATTCCCTCCCCAAGGGCAGCTTATATCTTCATTGGTTTGTACCTAGAAAGCACTGTAGGCAATGAGGAAAGAAACCACATCAGCAGCCTGGGTCCTTTGCCCTATTTCCCCTCCACTCAGGACAAAGTTTCACCCCTGTGTACACATGCTGACCATTTCAGCAGCTTACTCCGGGGATTCTATATTCTAAAAAGTGATCTCTTACTATTTACCACTATGTGGTGGTTTTCTTTCACGTACTAAAATTGCTCGTCACTCCAGCCCATCTCTCAGTTTCCAATATTCATGACTGAAACACTAGGTCAGAGTTTTCCTTACGTGTGCACTCCCTCCCAACAGTCCCACTCTTGTTTCAACCCCCTCTTTCTACTTTATGTAATTCTAGGAACTCCTTTTTGTTCTCTCTGAATCTATGCTCAAATTCAACGTGGGACCCCTGCGTGCTAAGGAGGATTTACAACGGCTTTCTTTGTGCTAGTAGTTAGCCAATTGTGCTAACTGGGAGTCAGACTTACCGGCATCGTGTCTGACTAGATCCCCTTGGTATCTTTTGAGGAACTTCCTGGCCAGAGGTGAATGATCTGTGGCTCCCACTCCCTGGGAGTCTGCTCCTCTGTGATTAGACTCAGAGAGCGTCATCACGGCCACAAGAGTGTCAGCTCTCCCCATCTGAACTGTGCCTTCAGGTGCAATTCCATCTATCCCATCCATTCCTCCTATTGTTTTCTTTAGGAGTTTCATTGTTTCTTTAGGAGTGATGTCCGCCCTATTTCCCTTCTCTAATTTCATTTTACTAGCAGTGAGAAATTGAGGGACTTTATGGTCTGTTCTGGAGCCTGCAATTCTTCTCATTGTAAATAGCTGCTTCAGCAACTTGCACTAACTGGACATAATTTTCCACACTGTGTTCATCGGCCCCTTTATCCAAAAGTTCCTCAAGTCTCGACATATATGTTAAGGCACGTTCAATGATACGTCTTCACAAACTTGACATATAAGTCTCCACATCTACCTGCATTATTGAGTAACTTTTTGGCTGATGTCAGACATTCTACTATAGAAATGGAGGCATTTGTAGTTTTTGAAAGCATATATAATTCTTAGTGCCAGACTCAACACATTTTCTATTAATCTCTGTTGCATCTGATACGTCAGAAGCTTTGCACCCCACCAACATTTCACTGATGTGTTCCAAACACAATTAAAAATCTTCTCAAGTTCCTGGCATTGGATTCCCTCCTCTCCCCCCGACCCACCCCCCCCGACCCAGGTCTCCAGAGCCTGGGTAGCATAAGCTCTCAACCAAGAGCTCAAACACTGGCCATAATACGATTTTCAATAGCAGTTCAGTTACAGCTAATAAAGTCAGTTGGGTCTCTTAATTAGCCCAAGCATGTGTGTGATATATCCCCTTTTTTCTTCCTTGACACATTCCAGTTTTCTAAAAAATGATGTCAAGGTTGGTTTAAACACAAATGTACAGCTGAATACTTCATCAAAGACTTTCTTTGATCTATTCTAATAAGCTCACAAAACACTGGGCCTGTGAGACTCCAAGTGAAACACTCAATATCCAATCATATATTGTTCCAAAGGTTTTCTGCAGCATCCCTCTGCCTTTCAGTTTCTTGACCAAAGAGCAGCATTGCTCCTAGTACATCAATCTCCACTCCCTGGACCATTAGCCATGAGGAGCAGGCAGTAGGGCCTCTATTAAGAGTGACATTTTAATCTGATAGGCATCCAAACGCCCTCTGTAGATAAAGTATCTCAGACAATTCTCTAAGGCCCAGATACCCCTTAACAATACAGGTTATCTAGTTCTTCCCCAAACCAACTCTGATTTAAAATATAGCTAGTTCTTCAGTTTCCAGAGAATATCCAATCACATCACACATATTGAGGGGTTTTTTTTAGCTCTACTCAAGTTTTGTGGGGACATGTCATTTATCTTAATTTCATCCCTGAGCTCCATTCAGTAAACCTCTTCCGTAACCTAAATTTTACCCACATGTGAATGCTGAGCAGGCAGTTTGCAACATATGCCTGGAATTCAGGGAGCTCATTTAAACTGGAGATAAACATTTGGAGTTTTGAGAGTTTATAGTGTAGAGAAGATTTTTGAAGCCCAAGCTCTGGGGCATTCCAAATTTTAGAAGTTAGGGAGGTAAGGAGGAACCAACGAAAGCAACAAGGAAGGAACAGTCACTAGGAAGAAACCAAAAGCATGTAAAAGTGAAGGAAAGAAAACAATTAAAGATTACTATGCCAAATGATGCTGATAGGCCAAACAGAGTGAAGAAGGAGAATTAACTTTTGTGTTTGACAACAGGGTAGTATGTTCCTGGTTATCTTGACAAGAACAACTTCAGTAGAGAGGGGCAAGGCCTGGTGGAGGTAAGTTCAAGAGAAAATGAGAGGAGAGAAGTTGGAGACAGTGTGGATAGACAATAATTTTGAGGAGTTTTGCCACAAAGAGTAGCAGAGATAGAAGCCACCAGAGTAAGTAGGATTAATATAATTTTTTCTTTGAGAAAAAAATAATTGTATGTTTATAGGAAGAAAATAAAAAGATACAGGAAAAAGAGGGAAGATTTGCTAGAAGAATGATCTTCAGAAGGTAAGAGAGCAACCGTGAATGCACCAGTGTAAAAGTTGACCTTTGCTCAGAGAGGAGATGGCATCCACAGTAATAAGAAAAAGAGCCTCTAGTTCCATCCATGTCATTGCAAATGGCAAGATTTCATTTTTGTGATGGCTGTGTAATATTCCATTGTGTATATATATACCACTCCTTCTTTATCCATTCATCTATCCATGGACATCTGGGCTCTTTCCATAGTTTGTCTATTGTGGACATAGACGCTTATCTTACTTAAAAAATAAGAAATCAATTAAAAATAGATTTTTGGTCATGAAGTTCTCAAGGTATCAAGAAAAACTGGTGTCAAGAAGACACCATATTTTTTTTTTATTCTTATGTTAATCCCCATACATTACATCATTAGTTTTAGATGAAGTGTTCCATGATTCATTGTTTGTGCATAACACCCAGTGCTCCATGCAGAATGTGCCCTCCTCAATACCCACCACCAGGCTAACCCATCCTCCCACCCCTCTCCCCTCTAGAACCCTCAGTTTGTTTTTCAGAGTCCATCGTCTCTCATGGTTCATCTACCCCTCCAATTTCCCCCGCTTCATTCTTCCCCTCCCGCTACCTTCTTCTTCTTCTTTTTTTTTCCTTAACATATATTGCATTATTTGTTTCAGAGGTACAGATCTGAGATTCAACAGTCTTGCACAATTCACAGTGCTTACGAGAGCACATACCCTCCCCAGTGTCTATCACCCAGTCACCCCATCCCTCCCACCCCACCCCCCACTCCAGCAACACTCAGTTTGTTTCCTGCAATTAAGAATTCCTCATATCAGTGAGATCATATGATATATATCTTTCTCTGTTTGACATATTTCGCTCAACATGATACCCTCCAGTTCCATCCACGTCGTTGCAAATGGCAAGATCTCATTCCTTTTGATGGCTGCATAATATTCCATTGTGTATATATACCACTTCTTCTTTATCCATTCATCTGTCGAAGGACATCTTGGCTCTTTCCACAGTTTGTCTATTGTGGACATTGCTGCTATAAACATCGGGGTGCACGTATCCTTTCGGATCCCTACTTTTGTATCTTTGGGGTAAATACCCAGTAGTGCAATTGCTGGATCATATGGTAGCTCTATTTTCAACTTTTTGAGGAACCTCCATACTGTTTTCCAGAGTGGCAGCACCAGCTTGCATTCCCACCAAAAGTGTAGGAGGGTTCCCCTTTCTCCGCATCCCCGCAAACATCTGTCGTTTCCTGACTTGTTAATTTTAGCCATTCTGACTGGTGTGAGCTGGTATCTCATTGAGGTTTTGATTTGGATTTCCCTGATGCTGAGCGATATTGAGCACTTTTTCATGTTTCTGTTGGCCATTTGGATGTCTTCTTTGGAAAAATGTCTGTTCATGTCTTCTGCCCATTTCTTGACTGGATTCTTTGTTCTTTGGGTGTTGAGTTTGATAAGTTCTTGATAGATTTTGGATACTAGCCCTTTATCTGATATGTCATTTGCAAATATCTTCTCCCATTCTGTCGGTTGTCTTTTGGTTTTGTTGACTGTTTCCTTTGCTGTGCAAAAGCTTTTTATCTTGATGAAGTCCCAATAGTTCATTTTTGCCCTTGCTTCCCTTGCCTTTGGCGATGTTTCTAGGAAGAAGTTGCTTCGGCTGAGGTCAAAGAGGTTGCTGCCTGTGTTCTCCTTTAGGATTTTGATGGACTCCTGTCTCACATTGAGGTCTTTTAACCATTTGGAGTCTATTTTTGCGTGTGCTGTAAGGAAATGGTCCAGTTTCATTCTTCTGCATGTGGCTATCCAATTTTCCCAACACCATTTGTTGAAGAGACTGTCTTTGTTCCATTGGACATTCTTTCCTGCTTTGTCAAAGATGAGTTGACCATAGAGTTGAGGGTCCATTTCTGGGCTCTCTATTCTGTTCCATTGATCTATGTGTCTGTTTTTGTGCCAGTACCATGCTGTCTTGATGATGACAGCTTTGTAATAGAGCTGGAAGTCTGGAATGGTGATGCCACCGGCTTTGCTTTTCTTTTTCAACATTCCTCTGGCTATGCGGGGTCTTTTCTGGTTCCATACAAATTTTAGGATTATTTGTTTCATTTCTTTGAAAAAAGTGGATGGTATTTTGATAGGGATTGCATTGAATGTGTAGATTGCTCTAGGTAGCATTGACATCTTCACCATATTTGTTCTTCCAATCCATGAGCATGGAACGTTTTTCCATTTCTTTGTGTCTTCCTCAATTTCTTTCATGAGTATTTTATAGTTTTCTGAGTACAGATCCTTTCCCTCTTTGGTTAGATTTATTCCTAGGTATCTTATGGTTTTGGGTGCA
>NW_023270314.1:8747741-8785241 GCF_011800145.1 Mirounga leonina
TGCACCCAAAACCATAAGATACCTAGGAATAAATCTAACCAAAGAGGCAAAGGATCTGTACTCAGAAAACTATAAAATACTCATGAAAGAAATTGAGGAAGACACAAAGAAATAGAAAAACGTTCCATGCTCATGGATTGGAAGAACAAATATGGTGAAGATGTCAATGCTACCTAGAGCAATCTACATATTCAATGCAATCCCCATCAAAATACCATCCACTTTTTTCAAAGAAATGGAACAAATAATCCTAAAATTTGTGTGGAATCAGAAAAGACCCCGCATAGCCAGAGGAATGTTGAAAAAGAAAAGCAAAGCTCGTGGCATTACAATTCCGGACTTCCAGCTCTATTACAAAGCTGTCATCATCAAGACAGTATGGTACTGGCACAAAAACAGACACATAGATCAATAGAGTGGAGATTTAGATTTGAGTCTTCACTGTAGGATGGTCATTAAAGCCAGGTAGGGCACACTCATTCAAAGACTATGGAGTGAGAGAAGTGGAGAAAGGATGGAATCCCAATATATGTGAAAATTAAAGGGACATCGAAAGGAAGTGTCTCATTAAAAAAATAATAGTAAAGGGCGCCTGGGTGGCTCAGTTGGTTAAGCGACTGCCTTCGGCTCAGGTCATGATCCTGGAGTCCCTGGATCGAGTCCCGCATCGGGCTCCCTGCTCGGCAGGGAGTCTGCTTCTCCCTCTGACCCTCCCCCCTCTCATGTGCTCTCTCTCAAATAAATAAATAAAATCTTTAAAAAATAAAAAAATAAAAAAAAAATAGTAAAAATAAGAGTTAATCCAGGAGAGCGTGATGTCATAGAAGCCAGAAGAATCAAGTGTTTCAAGAATGAGGAAGTGGAGATTCAGAAACAAAGACCTGATTGCCCCAAACAGAAGTTGCCGGAAGTCACAGAATGACAGGAACACTTAAATGGCAGTTTTGATGAATTGCCGGAGGCTCAATATGGACTAATATGAGACTGAAAAATTTGGAGCCACAGCCATTGGAGATCTCCAAACTTTTGGGGGCTTTTCCTCCAGGAACCCCACTAGGTTCTCATGGTGGGACTCCAAAAAGATCCCCTTGAGGCTCTGGCATGGGGAAGGGAAGAGTAACCATGTAAAGCATCTCAGTTTTTCTCCATAACAAAGATTTGCTCTCCAAGGGAAGGACTACTGGCTGAGCTTAGGAAATGGAATCCTCCATGTCATCCCTCTCTACCCTTCCCATTTCAGGGTGGAAAAGAACATAGGAAGGACATGGCTTCACAAAAATAGACTGGAAATGTGACAGTGAGGGAAATGAGTAGGAGGCAGGGGGCAAAAAAAAAAAAAAAAAGCTAATCACTGGAAGAGGGACAGAAACTCTAGTGAAGACTATGACCAAGATAGCCTTGACATTCCCCTCAGCTGGACAAAACATTACAGAAGCTTCTTCCTGACTCTAGGCTTCTGACTTCCATTTTTTTGACTATTTCCTTTACGAAACTTGTCATTGTAAATCATTTCCCTGTCCCTTTGAGTCCCCCAATTTTTTTTTAAAAGCCTCTTGCCAGGACTTGTTCAAGGATCTGGGAGGCAACACGTTGCAATGTAATGATCATAGAAGAAGTGCCCTTACCTTAGAGTTTCTGTGGGAAGTTAGGAGCCTAGCTTTGGGGTTCCAAGTTGTACAACACCTCCTCTCATAGAGATAGGAGAAAGTTTACTTTTCCTTTGGGTAAAGCCAATTGGAAATCAGATTTCCTAAGATCCACTTGCCCTCTGTCTTTAAAAGTTCTCCTAGTTTTTGTCAAAGTGGAGCTGAGTATCCAAAGTTGGTCTTTGCTCTCTCTCTCTCTCCTGTTCTCAGCAATAGTATCAGAATAAAATCAATTTCTCTTTTTAAACAAACAAAAGAATGCCAAGAATATCAAATATCAAATACTGAGGAGATGTCCGTTAAAATGGTCTGAATCTCTCCGGTAGACTTTAACAGCAAAGAGGTGACTTAGGACTGTGAAAAGAAAAAAATTGGGGGGATAGAATATTCCTGACAGTGAGAAAATTCAACCTATACTGGATGCTCCAAGAAGTTGGGCTTTTAAAAGTGCAGTTTAAAAACAGAGAAATTGGACTTAAATAACTTTTCTGTTTCAAGCAGAGGGAATCAACTTTAGGTAACTGAAAAACAAAATGGAAACTTTTTAAAAAGGCTCATCCAGGACAGAAATGTCCTCCTCTAAAGGATGGAGTAGGCAGCCTCCAAATGCCTCCCCCTGATACTTGCCTCCCAGTATTCATGCCCTTTTTAATCCTATCCTCTTGAGTGTAGGTTAGACCTAGTGACTCACTTCTAATGAATAAAATATGACAAAAGTGACAAAATGTCATTCCCAATATTAGGTTACAAAAATACTATGACTCCTGTCTTGATCATCCCCTCCCTCTCCTTCTCTCTCTCCCAGCTTTTGCTCTGGGGGATATAAGTAGCTCTAAGTTTGGTGTATGGAGATGGATGACTTGTTTCTTTAGTTTCACAGATCTGTGGATAAAAGGAACTGTATCCAAGGAACTACACTTAAGAAACTATCTGGGGATCCTCATTTGCACCTGAACCTGATTTATATGAAGTGCTTCTGGGCTTTGAGAGTTGTTGTAATAAAATGGGACTTTTGGGGACCTTAGGAGATGCTGAGTATCTTCTGACTATGGTAGGGACATGAATCACTGGGGGCTCGAGGGTAGACTATAGTGAGTAGCCACTAAAATAGCCTTCATTGATCTTCACTTCCTGGTGTTCAGACCCTTGGATAATCTCCTCTTCATGAATGTGAGCTGGTCCTCTTTTTTTTAATGATGAGAATACAGCAAAAGTGATGGGCTATAAATTTCAAGATTAGGTAACAAAAAACTGCAACTTATGCCTGTTTCCCCCATTTTTCCCTCTCCTTCTAAACCCTAACTCTGGGAAAGCAGTTTTGAAGAAAGCAAGTAGCCTTATAGAGGTCCATGTGGCAAGGAATTGGATCTCAGGCCACATCCAGAAAGGACCTTGGGCCTGTGAATAGCCATAGGAGTGACCTGAGAAGTGGATCTTCCAACAGGCAAGTCTTGAGATGACTATAATTACAGCCCACACCTTGATTGCTATTTTGTGAGAGATCCTCGGAAGCAACCAAGTAAGCCATTTTGTTTGTTTGTTTGGTTGGTTTGTTTTTGTTTCATTTTTTTTTTCAGGTAAGTCTTATTTGGATTCCAAATACATAAAAACTGTAAGATAATAAATATTTATTAAGTTGCTGTGTTTGAAAGTAATTTGTTATACTCTAATAGGTAATTAATATAAAGAATCAACAACCAGGAAGCATAACTCTATCTGAACATCCACTTCATTTCTATTATCTGGTTCTCTGTATTTCTCTGTGTGTCTGTCATGGTAGAAAACACAGATGCCCTTGGGGCCCAAATTCCTGGGGAATTAACTGGCCACTCTTCAGTCAGTTATCTTCTCAGGTAATATGAAATATGGTCAAAGGGGCAGAATGCCACTGTGCACCCCCACAGCTACCATTGCTCATGGGTGGGGACATGGCAGTTAAGGGAGGGCCTGGAAATCTAAGCACACACAGACTGAGCATAGATACTAAAAGAGATTTCATTTTGAGTTTCTTAAAGGCATGTTTTTACAATTGACATGACAAACATCTCCAAATATACATTATGTTGAAATTTCAATATTTCTCCAACCTAACAATTTCTATCATGAATTTTAAGTCATGTTGGATCATTCATCTATGCGGTTTTTTAATTGCTTTTTACATGCCTGAGGAAACTCTTTTTTGAAGTCAGAAATTATTGCCACTTTTGAAAATATTTAATACAAAGGAATACCAATCACTCCTGATCTGTATTTCAGAGCCAAATACTCCTTAGGTGGCTTAGGTGGAAATAATAATAAAATTAAGGAGGAAATATGGCCTTCTCCACCCCACAGGTAAGAGATCTGAACCCATCACTTTGAATACCTCCAGGTAATACTTGAGAAGCTATCATACCTATTAAAATATTTATTTATAATTATTTGTAATAACATGTAAGAGCAATGAAAAAGTTGCTAGATAATTAAATCAAGATGCAGTTAGGTTTAGAAGGATAAAAATTGTATAATAGGCTAATTTTAAACTTGATCCTGTTAAAGTATTAAAAAGCACAAGATACTAAATATAACCAAAATAACTGATAACATAGAAATATGGGTAGAGGCAGAAAAGGGAAAGATTTGATTGAGGTATAACTTTTTTGCTTCTAAAAAATTTGTGATGTGGTACAATAAAAACACGCGTCCAATAAAATTTTAAATGTGTGGCTAAAAGAAGGAAAATAAAAGAAAGGAGACTTAAAAGACCAAGGGGACAATAATAAACTTGAAAATATTAAAAAAATGATTTTTAAACTTTGAATTTTTTTTATTCATGTGTTGTACATTTACTCATTTATTCATCAGATATACATTCATTAAGACCTATTTTTATGCCAGGTCTTTTGATAAATTCTGAACAAGACAGATGCTGTACTTGCCTCTTGGAGTATTTGAAACTGTTTTTCTTAAAACAAATATCTATATTCTGAAAAAATGTGAGCCCAGAGTGAAAGAAGGAAAATGAAAATCTAGGCAATATATTTTGCGAATGTTGAAACATGTCTGGAAGTCAACAGTACTTTTTTTTCTATTGCTATATCATTGATGGCAAGACTTCCAGCACACAGTAGATTAGGGAGTATGAATGCCATGACTATTATTGAGTTATTTTTAGGAATTAAGTATGCAGGAAATGCTGCAGCTTATATTTAGATACCTTGGGGATGCTCTAGTGTTTGATAACCTAATTGAGCTGAGTCCTGTTTAAAGAGAGCAGACAAAGCATAATATGCAACTTCACATTCACAAACAGATTTTTAACCCAATCTCACTTAAAATATTTCTTATTTGTTTTTAACATGGAAGTGTCCTAATTTTTTTTAACAGAGGTTCACGCGTGCATGTGCGCGCACACACAAACACACACACACACAGGAAATTTAAAAAAGGAATTGAATTGTTAGCTTTTTATGTGTTATGTTATGCTACTCTGTTTCCTTCCTACATGGGGTCCAAATTTGAATACTTTCAAAGACCACTAAGAACAGAGAAGGTGTCCATTTTTCTTCTATGAGTTAAGCAACTGAAAAGCAAAAATGCAAGCCATGAATAAGACATCCCAGTCACCAGCACTAAATCTAAGTGTAGGTATTCATCTCAAGTGCTGTGCTACTCACTTATTCATTTATATATTCCACGAATAGTTACTGGTCACAGTATATATCAGACATTAAAGGTACGGGAAGACGGTAATGCCAAGACGAAGCCCTTGTCCTCATAGAGTTTATAGTCTAATGGAAGAGACAGACACATGCATGCCTGTGTGTGCACTCACACACACATGCACAGACTAATGTACGGTTCAGTTAGTGCTAACTACTTTGAAGACAAAGAAAACAAGGTAAGGGAAAAATTAGTGATGGGGACGTGGTGGTGGCTATTATAGAGAGGTTATAATGGAAAGCTTCTCTGAGGAGATAGTCTTTGAAGAGAATGCATTAAAAAAAGTGCAAACCATACAAAGATTGGGGGAAAGAAAATTCTAGGAAGAGGGAGCAGCCAGAGCACAAACTGTAACAAAAAAATAGGTTTGACATAGTCATGGAAATGTAAGAAAGACGGAGGTGTATAGGACAGGGAGAAAGGAGGTCAGAGGAGGAACATATAACACAATATAGACAAATGTAACACAGTTAATACAAGATTTTGTAGGCCATTGAGAGAGTTTTAGATTTTAATGTCAGTGCAATGAAAAGTCATTGAGCACAACATGGTCATCTTCATTATTATCTTGTGGGAACATTTCAAATTCAGCGTTCCTGAAACTTAGCTCATTATTTTTCCCATCCCATCCCCCAAAAGCTTTTATACCTGCTAATCCCTCTGTGACATTTAAAAATCAAGATCCTGTCCTTCATGCACATATGAAATACTATGGTTGCTGCTGATTCCTTCTTCTTCCTTACCTCCCCACTCCACGTGTAAAGAAAGCTAAAATAGACATATGAGTCCCTAGATTCTAATCCTTACTCAGTAACCTATTTGCTGAATGGCATTTAGCAGGTCACTCAACCTTTCTGTTTTCTCAGCTTAAGACAGAAATAATAGGTGGTTGTTGTCAGGATTATTATTTATGATGTGCCACATTCCTCATGAACAATCAATTTACAGATAAAGAAACTGAGAAACAGGTTGGCAAATTAATTTGCCTTAAACATCTAGTATGGGGTGGATGGGGGTTTGAAAACAATTTTCTCACTGCAGAGGTGAGGCATATAATATGTATGTTATCCTTCAAAATGATGTGTATGAGAGTATGCTTGAAATAAAAATCAAAGTATTATCTTCTTCATCCATTACTTGACATACTTGGTAACTCTAACTCATTCAGTACTTATTCTAACATTCTGATCCGTGTCTGTACTGGGGATAAAGATAGGGAAGACCCTGATCTTGCCCCCAACTAGCGCCAAACTTTTAAATGAATCTTTACTGTATTTTGCAAGAGACTTATTTCAGTTAGGGATGGAGTAGAGCGTGAAGGTTGCATATATAAATAGGTATGTAAGTAAGTCTTAAGGATAGTGTGTTTTTTGTGCTAAAGTTCACGTTGATCCTAGCATTTCCCTGGCCATGGCACTGGTGCAAGTCTTCATTGCCATGAGGAGCATCAAACTTGGAAACAACCTTAAGAATCAACATATCAGGTCCGTTAGTGTCCACTTGTTGGAACTGCACTGTACATGCTCAGAGTTTGCGCCCATGCCCTTCCCCCACCCTTTTTTTTTTTTCACTAATTTTTTTTCCTCTGCATTCTGGCTTATTTTTTAAACCTCTCTCCTACCTTCCTTATTCAGTTGTCCTTATACTGACTTAGCAGATTCCTATGCCTAATTGTATTTTAAATAATATAATGTCTTATTTTATTTGCCTTTTTAAGTTTTTCCTTAGTTCTCTTAAGTCTTTGTTTCTTACTTTCCCCAAACTTTCATTTCTTCTTTCCCTCAATCCATTGAGAGCATGAGCCACCTGTTATCTGCCTTGATGGTGCCATCTCAAATTATACCCTCTTTCTCTCTTTCTCCTTATTGTTTTATTTTTCTTCTTAGCACTTATCTCAGCCAAACCTACTCTATTCCTATGTATTATCTAACTTTCCTATTCGAATTTAGTAGGATTCTTTGTCTGTTTTTGTTCACGGCTGTCATACCAACACTGTGGCCTGCCTGTTACACATGAGGTGCCCAATCCATTTTTGTTGAAGTGGATGACTATAACTTACTAAAAATTCCCAGAGGAACATGCTCTTCTAATGTGAGCTTTGTATTTTTCTTCTGCCAGTTATGTTGCTTTCCTTCTTTGTTGTAATAGTTTTTAATAGATTCTATCTTGGGGTGAATTTATCTTCATTTACATATCTCTGAACATGGGGCAAATTTATAAGCATCTGCTCGAACTCAAAATGGAGTAGATATATCTCACTTACTTCCATGGCCTGTTCTACCTGAATATCACCCACCTCTTCCGCTTCAACTTTGAGTTGGAGTCCTAGCTCCTAAGGTTTCACCTGTTCAGTTACTCGAAGGAGGAGCAGAGAATTCTAAGACGGCTGGCAGCCATAGTTAGGGAATTTTATATCTGCATTTTTTTTTTACCCTCTATGTTCCTTAAAATTCTGCCTAAGTGTCCTGCTTTGCCTATTGAGTTGTGAGCATATGCTATCCAATTAAAGTACCTTATAAATATAATTCCTGCTTTGGGACAAACTGATCACTTCAGTGATAAGTTCATTTTGAAAGATGTGGATTCTTTTAATTTAGTATGGATGTGCAGTTTTGCCCTGGCAGTTTGTTGCTATTGGTCTTTAGTTTTAAAAATGGCTTTAGGAAGTTCTTTATCATTCTCCCCTTGTAATGGGTCGAATGGTGGCCCCAAAATGATAAGTCCATGTACTTATGAATGTCATCTTATTTGGAAAGAGGATCTTTGCATATGTAACTAGGTTTAAGAATCTTGAGATGAGGGATGCCTGAGTGGCTCACTCAGTTAAGCATCTGCCTTCAGCTCAGATCATGATCCCAGGGTCTGGGATCAAGTCCTGTATTGGGATCCTTGCTGAGGGGAGAGCCTGCTTCTTCCTCTGCCTACCGATCCCCCTGCTTGTGCTCTCCCTCTCACTCACTCTCTCTCTCTGACAAATCAATAAATAAAATCTTTAAAAAAAATGAATCTTGAGATAAAATCATCCTTGAGATGAAATTATCCAGATGGAGCCTAAATCCAATGATAAATGTCTTGATAAGAGACACAAAGAGAGACGGAAGAAAAAGGCCGTGTGAAGAAGGAGGCAAAGATTGGATTTTAGGCAACTACAATTGAAAAACACCTGTAGCCACCAGTAGCAACAAGAGGCAAGGAAGGATTGTCCTCTAGAGCCCTCAGAGGGAACATTGGCAGCCCTACCTGCCAATACCTGGTTTTCAGATTTCTGGCCTCCAGAACTGTGACAGAATAAGTTTCTGTTGGTCTTAAGCAACCCAATTTGTGGTAATTTATTGTGGTAGCCCTTGATGCTAGATATCACCCTTCCAGGTAAGGGGACAATTCTCTCTTTGATTTGAATGAGCACTGTCATTATTAGAGAGTGAAGGCAGAAAGAAAACCAATGGGAAGCTCTGGTCACATGTATTCTTTTGAAGTCCTTGCATTGAAATGTCAGCATGACATTAATATGCCCTCAGGAAAGCAGTTTCCAGAGTGTTCCCTACTTTCCCTTGTCTGCCATGCCCCACACCCAATTCATCCTTCATTTGCTGAAACAGCATAGTGCTCTTTTGAAAAGTGTATTCTATATGTTGTCTGTGTAGGCAGTCGTGTTTGTGGAAAGGTCCATAATATGTCCCGGACTCCACCTTCACTTTGTTGCAAATTATAATGTATTTAGCAGCTTGCCCAAGCATTGTAAGTGGAAGAAAAAAAAATTCTTTAATTTTGAGGTTAAGGATTTTTTTCCCCATTTGAAAATCTTCAGTTGTGTTTTAGGAAGGAAAAGAGTTACAAACCCGCACTTACAGTCATGTCTTTTTTGCAGTACTTTGTTTTGCTCTTTCAATCTAAGAAGATAGTTGATATATTGACTAACTTCTCTCCCCATTGTCAGTCTTGGTCAGCATTTATATGTTTGTATGTACATGTGTTATTAAACATAAACTTAAGTACCATAAACACAAATTCTTGATCTTGTAAAATTCCTGTGCAGCTAACATAACAATTCTAATAGCATACATTTTAGCGTTAATGGTTCACTGCATGCTTATCACCAGAGTTCCTTCCTGGCTCCCACACATTCATGGTGAATATCTCAGACTATTCAACATTCCACAGAACTAATGATTTGTAGGATGTTGGGGGTGGTACCACTGGCTACATATTCTACCTATACCCCATGACAACCCATTGATTTCTTCCAAAATACACATTCCACTGAACCATGGAGGAGAGATCTCTAAAAAATATAACATAACTACAAACATGTGATCTTATCAAATATTTCTTTAACATCTCAAATGCCATAAACCAAAATACATACCAGTACCATACATCATGAATTCTCTAAAGCAATGTAAATGAATGGAAAGGCAATGGGGGAGGTTTCTCCAAAATGTCCCCCTGAAATTTGAGATAAAGCCTAGTCTGATCTAATTTAACCTCCTCATCAATGACCTGGAAAAGGGTGGGAGCCAACAGCACATTAATTAAATTCACAGTTTTTTCTTAATTGAAAGGTGTAGCACCTGCCAGCTAACGACAGAGACTCTGAGGTTAAAAACAGGAGTATAAAAAATATATAGACCCAGGCTGGAAAATAATCTAAAAACCAGATCCCATGGCTTGAAGATACTTGAGATGGTGTTCATAGTTCAGTAATTCTCAGGCTGAAGATGGGAGTACAGGATATGATAATACTATTATCCATTTTAAGTGACCAGCAATCCAGCGTAGGAGAGAGGCACATAGAAGGACATCATACAGCACACAGAGATGCAAGTAGTTCCTTAAAAGATATGCAAATCTCTAGTTAGAATATAGATGGTCACATTTAAAAAGTAGGAAAAAGAGATAGCTGAAAAAAATAATGACTTGTAAAAATAAAAACACATGTGGAGCCTCATAATTAAGTCAAACTTGCCAAAAAAAAACTTGCAAGGGTGAGATCACATGAACTTTAAAAATACTCTCAATTTATAGGTGAACAATATGACACCATGAAAGCTTAAGGTATTAATTTAGGCTCCTAGAGCAAAAATCTGACAGAACCAGAGCTAAAGTTTAAGTCTCCAGACTACTAATTTCTGTACTGGGTCCCTGCACCATTGCCAGGTCCAACCTGAACATAGCATCAGGGGTGTGACAATATCCTGATTCTGCTATAGGGGATTCCTGGTAAGGAAGCTTTAGTAGAAAGTTAAAATTCCCCAACTGTTTAGAGGAATAAAGGAAGCAGAGAGAGGATCAATATTGGATGAATTCAAGAATAGTTGGTTGTTGGTATCATTTCTTCTCTGCAGACCATTTAGTAGTGAGAGTTTCCAAGCTGATTTGTGAATAGTGGCAAAGAGCATCATACTAGGAATCAGAAGAATTTTCTTTAGAATCTTGAACATTTTAGTATTGTGATATTCAGCTTAAAAATTTGCAAATTAAATCCCAATAAAATTAATTAACTAATCAAAATTGCCAATTAAGTTTGATACCTGTATTAACCATTTAATAAGTATATGGTTAAGATCAAATTTAAAAATTATAGAAAGGATTCTGTAAGAGAGAAAACTCATGTAAATTAAGATATAATTTTCCTGAATCCTGACTTCATGACATGCTCTAACTTTCCAAGCAGGGTGCATTCAACTAAGGTCACTCAATTGCAGTAGCTTGTTTAGAAAGTCCATTCAGTAAAGGAATGGATAGTCAGGAGAAGTAAATTAAAACAAACCTAAGGAGATAGCTCCTCCAAGGCACCTGGGTGGCTCAGTAGGTTAAGCATCAGACTCTTGGTTTGGTTTAGGTCATGATCTCATGGTCGTGAGATCAAGCCCTGCGTCGGGCTCTGACTGAGCATGGAGCCTGCTTAAGATTCTCTCTCTCCTTCTCCTTCTGCTCCTCCCCACTCACTCTCTCTCTTAAAGAGAGAGAGAGAGAGAGAGAGATGGCTTTGCTGGAGTGAAAGTTTCCTGCATGTAACATCACTCAGAAGATAGAAAGTTGATATTCTGTATGTATAATCTATAAGAATACTAAAGATTTCTAAGTTCACTGATTAATAAGACTGTCCCAGAGAAGTCAGACCAGACTTAATGTCTAGGATCTAGTAAGATGTAGAGGAAATGGCAAAATTTTAGAATCAGAACGATCTGTGTTTGTACCCTAGCTTCACTGTTCAAGGGCAATGTGACTTGGGAAAGTCACCAAGCTCTAGCTGTTTCTCTTATAAAAGGAATGATAATATTATTAATGTCAAAGATGTTGTAAGGATTAGAGGAGTGCAGACACATTCTCCAGTAAAGTACTGCACCTACATCATAATCATTTTTATACCTTATAAAGCAGCTATGGAAACACTCTTATGGATTGCATACAGGTCAACTTCTAGGAGCTTTATTTAAAACCCCAAGATTGAACCAAGCTGTCAACGTTAATGAAAATAAAGACAACGGGCATCGAATGTACCTAGTTATAATTCCACAAGTGATCCATGATCATATTGTGAGAAAATCTCGCCCTCACAAAACAACAATATGTTAGATGATTTCATAAGTCCTTTTTCATTTTTAATTTCTCTGGCTGTGATTTTTCTGAGTAAGTGAGTTAGAAGAACGATCCAAATCTATGTTGAGGTAGCTAGGGAAAAGCCTGTTCAACTTTTGTTGTGCTATTAGTTCCAGTAAAACCAACTTATTAAATATGGGCAGGGCAGGTCCAGGGAACAATGAAAATTAGAAATAATGTGTCAGATCTTTTGAGCCATGAAATAATCACAGCCATGATTTTCCCAAAGCTAACCATTCGTTTGCACCCTAACACTTATGAATCATTATGTTATTGTTTTTCTCTTAATGTCGGCTATGCATCAATGGTCATAGCGGATGGAGATTGATGGGGAATTGAGACTTAGCAGCAACTTAGCAATTAAAATGCTCAACTGGTCTTTGTTCTAGTGTTCCCTGGTGGATATGACCCTGTTCATTAGTCTGCATGTTGATTATAGCCAGTGTGTGCTATCGATCTGTATTTCCCAGCCCTGTGGTTATAGGAGTATTAAGCTGCCATGGGCATCTATAGCAACTCATACCTCTGAATTTAATGCTGCTGACAATTATGCAATGAAAAAATTATACTCAGGGTTTGTGCTGACTGGAGGATGTATAAGAAAAATCTCAAAACCTATCTACCTCAAATTAGTTTAATAAGATAAATTGAAAGCCTATTTCACTTCATATCATTGATGTGGTTCTAAAATTATGCAGATACTAAAAACATACTTTCTCGTTGACTTACTTTATAAATTTCAGGTAAGATTTGTTTTTATATTCAATTATTGGTGACTCCATTACATTAGTTCTAAATTTCTCTCTTCTGTTCCCAACCTTTTCCTCTCTGTCAGGTAGTTAATGATGTGTAAACCAGCACTTAGGTGTGCTGAGAGAGTATGTTATTTCAAAGAATGTGATCATGAATCTTTTTATGAAATAGCTTTTAAAAATGTGGACAATTATCCTGAAATATGTATGTTTATATTAGCTTTCTTAAAGCAGAATATATCAAAATAATTGTGATATGAAGAATGAGGATGTTTTAATTGACACAAAATGAAGACTTAGTTTAGATCACAGTGATTGAGAATGATTTTGTAAGACTTTTATTTAGTAAACTTTACTTAACATCACAGGTGTTAAACATGAATATTTGAAACAGTGTTAAACTCATCAGCAGGACCTATAAATACTTTCACTTAGATGTTTGCTTTAATCACTAAGGCATTTTAACAATGTAGTTAATTTCTTGGGGTCCTGTTTTAACACCAGTTGTAACACCTACAAACTCTTAGCATTTACCTTTCCTGGGGATGTAACATGGCCTTTGAACATGTAACTCAGGAGGAAGAGAGAGATGAGACAATACTTAATTCGTTTTTCAAAGTAAGGATAATTTTAGATTGAAGTAAAAATTATGAATCTGTATTAATGTGAATCCTATATAAATAAGGATACTGAAATTTTGCTCTTTGCTAGAATTTAGGTATTATTGTCAAGTTTCACTACCTTGTCTGCCTCTACAAAAGTGAACATAAATGATAAATTAAAATGTTTTTAAAATACTGAAAATGGAAGCCAGAAGAAACAGGTTAAACAGCCATTCAAGAAGGAGTAATGTCTTCTGACTATCATGAGTGACCTACTGTTAACACAACAGCTTATCCTAGTACTTTTAAAAGTCATTCTGTCAAAGACCAGCCCCTACATCAAACTGCTCTGTTGGATGTAAGGTCACTTTATAAAGTTAAGGCAGCACAAATCATATTTCACATTATTTCACATTACGTTAGGCTTAGAAAAGACCTCTTCCCTGGTCGAATTCATCCCAATGAATCACTTCCTTTGTTTCTAAAAGATGCCGTATTTGCGTTGCTGGTTAGCTTGAATATGCCCTTTATGGAATTATTTTTTGTTAGGCTTTACTTTTTATTTTTTTTGTTAGGTTTTAAATGACATCATATTCTATACTAAGTTCTAGATGATCGTTCTGCCCTGACATTATCTGAAGTCCACAGACTTGCTGTTGTACCTCTCAGAGAAGTGCACCCTGGGACATTGTAGAAGTAAGGCTCATCAGGTTGCAGGACAGCAACTGCTTCAGGGAGGTCTAAATAGACATCTCCAGGCCTCACTTTTCAACAATGACAAAAAAAAAAAAAAAAAAAAAAATCACTGACATGCATGACCCTGCTGGAAACCCTCCTTTCCCATTGCCACACTTCCCATTTTTTTTTTTTTTTTTAGTTACAAAATTTTCTCATTTGAAGGCCCTTGCTAAAATCGCAATATATTTCCTTGGGCAGAGAAATAGATGAACTCTCTCCCATCCATTAGGTGAGTAAGGGGAAAGGGAATATGCAAAGGTCAAGATTATTCTGCTATAGACCAGAAGGAAGTAGAGCAGGAGGCTGGTAAGATTCAGGGAATCGAAGGATCCAGGTATGAAAGGTGAGCAGGAAGGAGAATGAAGACCTAAGGAGCTCTGAGGTCAAGAGGAACAAGAACTAGAAAACATAATTTGCTGTCCTACCAGAGCATTTTCATTATTTGTAATTTTTTAGGTCCTTCCAAAGCTGTGCTACCACTTATTTTCAATTTTTCACCAAGTAATCAAAATGCAGAAACCTTAATTATCACTTAGAGCAATAGAATCTTTATTCCTAATTTTGTTTCCTCAGTTTTAGATTACTGGGGTGACACTGGCTTCATCTTTTCACTGCTAGGGATAGTGCTAAATCTCAGCTCATCTACTGCAGAATTATTTTAGTTTGAGAATTTGGGCAAACACACTATGATTTAAAACTTAATAAAAGCCTTCTTTTTGCCTACAAACCAATACTGATTTTAATGATATTTTCAACTCTGATATCAACCAAAATAAATTCTTTATTATTTCCTATCATTTCCCCTCCTCCTACAAGTTGACTTAAGCTCTTTTCATGAAAATAAAATAATGATTTTTTTTTTCATAAATTTGATTTAAATTCATTATTTTTTCCATTGAATTTTAACTTCCCCTGTTTAATACATATTTACTTTCCATTCTTAGGTACCAGTAAGAGGCAGGTAAGTATAAGTCAAAGATATTGTCCACCCATACCGCGTTCTCAAAATAAATCACTTTGTGTATAATAATTTAATATAAAAGCTCTAAATTGTAAGAGCAATTCTTATCTGAGAATCACGGAGTCCATTCCAGCACTCATCTATTTCCTTTTACCCTCACCCCTAACCCACTCTCTAGAGTGCAACTGAAAGCCAGACTTGCAAGGTATTTGTTGAGATGCCCATCAGCTAAAAAGAATCAGAACCTCTGCTAGTCATTTTTCATCCAAAATCCCTATAGTACCTTCCATCATAATGTCCTGGTAATCAGAAGCAAGAGTTATCTCCTCCTCAGCCTCTGAGACCCAAAACTCACGGACATAATTCCTCCTGTTGAAAAGATGTTACAATAACAATTATTCCTAGGATCTCCTTGGCAACAGTAATTGTCCCCAGAAACTTTGTTCTTTTCTGTATTTTTCTCTAGGTCCCTATACACTTTGTAGCATCCAAACTGTCCTCTTGGGTGTCTAATCTCTTAGCATAGTATTACATGAAGAATTATCTAATTATCCTGTCTAATTTTTCTGGTTACTGTAAAGATCATAGCTTATGAGTCCTTAGCAATTTTTGGTGTGTGCTGGCTAATAAATATGACTCACACTGCATCTAATGTTACCTTCAGCAGGGGGAAAATATGAACAAAGTTTAATAGGGAATGACAACATAGACCATTATGCCCCACACGTGTTTTCCCTGCTTTATACTGTATATCATCAATTCCACAGAGCTCCTTAATTCTTATGAACCTGACTCTGCATGTACAAGTTGTAGCTGTGTAATGTAGCTTTCCTTTTCAGTGATTGATCGTGAGCCTTAAAGCAGAGTCATGAAATGTATGGGGAAATAGAATCTGAGTTATGTAGCTGCAAGTAAGTACTCAGATAATGCAATTCATACAAAATGCACAAGAGAACTAATATAGCTAAAAGATACAAATCAGATCTCAGGCATTCTGTATAGGATAAATATTTTCATTGAAGACACATTTTTCAAAAAACATTAGAAAAAGATCTGTCTGGTCTCTTAGCAAGCAGATCCAGAGAGAAAGAGATAATGTGTGTTGAAAACATAGAGGAAGGGATCCAGGAAAGGGAAAGATGGAATAGACTTAGGATATTATTTACCATGACATTGGCAATGGAAAATAAATAGAAATAAGATCTGTGAAGTAAACAAGATAAGACATACAAGGCAAGAATTTGAACACAGTTTAGAGGCTTAGCAAAGCATAAGTGGCCAGGAAGAAGAGGAAGAGAGGAAGGTGATGAGAGTCTGAGAGTCTTTACAACAGAAAAGAGAGTGATTAAAATCAAAGAGGCAAAACACTATGTTTGCCAGGATGTAAAGTTATCCTAATGTTGAACAAATGGTTTTAACTGTAGGATAAAAGAAGAAATAGCTAACAGGATTCTACAATGATCTGAATGAAAACAGAAGGTCATATCAACCCAAAAGTTGTATTTTGAAGTGATAAAAAATAATATTTCAGCAATGGAAACCGTTTGTCAAGAAAATATCATAAGGCCTATAAGTAATAAAACTGTGTGTGTGTGTGTGTATAGATATGTAAAAACTTGCTATGACAGGAAATCTTATGTTAAGTACTCTTATCACTAATAATAATAAATAAAGAGGGCAGGAGGAAACTTTTGGACACAATGGATATTTTTATGTGATGATAGTTTCACCAATGTATACTTATCTCCAAACTCCTCAAGTGGTACACATTAAATACGTACAGATTATTGTATGTCAATCATATCTAAATAAAGTAGTTTTCTAAAAAGAGAAAACACCAATAGTATGCAAAAGTTAAATAAAAGATATCTCTTATATGGAATATATAGTCTTTAATTAGATAATTTTCAGCACCAGTATGAATTTGACAAGGTGTATGAATTAGCTATTCTGGCATAATTAGCCGCTGCAAAATTTAGTGGTTAAAAACAAGAAGTATCCCTGTAGCTCAAAAAGTTTATGGGTCAGCTGATCATTTGTATCGATCTGGGCCAGAATAGGCCAATTAAAGCCCCCATGCAGCTGTATTCAGCTGATAAATCAGCTGACTGGCGCAGGAGGGCCTCAGTTGGGATTATTAGTCTGTATTCTATGGGACCTCTCACCTTCCAGCAGGCTGGCCAAGTTTATTCACAGGTGTTAGCAGTGGTACTAGAGAGAGCTGAAGCATGCAAGATCTCTTATGGCCTAGGTGTAGAAGATAAAGATATTTCTGTTACATTCCATTGGCTAAAGCAAGACACAGGCTATGCTAGATGTAAGGAGAGAGAACATAAACTCCACCCTTTATATGAGTGGCTGCAAAAATCATATTGGAAGGACAAAGGACAGGGGGTTATGTAAGTGTTACATCATGCAGGCCTGAAAGGGAGTGACATTCAGTGGTTAGAACTTAGTTTCTAATGGAATGGCTGAAGAGAGGGCTGAGTGAGGAAGAGATAGCAGGCTGAGATGGTTTGCTTATGTCCTATAAGAAACACAGAGTCTACAATAAGACAGCAGCAGGGGCAAGGCTGAGAAGAGGAAATACAGACATATTACTAGGAAGCTATTAAATTAGCTAAGTGAGAGGGGCACCTGGGTGGCTCAGTCGGTTAAGCACCCGACTGTTGTTTTCAGCTCAGGTCATGATCTCAGGGTCGTGAAATGGAGCCCCACATTGAGCTCCACACTGGGTGTGGAGCCTGCTTGGGATTCTCTCTCTCTCTCCCTCTGTCCTTCCCCACTACCCTGCTCTTACGTGTACATGCTCTCTCTCTCTCTCTCTCTAAAAAAATAAAAATAAATAGTTAAATGAGAGAAAATAGAGAGTAACTATTAGATTGAAGAGTTATTCAGAGGTGAATGGTTGATAGATTGGATGTTGGCATATATGAGTGAAGGCCAATGAATGCAGAAGAGGAACTAAAGGGTTTAAGCATAGACAACTGGTGATATAGCACAATGCACTGAAGAACATTACAGGATAATTGGTTTCTTCTTTTTGTGTGGGGGGGGAGTAAGAGGGACTGTTGAGAATTAGTAGAGTTTTGCAAATGTTTAGTTTCTATGCCTCTGATAATGCTGCATTTCAATGACATAGGAGAAGTAGAAGTCAAACTATAAATTGAGGCAAGAATGGGAAATTAAGCAGAGACATCTTGTGCAAATAACTCTTTTATGACGCTTCTCTGAAAAGAAATGAAAGTTGTAGGATGTAGTCAGAGGAAAATGAAAGGTTGAAAAAAAAATCATTTGCTGTTTTAGTGTTTTCTTGCTTTTGTTTTTAGGATGGGAAAGGTTTCAGCATTTTTATAGGTTTGGAGAAAAGGGAGAAATTAAATATACAGGTGGTGAGAGGGTTGGGGAGAGGATTGGCTTTTGAAAAAAAAGAAAAACAATTTTAAAAAATATACACTCGATGCTTTTTTTATGTGACAAGCTGGGAAGTTGAGAGTTAAATGCCTGATAAGCTCTTCTCTCTGCTCAGATGGTAAAGGTAGCAGAATAGAAGATTTAGGAAAATGAACAAGGTACAGAATAGCTCCTTTGGGACATCTGGGGAGAGAGCAGGCTGAGGACACATACAAAGACTGTGAAGGAAGGGTAAGGGTACTCCTCAAAGAGGAAGCTTATTTGTGTTGCCAGGAACCACCTTCAGCCTTCAATGTTACTACATTGAAATCTCTAATCAGCTCTTTCTGAAGCAGGAAATCCCATTCTACACATGGAGAAGTGAAGGCTTCTGGAGGTTGCATGACCTGATCATCCTAGCACAGAAGGGGAAGGACCAGGGATTTCAATCCAGGACTATTTAGATCTAAAACAGATCTTCCCATATCACACTTCCCCTAAATTTCAATTCTCTATGGTTTTCTCCTGGTACTTGCCTACAATTTATGACTACCCAACTCCCATCCTTGAAAAGAAAGACCTTCTTCCTTTATCACAAGTACAAGTCAAGGAAGGGTTGGTCCTTCCTGAGGAACCATTTATAGAGATAGGCGGCTGCTGCAAGGACAGTCACTGCTGTCTCATTCCCCACCCACCCATGGTGGATGCCACTCAGGCAGCAGACTTGCTGATCTGCTCTGATTATTTATCATAAGGGTTCAATACAAAACAGTGGTGGAGTGGCATGCATCCTAGATGTAGGGTATTTCCTTTGGGTAAAGGAGTATCTACAGAAAGTAGCAGGGCTTGTACCCAAGAAAGCTTTCATGAAAGATGGTCCTAGCAAAAAAAAAAAAAAGACTGAGCAGTTGATGGAGAGTGCCAGAACAGGTGTCTAAAAGTACTCTTCCTTAGTCTGGTGCTTGTGCAACAGACATCTCATTCAGGGGGTCCCTAGGAATCCACCCACTCATGTCCTCCACTAGACAATAATCATGGGGCACGCCGCAACAGATAACAACTAAAAAAGGATGATCACACCATCCAGAGTTAGTAAAAAAGGAGGGGGGAAAAGCTTTAAAATAGGTTTGAAATCAAAACTGTAGCCTGGACTAAATTGGACTGTGCTTTCCAGAACCTAACAGAGCAAAAGAGCTGGGAAAGCCATATAAAATGCTTAGTAACAGGAATAGGAGGAACAGCAAATTACGGTTAAATAAAGTGACTTTAGGAACAACCAAGACCACTTCTTATTTATACCTCCACTAAAATTAGATTCTTTGATAAACAAGTAACGTGGAATCATAAAAACTTGAGCCAATAGAGCCCCTGAGACTTAACATTTGACACGGTTTGGAGACAGCTTCAGCATGAAAGTCAAGATTGAGGACTCATATACCTAGAAATGGTACATGGCATGAAAAAGACAAGAATCGTAACATTCATAAGTGGTTATTTATTGCATAATTTAAAATGTGATTTTACCATAAGCATCATCTTCACTCAGAGACAGTTCCTGTACCTCGTTTACTTCTCATATTCTTGTCTTTCATCTCCATGCCAGGTGCAACTCCAGTTTCTACTTCACTTCAAAATAAATCTCCATTTCATTGATAACTTCTGGGTTTCTTTCATCAAAAAATATAGCTAATTATCTATCCTCTATTTGAAATAAACTCCTTACTCTGATTTTTCTTTTCTGGTTAGTAGTCAGTCAAGGTTAAGAGGTTTAAATGCGCTGAGAGAGTCCTTCAGTGAACTCAAGAACACCCAGGAACAGGCTTACAGCCACTGTGTCTCTAATTATGTGATTCTAATTTCTTCCTATCTGGATTACTTTTAAAATGCAAGTGCTCCATACTCCATTCTCTTTATAATTAAATAAATAAATCCTAACTGAATGTCTGAGGATTTTAAGGAGCACAGTTCTTGACACAAGTTGAATGTCAAGTCCTTTATTGTGTTCAGTGATGTCTACAGCTAGATATCTGCTATTTAGAATGATAAAGAATTCCTCAAAGAAAATCCTGATACTGCAAAAAAGATGACAGATACTACCGTGGTACCATGGAAACTGAGAGATCTGAGTTCAAATATCTACTTTAGCATCTTCATTTCCTCAATTATAGCAATAATTCTTACTTCAGAAAGATAGAGTGACCAACAAGATATCAAATTTAAAGTACATGCAACATAATGGTGGTGCCTGGCTGGCTCAGTCGGTGGAGTGTGTGACTCTTGATCTCAGGACTGTGAGTTCAAGCCCCACGTTGGGTGTAGAGATTACTTAAATATAATTTCTAAAAAAATAAAGTAGCTGGAATTTAATAAATGTTCACTTTTTTTTCTTAGCATTCATATAGGAGGACTTGTTACATTTATCCCTATACTACTGTGATATGTTATACTTATAAATCTGGAGCACAATTTTACAAGTGAAATAACTTTGCTCTGTGTTTTCCACCAAAACAAGGATGGAATAGTTCTGGGAAATCTCTCAAATTTATTTTCATCATTCACATCTCCCCGGGATGCTTTTCTCTATCTGTTTCATGCCTTCCCCTACCTTTGGATGTTGAGATGCTTCCTCTTTTCCAGTCTCCTCCAACTACTACATGTCTGCACTAATATTTTATATACCTATGAAAACAAGTTATACCAATTATCTCTCATATCCATTCGGATTGTAAGCTTTCTTCCCCCTTATCTCTAGTTTGGTGCAGGCATACATGTTATATAGCAACTTTCTGTTAAATAAATATTTAAATAAAAAACAGTACTAGGTGGAAGAATAAATTACCTAAACTTATTGAGTGCTTACTGTATATTGAATCTGTGCTAAGTACTTTACATAGATTATCTCATTTAAACAAAGCTCATGAGGCAAGAATAATTATTATTGCCACTTTGCATATATGACAACCAAAGCACAGAAAAATGAAGTAACAGAATGTTGCCTCATGGGTATGATGAAATGCATGTGAGAGTCAAACACAGTCAGTCTGCTCCTTAGCCTATGCTATTATTGAATTAAGGACTATTATATTTTCTTTCTCTTTCCCCACCCTCACCTCAAATCCTATGAGGGGACACTTAAAGAGAACCATGGCTTAGCAGAGGCAAAACCTATGTTTGAACATAATACATCATACAACACACACCTGGGCTGTATTAGTTGCTTATTACTACTATAATGAATCACCACAGACTTAGAGACTTAAAACAGTATGAATTTATTATCTTAAACTTATGGAATATCTATCTATCTGGAATCAGTTTCACTGGGCTAAAATCAAGGTGTCAACAGGGCTATATTCCTTCTGGACACTCTGGGGAAGAATCCATTTCCTTGCATTTTCCAGCTTCTAGAAGCTACCTTTATTCCTTGGTTTGTGGCCCCTTCCTCTACCTTCAAAGCCAGCAGAGTAGCACCTCCTCTCCTGTCTGGCATCTGTTTCTGTTGCTTTGAATAGACTTTTGGTAGATGCTGCAGGCGAGGGCTTAGAAGAAATGGAGAGAGCAGTAGAGGGAGCCTCTATTTTCTTAGAGAATGAGTGTATTACTGTAAAAAGAAAGTTGGTATAAACATATATGTTAAAGGCACTGCTGGTGAGTGCTCAGAGGGAAATGAGGGCTAGATTATGGAAGTTGAAGGAAAAGACATGCTTGCTATACAATGGCAGAAAATTTAGCTGATTTGTGGGTTTCAGCTGTGTGGAATGCAGAACTGGAAAACAATGAATTTAGATATTAAGCTGAAATTTCTAGAGTGTTGAAGGTGTGATCTGGTTTCTTTTTGCTGCTTATTCCAAAATGCTACATGAAAGAGATGGAAGAACTGTTAAGAAAAAAAGAGAAAGAGAGAGAATGAAGACTTTATGATGAGGGACATTCTCAGCTTATCCAGATTGCAAAGAAGCCAACATTAGGAAATTCACTATCACAAAAATGTGCTCTGGAGTGAAAACCAAGGGTAGCTGGACAAACTTTTGCTAGCACCTAGCACCTCAGAAATATCAATAGCTCAGAGTATCAACTCACACAGAAGTTTCTTTGAAGTGATTAGGCATGTGACTCACAGATTCCCTTAGCCTTCTCAGCAGAAGCCAAAATAGGAGATGTAATTTTCCAGGAGGAACCTCTTGTCTAATAGAGGGAATTCCTGTGACAGATACTTGAGACTCATAAGTTTCTGGAAATGTTATACCAACAGAAACACTGACCATTTGTACCGAAAAGGACGGAGGGAGGACAAAATGAAAGAAGCCTGCCAGACTCCTAAAAAGTTACAGGCAGGAAACAGGATCATAAAACTATTCACCTGTAAACACATATTACTCTTCATGCAAAAGGGAGGATGACTCCAAGAGATGAACTGTGAGCCCAGAGGGTGGAGCCACAAACTACAGAAGATTATCCCCAGTCCTTGGAATGTAATAGAGTCCATCTCCTGGGATTTCAAAATGGCTTGGAACTAATAACTCTTTTTTTAAAATTAAGTTTATTATTATTATTATTACTAGAGCAGGTTTAGTTTCACCTGCTCTTAAGGAAGGTACAGATCTTTTCTCTTTTTTTTCTTTTCTTTCTTTTCCTTTCCTTTTCTTTCTCTCTTTTTTTTTTTTTTTTTTTTTTGAATGGGAATGTCTACAACTACAATCGTATCCTACCCAACCATTGTATTTTGGAAATAGACAACTTGTTTTCTAATTTCACAGGTTTAAAGATAGAGAGGAATTGTGCCCCAGGATGGATTACTCCCAGAATCTCATACATACCTGATTTAGATGATGAGATTTGGAACTTCTGAGCTGATGAGTCTTAGATGAGAGTTTGGACTTATGTTGAATGTGAGATTTTTGAGACCTTGGGATGGGGTGAACATATTTTCATGTGGGATGGATATGAATCTCTGGAGCCCAGAGAGTTAACTGTAGTAGGCTGAATAATGACTTTTCAAGATGTCCCCATTCTAATCCCTGGGTGTTGTGAAAATGGTACCTTACATGATAGAAGGGTCTTTGGAGATTTGATTAAGTAAGGAACTTGATATAGGAGGATTATCCTAGATTATTTAGGTGGACCCAATATAATCATAAGAATCATAAGAGAAAGGAAAGAGGATCAGAGTCCAAAAGAGGAGGTATAATAGAAGAAAAGATGCTACACTGCTGACTTTGAAGTTGGAGGAAGGGGACATAAGCCAAGGAATGTAGGCAGCCCCTAGAAGCTGGAAAAGACAAGGAAACAGATTGTCCCATAGAGACTCCAGGAAAAATACAGGCTTGCCAATGTCTTCATTTTAGCCTAGTGAAACTGATTTTGGATTTCTAACTTCTAGAACTATCAGATAATAAATTTATGTTGTTTTAAGCCACTAGCTTTGTGATAATTTATTACAGTAGCAATAGGAAACTAAAACATAGTTAGCGAATTGTCAGTTTTATTTGTTGCTTAGAAATATAAACATGATTTTTCCCTGAAGACTGAAACTAAAACAAAAATAAAAATGAATGTCCATCCTACATGAACAATAGAGATCTTCGACACAAAGTCAAGTCTCTTCCCTGCAGTCATGATATCTCTTCTAATTACATGGCACGGCATTAGAACATGGCAGATGATAAAAATTCTGGATGTACAAGTACTTACTCCATAATATGTAGAAAACAGTTGTTTTTTTTTTATTTTTTTTATTCTTATGTTAATCCCCATACATTACATCATTAGTTTTAGATGAAGTGTTCCATGATTCATTGTTTGTGCATAACACCCAGTGCTCCATGCAGAATGTGCCCTCCTCAATACCCACCACCAGGCTAACCCATCCTCCCACCCCCCTCCCCTCTAGAACCCTGTTTGTTTTTCGGAGTCCATCATCTCTCATGGTTCGTCTACCCCTCCGATTTCCCCCACTTCATTCTTCCCCTCCCGCTACCTTCTTCTTCTTCTTTTTTTTCCCTTAACATATATTGCATTATTTGTTTCAGAGGTACAGATCTGAGATTCAACAGTCTTGCACAATTCACAGGGCTTACCAGAGCACATACCCTCCCCAGTGTCTATCACCCAGTCACCCCATCCCTCCCACCCCACCCCCCACTCCAACAACACTCAGTTTGTTTCCTGAGATTAAGAATTCCTCATATCAGTGAGATCATATGATACATGTGAAAACAGTTGTTTTTAAAAATAGTTACTTTGTATCCTAGAAACTTGATAAAATCACTTTTTAGTTCTAGTAGCTTCTTCATAGTTTCCTTAATGATATACTCTGTAAATAAAGACTGTTTTACTTTGTCCTTTGCAATATATATGCATTTTATCTTATTTTAATTTAATTTAATTTAAATTATTTTGTATTATATTACTGCCTAAGGCCTCTAGTAAAAAACTGAAAAGAAATAGTGAATTCAGACAATCATGCCTCATTCTCAATCTTAAGAAAAAAAATAATTTGAACTTTTGCCATTAAATAATATACTAGCTTTTTATTGGATACCTTTTATTAAGTTGAGTGAGTTCCCCTCTAAATAAATCTTGAATTTTGTTTTATGCTTTTTCTTCATCTACCTTCATCCTATGATTTAATTTTTTTTCTTTTAGTCTGTTAATATGATGAATTGCATGATTGCTTTTCAGTGATAAACCAACCTTGCATTCCTGGATAAACTACATGTGGTCATGATACATTATTATTTTATATATTGGTAGGATTGTATTGCTAATATTTTGTCATTTTGTCAGGAGTTTTTGTGTCTATGTTCATGTAAGATATAAATCTGAAGGGTTTCTTTTAGTAATGTCTGGTTTGGCCTAATGGAATGAGTAGGAAAGTGATTACTTATAATCTATTTTCTAGGACATTTTGTGTAGAATTGTACTATTTCTCCCTTGAATGTTTAATAGAATTCACCAGTAAAGCCATACAGGCCTGGAGTTTTATGAGAAGAGTTTTATCTAAAACTTCAAGTTCTTTGATAGAAGTGGAGATACTTCTTCCTAAATAGCTTAGTAGTTTTTCCCCTCTAAGGAATTTACCTATTTCATACAATTTGTCAACTGTATTGGCATAAAATTGTTAATAATATCCCCTTATTATCCTTTTTAAAATTATAAGATCTGTAACGGTATCACTTCTTTCATTCCTGATATTGATAATTTTTATAATCTCCTTTTCTTGATTAGTCTGGCTAGAGTTTTATCAATTTTATTCTTTTCAAAACAATTGGCTTTTGACTTTATTAATTTTCTTTATTGTTTTATGTTTTTCCATTTAATTGCTTTCTATTCTTTAGCCTTCTGCTTACCTTGGCTTTAATTTCCTCCTTTTTCCATAGTTTGTCAAGCTGGAAACTCCTATCAGTGATTTTCAGCCTTTCTTATTTTCTTATATATGTGTAAAAGCTATAAGCTTTTCTGTAAGCACTGCCTCCACTTCCGATTTTTTTTCCCTTAATTTTTATTTGGTCACAGAGGGTTTGTTTGTTTGTTTGTTTGTTTTTTAATTTACCTTTAGGGGCACCTGGGTGGCTCAGTCAGTTAAGCAGTTAGGCATCTGACTCTTGATTTCTGCTAAGGTCATGATCTCAGTGTAATGGGGTCAAGCCCTGAGTTGAGCTTGGCACTCAGCATGGACTCTGCTTGTCCCTCTCCCTCCCCCTATCCCCACCCCTGCTCTCTCTCTCTCCCTCTCTAAAATAAATAAATAAATCTTTAAAAAATAACGAAATTTACCTGTAATTTCTTTTTTGACCCATGGGTTACTAAGAAGTGTGTTAGTGATTTTCTAAATATTTGGGGTTTTCTTCCCAGATATCTTCCTGTTACTGATTCTTGTTCAGTTCTAATGTGGTCAGAGAACATGCTTTATATGATTTTAGTTCTTTTTAAATCTGTTGATGTTTGTTATATATCCCAGAATATATTATATCTTGGTGAATGTCCCTTGAACATTTGAAAGGAATGTTTTCTGCCATTGTTAGATGGCACTTCTCAAAAGAAGACATACAAATAGCTAACAGACACAAGAAAAAATGCTCATTATCATTAGCCATCAGGGAAATTCAAATCAAAACCACATTGAGATACCACCTTACACCAGTTAGAATGACAAAAATTGACAAGGCAAGAAACAACAAATGTTGGAGAAGTTGTGGAGAAAGGGGAACCCTCTTATACTGTTGGTGGAAATGCAAGTTGGTACAGCCACTTTGGAAAGCAATATGGAGGTTCCTCAAAAAATTAAAAATAGAGCTACCCTATGACCCAGCAATTGCACTCCTGGGTATTTATCCCAAAGACACAGATGTAGTGAAAAGAAGGACCATATGCACCCCAATGTTCATAGCAGCAAAGTCCACAATAACCAAACTGGAAAGAGCCGAGATGCCCTTCAACAGATGAATGGATAAAGAAGATGTGGTCCATATATACAATGGAATATTAGCCATCAGAAAGGATGAATACCCAACATTTACATCAACATGGTTGGGACTGGAGGAGATTATGCTAAGTGAAATAAGTAAAGCAGAGAAAGTCAATTATCATATGGTTTCACTTATTTGTGGAACATAAGGAATAAAAGGAAGGGATAAATGAAGGGGAGGAAAATTGGAGAGGGACACGAACCATGAGAGACTATGGACTCCAAGAAACAAACTGATGGTTTTAGAAAGGAGGGGATGGGTTAGCCCAGTGATGGGTATTAAGGAGGGCATGTATTGCATGGAGCACTGGGCATTTTACGCAAACAATGAATCATGGAACACTACATCAAAAACTAATGACGTACTGTATGGTGACTAACATAACATAATAATAAAAAAAAAAGATAGCATGTTCTATTAATGTTAGTTGTCAGTTTACTTGATTTGGCTTCTATAATCCCACTGATATTTTAAATCTACTTGTTCTGTCAATTACTAAAGTTATATCCTATTGTCATTGTGGATTTTTCCACTTCTCCCTACAATCCAGTCAGTTTTTGCATCATGTATTTCAGAGCTGTTATTAGGTGCATTTACGCTTAGAATTGTTTTTGTTTTTTTAATTAATGCAATCAAGATTGAGACAAAAGAAGCCGAAAATGATGAGACAGACATGGAACTTATTTGGCAGGAGTTTTTTTAAAAAAAGATTTCCTTAAAATAATTTCTAGTTCAATATTCTATCAAATCATCCAGACAGAAATGCATTTTAATTGTCAGGTTACAATTCATTTAACAAGTAAACTCCCACTAAGTTATGAATGGTACAGAAAGGGTGCAGAGAAAGTAGTAGTGAAGCTTTTAAAGATACCTCTAGATGGATTTCCTTCTTAGGCATGCTTCATACAGGAATTCTCCTTGCATAAACTGACTTTACTGTTCATAACCATGTGCCTGGCATAGAGGAGATGGCTGGAAACACTTGCATAAAGAAAAACTATATATAAATTATCTTCTCAAATCTGAGACACTAGAAAGCACTAAAGAAAGGAATTGATGAGTAAATTCTGGACTAATATTTCTAACCTTTACAAATAATCTCTCTTCTCCTTTTTTGGCATATATAGATCCCTCTCTGCCAAACAGTATTTTATTTATTGTTTGGAAAGCTTCAAAAGCAACCTGGCCAAATTTATTCCCAGGAGGTTGGTTCACCATCTGCTCCAGCAGTAAAACTTCATAACACTTGGTAAATATCAGTCCCAGGCTATGTCTACACAGCAGCAAAAAGAAACAAAGATTTCATAATGCTTTACTTATTTTTGGTTACCAAATGAGAGAATTTGACTTGGAATATGTTCTAATTAATATTTATTAATTGATAATAATCCTAGTAATTAAATATTAACCACATTTTGACTTTTAATGATGTTATGTGACCAAAGTAGATTTATGAGAGGCCTTGCCCTGAATAAATTTTATGCAGATAGAATAATCCCATTGTATATTTATTTATCTAACAAATATTTACTGAGCTCTCATTATGTACCAGGCACAATTCTGGAAACTGGGATAGAAAATTAAATTAAATTAAATTAGATGTGGCTTATTTTACATTCTAATGTAAATATAGTCAATGAGCAGATGAACATATGTCAGTGTTAAGTGCTAAAGGGTTAAAAATGATGAAGATATACTTTTGAAAGATGGTCAGGAAAAGTTTCTCCGAGGAGGTGACATTTTAATAGAGGTATGAATAACACAAGGGAGCGCACAAGGCAGTTATCCGAGGAAAAAAATTCATCCTAGGGAAAAAGAATAGGTGGTACAGAATCCTTGAGACAAGAGCCAAGCAAGGAGGCCAGTGTGCCTCATGAAAAGAAAGCAAATGAGGAGAGGACTAAGAGGTGAGCTCCAAGGTACGTGAAGGTAAATGGGAGGGTCACATCACAGAGTGCCTTTTTCATTCTATTCCAAGTGTGACAGAAGATCACTGGAGAATTTGAGCAGGGGAGTTATTTGATCAGGCAGTCATTTGATGTTTTGAAAGGATCCCTTGGGCTGCTGAGTGCAAAAGAAAACAGACTATATGAATATAGGCACAAAAGGGGAAGCAGAGAATCCAGCTAGGAAGACAAGGCATAGATCCAGTGAGGGAGGGTTGTGGCTTAGGACAGGCTGTAAGTAAAATAAATGAGAAGTAGTATGATTTTGGATCTTTTTTGAAGAGCTTTTCCTAATGGGTCAGATGTGTGAGAGAAGGAAGAGTCTATGCTCCAGGGTTACTGGGTTAGTGCTGGGTGAATGGTTGGGACAGTTACTGAACTCAATATATCAAAAGTGATATGCTTACCGAAATGAGATGTTGATCAGGCAATTTATAGAATTCTGGAATTCAAGAATAGATGCCAAATCCATTAAGACAAATTTGGGAGTCACCAGCATATAAATAGTATTTAAATCCATGAGAATGTGTAGAAAAAAGAGATCTGAGGTTGGAGCTTTGGGTTAGTCTATTTTTGTACTTGGAGTACTCCATCACAGAGATGAAAAATTGTCTACTGAAGTAGAATGAAAACAAGAGAATGTGGTCTCCTGGAAGCCTAAGAACAAACGCGTTTCAGAAGAAAAAGGAAGTGATTAACTCTGCATTTGCTTCTTAATACTTTCTCTTATTTTATTTCAATCAAAATCAATATGAGGAAGAACTAATAAGCACATTTTATCTGTGGAAGAGCTAGAAGATTAAATTGAAGTAAAAATATAAAATTCATGAAAAATATAGTGTTACCCATCATATTTCCATGTCATAACACCTGGAATCCACACAGAAACACCCATCTTCTTATCAGGTCATCAGAGCTCCTAAAATAATAGCACCTCAGATGAGCAACACACGTGAATATATATTTGTATTAGTTGCTATGTTTAATGACAATAACAGAATCATTTTCCTTTCTTTTTCCATTTCCAGATTATCAGTGATGTGGGTAATCCAATATATTTAGAAATGAATCATTCTCACTAAGAAACTAAAATAACTGTATTGGACTCATTTCCAAATATGCTATTCTTAGCTGATTAAAGGGGGAAAAAACTTTGAACTTTCATCTATTACTTAAAATTTTGAATATTGGGACGCTCAGTCAGTTAAGCATCTGCCTTCGGCTCAGGTCCTGGGATCGAGTCCTGCATCGGGCTCCCTGCTTCTCCCTCTGCCTGCTGCTCCCCCTGCTTGTGCTCTCTCTCTCTCTATCTCTATCTCTCTGACAATAAATAAATAAAATCTTTAAAAAATTTTTTTGAATATTATCTTCATGCTAAAACTTAGTGTCTTAGTCTACATAGAGCACAAAGGATATTGTATTCCATTTTCTCTGATGTTAAAAGAGCCAAAACTAGTATATTCCCCTGATAAACACACTGTCTATCTATCCCCACAGAAGCCAGTCTGCACAAGTTAATTGCTTGGACCTGACAGTGCAGAGAACAGTATTAATAAATGGGGTGTACTGGGTTGTAGAAAGAACAGATGTGAGTTTTCTGCTCCACTGTACGGTGAATTAATTCTCTATCTCTCCATTTAAATACTGCGGTCACCATTGAAGACCTGTGTTTAAAGACTCTATGGTAAAGCACTCTTCTTATGTTTTTCACTATTTCAAAAGTCTCCAGTGGCACTTAAAATTTCTCCTTTAAATTATAGTCCTTTGTTACAGTGTTGGGAAGGGGGGATGTTAACTTGAAATGCAACTAAAATATGATTTTTTTTCTGGTTGCTCTAAAAAAAAACTCTGCTTACAGACCTACTGCCTGGAGAAAGTAGAACTGTGTAATTACCTATAACTTTCCTCTAGTGGAAAATGTAATTGAAATACATTTTGCAATAAATTTTGCCATTTTATTTTGTATCTGACACAAAGGATGCACATCTTTAAGCTCCTGGGAATATAGCATTAGCTAAGGGTTCAGAAGATTGATCCATGAAAACCATGCACGTATTTAAATATCACACCAAAGTAAAAGTGGTTTGTTTTTTGGGGCTTTTTTCTTTTTGGTCATAGATTTCATTATTTGAAGCCAAATGTCATGCAAACCTCATGTGTATTTATTGCTTCTCTGGGCACACACCAAACTCTTGTGGATGAAGAATATTCTGAGAATCTATTACTAGATAGTTAGTGATATGGGAATATGTTTCCAGCTCCCGCTTTATTCCAAGTGTCCTGCCAGGTGAGGTCCAGCTCACTCAGTCATTACAATAGTTTAGCATAATGGTAAGAAACTCTGCTTCTGGAGGGTTACTTCTCTGATTAAGATTAAGTTTCCTTATTTGTAAACAATAGGGAACAATTGTACATGACTCACAAAGATTAAGGAAATTATTTCTCTAAATTGCTTGGCACAGTCCTTACATAGAAAGCTCTCTCTGTTAGTTATATACAACCTATGAATCAAAAAACTGGTAACAAATGAAGAAGCAAATTGCTTCCTATGTAACATGGCCCAGGTTCCACAGACCATAAGAGGAAAATCTAAAATTTAAACCCAAGACTATCTCCAAATACCTATAATCCCCACATGTATTGACCACTTAACTGTGCACAAAGCTAGGAATTTACATGCAATATTTCACTCAATTAAAAAACAAATACTTGCGGCAACGGTATATTATTTCCATTTTACAGTTGAGTACCCCACAGATCAAACGTACTAAGTGATATTTCTAAAGCTGCCAAAGTTCATAGAAACAAGAATCAAAACCATATCAATTACAATTCAAACTCGCTGGAGGAGGGACCCGTGATCAGATTCTATGACTAGCACATAATGAGCATCCATTAAATGATAGTGGAATGAGTGGACCTGACTCAAAATCGGATGCTTGTTTCTGTTTCTTCTCTACCATGCTCCAAGAAGATCTTTGCTAAAAGTCATGCTTCACTGTAGGACTAGTAAGCTAGCTGCCAAGCCAAAATAAGTTTTCAAGGCTGCCACCATCCTGCAAGGGTGCAAGATGAATTCCCATGTCACATGGTATTATTTGTTAAATAGCTTGTTTTGAGAAAGGGAAAGGCCACCTAAGCAGAGTCAGAAAAACAAATACGTATAGACCCCTACTTTCCTCATCTTGCCACTGAAAGGACCAGGGCATCTCCCAGACATAAAATGGAGTCTGATCCAGTAGCACCAAGTAGACTAGGTTTGAACTTTCACCAATTTGTAGAAATTATCTAGAAATGCCACCTCCCAAACGCCTGGAGACTTTGAGACCTGATAAATTTTGTGGCCCTCTTTATCAGGGGAGGAAAGTAGCAAAATGTTTAAAACTATGCTGAGATACAGCTGAACATGAGTCATTCTTATACAGTATCAGCTTGGCTAATCATGAAAATTTGGCTCCAATCCTAATAACCATTGAACTTCCACACAGTAAGTAGCTTCAATAAATTTAATGTACTGTACTTTGTTCATTTTATTTTAGTGATCAACAAATTTGACATGATGTCAACATAATGTGAATAAAAATGTACGTTTAAAAATAACTACATTATCCCATAATTGGAAATTTTAACAAATATTTCATTTTGTTTATTTTCCTTGTATATGTCATTAGAGTCCCCCAACAAGAAAAAAAAAAAAAAAACTTCAGAGATTTATTTTTAATGTTTCTGAATCCAGACCTAACTAAAATGGTCTCTAGAGTCAGATGTAACTGTAGTTTAGGAAAAAGATTCTCCACACGATTATGCCCAGATACCCCAGCTCTTTTATTATTCAATTCAGACTTTCACTGAACATTTGCCAAATAATACTGAGGCAGAAACAAGTTAAAATAAGACAAAATAAATTAGAGTTGTAGAGATAAAATTAGCTTTCCCACACTTACAGGTAGCCAGGAAAAGGCCTGATATTCTTAAGACTCAAATTGATTAATTCCAAGACACAGGATGGATGAACTAATGCTTCAGTGAAATGTACATTGGTCAAGATATGGGCTTTCTGTTTAAGGGTTGACGTTTAATATAAAAAGGAAGCCGAAAGCAACAAATTCATTGGCAAGGTTGACCTAAGGAAAATATGAAACCACATCTGCTGAGAAAGCATCTCATATGGAAAACCCAGAAGCACCAGTAATGCTAAATAAAGATACGTAGTTAAATTTTCAGCATGTATACTTCTAATAATCACAGGAACAAGGCTTTGCATTTGCATATATTTTTATTTTACTTTCAATTCTCATTTAAATATGTTTTCATAAAAACTCCACTTTTGAGGGGAAAAAAGATGGCAGAGGTGTAGGGGACCCTATTCCAACCGGTCCCCAGAATTGAGCTGGATATCTACAAGACCACTCTGAGCACCCACAAGATCAGCCTGAGATGTAAGAAGATCTGGATCTCTACAAACAAAATATCACAGGCAGTTGGTTTTGAGGTACGAAGTGGGGAGCCATAATCACCTGGGCAAATATCAGAGGATAAACAGCAGCGGGAGGGAGCCTGGCCGTGGGGATCCTACACCGCCGGTGAGTGACAGCCTCGCGCACTGGGGACGGGGCACAGATTCGCAGACCGGTAGCCTCGGGGAAAGGACTTTAGGGCTGCCCCCAGGACTGAAACCCAGAGCAGTGGGGCCACACGTACGAACTGGGAACAGCTGGTGGTTTTAGAAGCACAAAGGGCAGAGATGGGCCCGGACCTGGAGGCGAGGACCAAGAGTGCTGCTGAGGGGCGCACAACCCAGGACACTGCAGTTTATAGCAGCAGAGACAGAAATGGAGATAGTGTGGCCTGGAGAGCTCACTGAAGAACAGACGGCGATCTCTCTGCTCTGAGGCAGAGGGTTGGAAACGGTCTCTTCTGCTCTGACTCTCGGAAGAGATGCAGAAAGCCGCCAAGGAAAGCCACCAGAGAACAAAAGCCCAAAAAAACTGGTTTTCACTGAGCCCATCCCCTGCCACAGGAGGCAGGGCAACTCTGCCCAAACAGGGTTGCCTAAGTAACAGCGAGGCAGGCCCCTCCCCCAGAACACAGGCTGGGAAAACAAGAGGCCAGCAACCCTAAAGTCCCTAGAAAACAGGTGCATCTTGCTTGGGTTGTGGTCAATAATTTGGACTTTATACATTCCTTCAACCACCCCTCAACAGAATGACTAAGAGGAGGAACCCCCAAAATAGGAAAGACTCAGAGATTATATGACTTATGCCAGATTTACAAATGCATGCAGATGTAACCAAGATGTCAGAGATGGAATTCAGGCTAGCAATTGTGAAGACAATGGCTAGAATGGAGAAATCAATTAATGGATCTTGGAGGGGGAATTGGAGGAAGGTGGTCAGAAGGACAAATTTCCAGTTAAAAAATGAGGAAGCATGAGGGGGGTAATGTACAACACGGTGACTATAACCAGCACTGCTGTATGATAGGAGGGTTGTGAAGGGAGTAAACCCTATGAGTTCTCATCACAAGGAGAATGTTTTTTTTCCTTTTTTTCTTCTCTTCTTTCTTTTCTCTTAACAGTATCTATAGGAGAAGATGGATGTTAGCTGAGCCTATTATGGTAATCATTTCATAAAATATGCAAAGCAAACCATCATGCTTTACACAGCGACATATATCAATTAAATCACAATTAAACTCTGGGGCAGGGGGAGAATTAAGAAAAATTGTAAAGAAATATAGAGCTTGGCTGCCTGGTTGTTGATGTACCTTTTTTTTTTTTAATTTTTATTTATTTATTTGACAGAGAGAGAGAGATAGAGAGCAGGAACACAAGCAGGGGGAGTGGGAGAGGGAGAAGCAGGCTTCCCGCAGAGCGGGGAGCCCGATGCGGGACTCGATCCCAGGACCCTGGGATCATGACCTGAGCCGAAGGCAGACGCTTAACGACTGAGCCACCCAGGCGCCCCGTTGATGTACCTTTAAATTTGGGAAAACCAAAGTAGAGGCTATTTGAGGCCCACTTTCCCGCTGAGCTCTTAGAGGCCTGCAGGTGTGTCACAGTGAGGGGGGCGGGCAGCTGAAGGACAAGGACTGCCTGGGGTTTCAGTGGCAGAGAATATCTGCTGAGAGCTCAGTTTCCCTCAGTCTCAGCGAGGTTGAGAAAAATCATCAAATCTTACCTGAAGCTAGAAGCATGACATAAAATGAACCAATCTTTAACTCAATGGAGATATGCTTTCACAAACAGTAGCTTGTACTGTGTGGCAGGAGATCACTGAAACAAAAGCCGGTGGACGTAGAAGACAAACAATTGTGTGTCTCTTTGGATACCAGCCCAGGACAGATCAAGACCAAGAAGTGGAGTTCTCTCCTTACCAGTAATACAGATTTTTTTTTGGTAAGCCTTGAATCTTAGAATCAACTCCAGGGATAAAAAGAGTAAGGAGAAACAATTCTATATTTGATTTTTATCTCAAAATGATTGCAAAATGTCTAAGTTTCCCTAGGATATATTGCTTGGAGATCCTGATCCTGGATAAAATTGGGGACCAAAATAGAAATTAAGTTCAATTATGAGAAAATAAAATTACTTTTTCAAACACTTGGCTATTTAGCCTGTGAAAATATTGTGTGTCCTACATATGCAGCTCTCACTGACTCTTCAGGTTAGGTTTGAGTACCATATAGCAAGATAATAACCATGTATCAGAGAGCTTACGCTGTTAGTCTAACACACACCCAGACACTGTGACCACAGTTACAGTAACTGCTACCAAGTATATGGTGGGTCCTAGCTATTTGTCCAGTAGTGAAGTGGTTCTCAAACATGAAGGTATAGAACAGGCTTATAAAAATTGCCCTGTACCTCAGAAATTCTCATCCCCTAAGTCTTTGGGAAAGTGCAGGAATCTGAAGCTTTTTTAAATTTTTTAAAAATTTTTATTTTGAGAGAGAGAGCACAAGAAGGGGGATGGGGCAGAGGGAGAGGGAGAAGCAGGCTCTCCACTGAGCAGGGAGCCTGATGCAGAGCTTGATCTCAGGACCCAGGGATCATGACCTGAGCTGAAGGCAGACACTTAACCGACTGAGCCACCCAGGTGCCCCAGGAATCTAAAGCTTTCACATGGAGTCTAGGCTATTTTGATCCTGGTTAAGCCATCTTAGCAATGCTGGCCACAGGTAAAAAGGAAAGAGAGAGAGGCAGAGAGAAAGACTAAAGTATATGACCAAGTATTAAAATGATTACATATACACAAAATAGTTATTAGGTAGTAGTATTATAGTCACTCTCTAAGGAAAGATATACTCTCTTGCAATATTTAGGAGAATATAAATAGTTAAGTTTAAACAATTGGATTGCCCCCTAAATTTATCTATTGTTGTCCAGGCAATTACAACCATAAATCCACCATCCTGAAAGTAACACAAAAGTTACTCGAACCATTGTAGAATGCAAGCATTACTTCAATATATAGATCCATTGTAATAGTAATTATTTTACAAGTAAATCACAAGAGAAAATATGACTAAAATAATATACAGCAACTGTTTTAAAACAAATTTAAGAACCTAAACTAGCAGTTTAGCGGACAAAATAAGGCAGTTTACTGGCTGAATAAAGTACGGGCTGCTGCATCTAACAACTCCATGGAAATTAGCCATCGTGCTATTGGCCAAAGATGCGTGATTTGAGCATTTAGCAAGAAGATGCAAGTTAACTATGGCATGACTCAACCACCCTGTCCCCCTTCTCATGTCTTCTCTAATCTCTCACCTCTTGTAGGAACAGAAGGTTTTTTTCAGGCTGAGTAAAGTCACAGAGACTTTTTCAGCGTATTTTTTTTTTAAAGATTTTATTTATTTGACAGAGAGAGACACAGCGAGAGAGGGAACACAAGCAGGGGGAGTGGGAGAGGGAGAAGCAGGCTTCCTGCTGAGCAGGGAGCCCCATGCGGGGCTCGAACCCTGGACCCTGGGACCACGACCCGAGCCGAAGGCAGACGCTTAACAACTGAGCCACCCAGGCTCCCACTTTTTCAGCATATTAATACAATATTATTCTCACAGTTGCTCAACATTTGCAGATTGGTGTGTGTATGTGTGTGTGTGTGTGTGTGTTTAGAAACTGCCTCCATTTATCCAAGACTGTCCCAGTTTTAGCACTGCAAGTCTCACATGCCAACAAAACCAAGTCTCAGGCAAACCAGGATAGTTGGTCACTCTATTTGCAAGAGAAAAGATAACTCGTGCTATAAATATTCTATTCAGAAGACGTGTAATATTAGGAATAATATTTTGAATAGTATTCATGAGTTGTCTTTTTTGACTTTCTGAACACAAGACTTTTCATTGGTTTACTCAAAGCATCCACCTACTTGGGGCATGGCCAATGAGCAGTTCTTTGGGGAGAAGTAAAAAGTTTGGGGTTTGCAGTAGAAGGGGTTCTTGGTGAAGAAACAGTGTAATGTTTGGCTTCATATATGTAACTCAGGGCTATTGGGACAATAGTTTTGCCATTGTCAATATTATGCCTTGAAGTGATTGTTTTTCCAGTGAGCCTATATTCTTGAGAAAGGAATCTCAAGATTGCTTTGTTCCCATTGTAGTTCACTGAACTAGAGACTCAAAGACAGAATACAGAGTTCACCTCTAGCATAGAATTGATCTTCCACCTACCTTGAAGAACTAA
>NW_023270314.1:8790241-8896847 GCF_011800145.1 Mirounga leonina
TGACAATGATTGGGGCGCCTGGGTGGCTCAGTTGGTTAAGCGACTGCCTTCGGCTCAGGTCATGATCCTGGAGTCCCAGGATCGAGTCCCGCATCGGGCTCCCTGCTCAGCGGGGAGTCCGCTTCTCCCTCTGACCCTCCCCCCTCTTGTGCTCTCTTTCATTCTCTCTCTCAAATAAATAAATAAAATCTTTAAAAAAAAAAAAAAGATTTTGACAATGATAAATACTATAAAGGAAACTAACAGGGTCTACATGACAGAAACAGCTTCTTCATGCCCACTTTGCCAACTCAGTTTTCTGAACTGCCCTATTTTGTCACAGCTGCTTTTTTGGCTGCTTTTCTCATTTTAAAATGATGATGATGATGATTACAATGATGACTGTTATGTACTTATATAATTAGAATATATTATTTTATAATTATATAATTAAAATGCATAACATAATAATATAATAATAATAACCATCACAAGTATGCATCTAGTGTTTTCTCTGTGCCAGGTATAGTGAGTTGCTTAACATACATTTTCTTACTCAACCCATCCAATACCTCTGTGACTTAAGTACTCTGTGAAGTACTTGTTTAATGTATATAACATAGTAAGTGTGATATTCAAAATATTTAACAACCAGCATGGCATAGTTACTGGCCAGGGTGATGAAGAGCGATTGGCAGGGAGAGAACTTAAAAAGGTGGAATTTGAGCTAAGACCCAAAGATTGAAAAGGAGCCAGCCATGAAATAATCTATAAAAGATGAGGTTAGAAAAGTAAACCTGGTCAGTTTATTTAACACTATTCAAGCCATTGTAAGGAGTAGAATTTTATTTTTAAGTGAAAGAGGAAGCCTTTGAAAGCTTTGGAGCAGAAAAGTGACATAATTTAATTTACTCTGTTCCCTGTGGCTTTGGCCCCTAGCATCTCATAGCCAGCCATGCCATATTTCCGGGAGCTATCCCTAGGAAACTTTTACCACTCTTTTCTCTATGTAACCTACTAGTGGTGTGCCCATATGGCCTCTCAAGTGAATAAAATTTAGTTAACCTGTTGCTACTTGTCTTACTCTTGACAACCTACTTTTTAGGAAAGTTTTAAATCAACCCATACAGCTTTAGTACTTGCTATATTTCCAAGCGTATTAATGAGGGGTCTTCTTAGTTTATCCTGCCCCTACTTCTTGGGGAAGTTGAATAAGCTGTTTTAATACAACAGCCATAGAAGAAGGTAGGTTGGATTGCTACATAGAAACAAAATTAACTGCTGCCCCTCCCCATCATTCTTTCCTGTGCATTCCAATTTAATACAGTGTTTTGATGTCATATTTTGGGCTAGTGTCTAAATCACACAAGATTTTCTGACACAGAATGGTCAGCACATGCCCCAAAAAGGTCTGTATGTAATGATCAGTTTCAACTGGGTAGTGTGGATGACAATTTGGGACTATGTGTATTCCTCCTGGTATGCTTTCATCCTGGAGCAGTGCCTTTAAGGAAATGTCCTGTTCTGGCAGCTCCTGCTGAGATCTGCATGACAGAAACACCCACTTCCTGCCCAGAGCTCACCAACTTCATTTCCTGAACTGCATTTATTTGGTGCTGCTAAACCTCATTCCTCACAAATTCTCTGCTTATTAGCTTCTCCTCCCACTCTATGATGATGATGATGATGATGATGATGTCACGATGATGATATAATAATGACCACCACAAGCATGCAACCACTGTACCAAGCATGGTAATCGTTGCTGAACGCATATTATCTCATGGAATCCATTCAACAACTCTGTGGCTTGAATACAATTTTAAGCCCATTTTACCAAGAAGAAAACTGAGACCTAGAGGCTAGAAGGTCTCATAGCTTGTGAGAAGTGAACCCAAGACTTAACACTCAGAACATTCTGACATTAAAGCCCATGGCCTTACCCACTCATTCCTTTCTGGGCCGCGGAGTATTCTTGTCCCTCCAAGCCACCCTTACTTTGACTTAACTTGATGTGCTTAGAGCCTCACTTGGGTAATAATGCTTCCAGCTCTATCTAGCCTTAGGAAAATCCTGGCGGTATACTGCCCCTGAGTGACAACAGTAGATCCCTGGTTTGTTTTTGTGACTTACCCATAATGCATCTTCCCATTCTTTCCTACTGGAAGCTACTTACAGTGGCTCATAGATCAAATGGAAGTCATGATATGAAAGCTTTATACCTATACAAACTGAGTTATTATTAAATTACTTTGTAAAGGCCAAAAGAGTTTTTATAAAAGGCAAGAAGTATATTGTTTCATTGATTAATACCCACATTGTTCCTCAAAAAAGGATTTAGGGCCATTAGAAATGTAATTTCAACTCAACTTGCTGTTCTTTAACACAGCCTTAAAAATAGTAAGAGAAAATTAATTGAAAAGAAATTTATGTTATTAAGTAATACTGTTTGACTTTTCACTTGGTCAGAAGTGAATTATATTTGGATTGTTTAGCCAAAAATACTTAATAGTTTTGTTAAAAAAAAAAATCTGTTTTTCTCTAACCATAATGTTGGGAATGCTAAAAAAAAAAAAAAAGTTTCTTCTTGCAGAATCTTCTGGATTCCCCTCGTAATTTGCATTTGAATATGGAAAAGTCTTCTCCTCTTCTAAGCTTTAGTAAAGAGAATATTTGCATTCACTTTCCACAGATGTTTTGAATTTCCTTTATGTCATGTACTCATTTAATCTGCTTTTCATAAGTGGTCTTTTTTGCCCTTTTTTTTTTTTTTTGCTTATCTATTTGTCATAGAATAGCACGGCAAGGCAATTTAAGCTTCTTAACAGCAGGTAGTATGTATTTTGTGGCTAACTTTCTAATGAATGCAGACTTCAATGAACAAGATAGAAATATTTGAAAAAATACAAGTATTCAGATAGCTTATATCTCCTGGCTGACCACAGTACCCCGACTGAGCAATTACATTGTTCCAAATGGAGAAATTCTTTAAATGATATTGCAGCATCATGCAGTTAATGGTCCAGTGGTATTCAAGACTAACTTTTCTTGTTACTGGAGCAGATTATCTCTGCATCTTTATATATGCATACATATAGGTAAAGATAGACCTGACATTCTTATCCTCAGAAGTTCCTTTGTGAATTAATAGATGGGAATTTCTTCAGTGGTAAGCTCCAGATTTATGATAAATTCAAAATATATTAACAAGTAAAAATAAAAAATAATTGTAAAGATAATTTTTTCTCAGTTTTAATGGCGAGTGTATATTTTGAATGCATTTTTTAAAATTTGTTTCAAGATTTTATTTATTATTTGACAGAGAGAGAGAGTACAAGCAGGGGGAGCAGCAGACAGAGGGAGAGGGAGAAGCAGGTTCCTGCTGATCAGGGAGCTGGATGTGGGCTTGATCCCAGGACCCTGAGATCATGACCTAACCTGAAGGCAGACACTTAACCGACTGAGCCACCTAGGCGTCCCTTGAATGCATTTTTGATAAATCTATTTGAAGTGTTTTCCCTCTATTCTGTAAACTGAATTTATTTTGGCCCATCATTTTATATTCTAAGGCATAAGAATTGTTATATGCAAAGAATATGTATTACAAATATATGTTCCCTTCTATTTTCTTTTGGAGATCCAAGCAATCTTTAAAGACTTGCTATGGCTGAAAACATACATTAGAATTACAGTGATGGTTTATTATTATTTTTTTAATGGAGGGCATTTTGAAAATAGTTGTTAAAGTACAGGACAGGGGGGTTAGTTGGCAATGAATATAAACATTTTCTTACTCATATTGATTTATATTATACTCATCCTGTTATCTACTCATGGAATTTATATAAAATCCAACAAAATGGTCTTTTAGTTTATTCTAAGCATGCATTTCAACTACAGATTAGTTTTAGATGTGTAGACAGGGACATAAAATTTATGTGATTTTTCTCCAGAATAATATAGATTCTTGGGGCACCTGGGTGGCTCAGTCGGTTAAGCGGCTGCCTTCGGCTCAGGTCATGATCCCCGAGTCCTGGGATCGAGCCCCACATTGGGCTCCCTACTCAGCAGAGAGCCTGCTTCTCCCTTTCCCTCTGGCTTCCACTCTGCCTACTTGTGCTATCTTTCTGTCAAATAAATAAATTTTAAAAAATATTTAAAAAGAAAATTTTAATATAGATTCTTGGATATATAGTGACTTGGATGTGCTTACTTTGTTATTTGTGTACATATATGAGAGGGTGGGGTTTATTTTTTTATTAAAGCATTTTACATTGGCATTTTCTCAATCTTTCAATTCACCAAGAAAGCTGATGCACATACAAAATATTAAGTAGCAAATTACCCCTTGAATGTCTGCCTTTTAAGCTGACTTTATTTAAAAAAAAATCTGGTTAAGCAAATTTACAGCTAAAATTATGTTTTCTAAAGATTTTATTTATTTATTTGAGAGAGCGTGAGCATGAGCAGGGGGAGGGGTAGAAGGAGAGGGAGAGAGAGAGATGCAGACTCCCCACTGAGCAGGGAGCCAGACTCAGGGCTTGATATCAGGACCCTGGGATCATGAACTGAACCAAAGGCAGACTGAGCCACCTGGGTGTCCCTCAGCTAAAATTAAAGAGATAAATGTGTCTATTTTCAATTCTTTTATGACCCTTTTTCTTCTTCTAGAATCCTCATAATAACAGTGCCAAGATGGTTTATATCAGTTTTCCTAGTTTTTATTCAATTTATTCTATTTATTTTTCTTGAGGTCTCAGATGCTATGGTTCACCATAGTTGTTTCCAATTATCTAATTACTTCTCATTTTTACAAGCCAAACTGATAAGGGTATCTTCTCTGTGTTCTATTGGAAATTTGTCAAATCTTAATTATTTGTGTTGATAGTGAATCCTTCCCTATAGACAATAGAATACTGCTCAGGGATGATTGGAGTGGCTCCTGGGGACAAGAGATGATTTCACTGTATGTCTTGCTTCCATGAATTCATGTGTATAAATAAAATCAGACTAAAATAAATCAGACTAAAATCAGACTAAAAGTACCCGTGAAAGGTAACACAAATTGCTAGAAATGCTGTGGGTGGATTCAGAGAGCTGGGTAGAAGTTGGAAGTGTCTGTGAATGTTCAGCATACTTAAAGAAAGCATGGACTCCAGATGCAAACTTTCTGGACTTGAGTTCCAGCTCCACCACTTAACAAATTGGGCAATGCCCTTAAACCTTTCTGAGCCTAGTCAGTAAATGAGGGTAATATTAGGTAGCATGGACTGTTGTTGGCACCAGGGATATAGCAATAACAAAGCATAATTTATGAGTTCATAGAACTCACATGGGGGAGGGATAATAAATAAATAAAGATATAATTAGTCAAGGTGTGATAAAAACAATATAGGATAAAAGAATAAAGTGAAAGTACAGGAGGTTGGGGAGGATGTCAATATTTTAGAAAAGGTGGTCAAAGAAGATATCGCTAAGAAGATGGGATCTAAAGGAAGTCAGAGAGCAAGCCATGTAGATTTTCTGGAAAAAAAAAATCATTCTAGGCAAAGAATAGGAAAAGAAAAGGCCTGAGCCAAGAACATGTGTGGTGTGTAAGAAGAGTAGCAGGGAAGCTAATGAGGACTCAGCAATGTGAGATAGTAAGAGAAGGTGAATTTCAAGAGGTAGGAGACAGTGAGTGGGATGGTAACAAATCATATAGAGCCCTGAGTCAAGGTAAGGATTTTGATTATTACCTTAAGTGAGATGAGAAGCCATTGGAGTATGTCCTCTAAAGCAATGACATAAATATTTTTGCTTTATAGACTAGCCATGACTTATATGTTGCAAAAGACTATAGGAAAGAATGAATAGAAACGTAAGAGAGATTAAGAAATGAAATAATTATAGCTCCAACTAATTCAGTAGCTCTGTGGACATGCTGAGACATGATCAGAATCTAGATATAATTAGAAAGAACTAAATGAATTTACTAATATATTGACTATGAGATAGGAAAGAGAAGGTATTTTGCCTTAGCGTATGGAGGGAAGAAATTGCCATCTACTGAAATGATGACAATTAGAGGAGTACTGTTGGTGGAGAAGTTAAGGGACATAATATATATTAAGGACATAATATTACATATCAATATATTATGTCTTTAATATGTAATATTATATATAATATACTAATTATTTTTAATATATAGTTATATAATATATTAAGGACATGATATATTAAAGATGCCCATTGGTAGGTAGTTTCCTACAGAAGTCTGAAGTCTGTCACAGAGGAATATAAACTTAGAATCAATCAGTGTATGGCTATTATCTGAGGTCATGACACTGAATAACATTCTCTGGGTAGTTGTGTTGATAGATAATGGGTCTGAGAACTGAGCTCTAAGGAATTCCAACATCTGAAGTTAGAGAAGATCATAGGAACCAGGAAAGGATGCTGAGAAGAAATGGCTAGTAAAGAAGGAGGAGCACTTAGAGAACTCCAGAGGATTAGGAAATAAAATGTTTCAAATGCTATCAATAGATGAGTAATGGGGAGTAACCACTGAATTTGGCAACAAAGAGATGACTGTTGACTGGTGCAAGAGGAATTTTGGTAAAATGGTGGGGACAAAAGCCCTGTTGGGACGGGTTCCAGAGAAAACAGAAAAGGAAGAACAAGAGACAACAGTTCTTAGTCAACTTTTTCAGGAAATTTTGCTACAAAGGAAAAAAGGAAAAAGGATAGTGACTAGAAGAGGATGTGTGATCAAGAAATTTTTTTTTAATTCAGAGATTATTGTAAATATTAAAAAAGATAATACATACAAGGTAAATAGAATACAGCCTGGCATGTATGAACTCAATAAATATTATTATTTATTATTCACTAAAATTCTTTTCCATAAAACAGCAAAAAGTCAACTCTGTCCTTTTCCTTCTCAATCTCTGAATAACTAGGCAATTCTAGGAGAATAGAAATAGAAATCTTCAGAACACAGAGAAATCACCTTGACTTGTGATGACTAAAGTCAGCTGAGTTGGGGACAAGGAAATAGAGATAATTCAAAACCATGAGTTATCAGATAAACCAAACTCTATATTTTTGCTATAGATTTCAAACTTTGCTGCATTTGACACTGTTAACCACTTCCTCCTTCATGAAGCTCTCAGCTCTCTTGATTCTATGACAACTTGTGACTGGTTTTTCTGCCTCGCTGAACATTTCTCTAAATTTTCTTCCTCTCTAAGTGTAGATTTTTTCCAACATTTTGTTTTCACTCTTGGTTCTTTCTCTCTCTCCTTCAATGATCGCAATATCCAGAGAGCCCTCATTCTGAATGTTCAAATATGAATACATTTTCTTAACCCTACATTGGTTCTTCCTACTTTTTTCACTGTTAAAAGTGAAACCATTATCATCTTATTTGGTGGCTACAAAAAAAGTCCTATCATTTTCAACATCTTTCCTTTTCACTGACCTCTCAAATCCAATTACTTGTCTGGCCCTGTAGTAGTCATCCTCTTGTCTATTTGTTTAAAGGCCCTGGACCACTGTTGATTCAGAAATTTATGTTTCAAGCCTAATCCTCTTCTAAGAGTTCTAGACTCATGACATCTCCACTTGGAATGCCTAATCATCACTTCAAATTTGACATATCCAAACTTGCAATTCCTCAAGGTTCCCTGTCACAGTAAAAGGCACCTCTGTTCATTCATTATGCCTGTCTAGAACTTCATAGTCATCTTTGACTATTCCATTTTTCTAACATCCCACCTCCCATTCATCAGCATATCTTTCAATTGTAAGAATGCATTCCAAATACATCTCAAGTCTGATCATCTCCCACCATTTCCACTGTCAACTATCATTATCCTTCCTCTAGATTATTGAAATACCCTCTATGGAAAACACATGTCAGCCAATATCTTGGTCTGGTCTACTGTGTGTACAAAGAAGCTGTGCTTTTGTCTGCCTGCTGTGATTTGCCCAGCAAGAGAACTATATGCAGATTATGATTTGTTTCATTTTCAGATGAAGTCACTTCTTTGTAGTCCACTGACTCTCTCGATCTCATGTTCCTTCCTTTATCAACTGTAGAAGTACTTGTTGATGGGGAGATGCCATAAAATTGAAGGAACCTATAATACTACATGGAGAGTTGCCTCAAACCACAGCACATTTTGCATGTGTCATTATCTAGCCTGAGCAATACAACCTCCAAATTGATCTCCTTGATAAGCTCTTGCTTCCACATCTCTATAGACTATTTTCTAACAAAGCGGCCAATTGCTCTTTTAATGCATAAAATACCATATCAGTCTTCTGTTCCAAAGCTTCTAATGCCTTCCCATTATACTTTGAATAAAATCCAAAGCCATTACCAACACCCTCATGGCCCTGAGTACATGATTTGGTGCCTGCTCAATAAGAAGTCTTTCCATACCTCTTCCCCTATTTCATTCTCTATTCCAGCTATACTGGACTCCTTTAAATCTTCAGATATGACTAGTATGTTCCTGCTGGAGTCAAAACCAAAATGTCATCTCTTTTCTTTCTGCCATTTACTCTCTGGTCAGGGCATCCATTGGCAAAATTTGGCTAGAGCTTAGCTGCTGAGGAAGTCTGGAAAATGTTGTTTGCAGCCTTCTAGTTTTAGTAGTACAGAGAAGAGAATAAATGAACAAGTGTGAAGCTAAGAACCAATAAACAACTATGTAGTGCCCTTAGCATAATATAAATTGCACAATAAATATTTATTGAGAAAGCAAAATGAGTATGTCCTCCTCAAAGTTTATCCTATTAATCAGCACCTGCTCATGAGATTCTGAATAATACAGAGAGGCACAAGTAAATGGCAATGGAGGTCGTGTTCTGAGAATTATATAATGAGTAGGTACAATATTCCTGAAAACTCATATGAAGCAAGCCAGTACAATGAGACTCTCTGGGTAAAAGTTGCTTTATGGAATTTCACTAATACTCATATTCAAACTCCCCTCCTGGAAAAGTGAGATGTAGTGCTGTCCTAAGGCTGGAGTCCAAGGAACTAAATCTGGCAGTGGTGATGGGGCTGACATGAGAGACACAGGGCATGAACTGAGGCAGATCTAGATGATGGCAACCAAGGATAGAGCAGGAATTAAGTCAAACTGGTATTAAAACTCAAGCATCAATTTCATTAAAGTAGGTAGTGAGGCAGAAAACAGGAACCAGGCATCAGGACAAGAACTAGTCCCCAAGGGATAGAGAATAATAGTCTCAGAAAGAAAGAAAGGACGCAGAGCTTTCAAAAAAATTCCTGTGGTTCTGGAGCATGACTCACTGCAGTGTTCTGAAGACGAGCTGTTTTTCTAACCTCTACATGGGGAAGAGCAGACATATTGTAAACTTAGGAAAACACATGACAGATGAAATTTAATTTATTGTTATTCTATTAAGTTCTAGGAACTATGATAAGCATTTTGTATGAATGCATTATCTAATTTTCAGTTCACGAAACCCCCCCAATGTTACTCACGGTCTCAATTTTACAACTGAGAATAATGATACCCAGAGAAGTTAAGTTCACTTTTCCCAAGTCACACAGTTTAGTAAGGGGTACAGACAAAAACAAATAATGACCTAATTTCACAGCCTGTGATCTTTCCCAGTAGCTATATCTCCTAGTAAAAGCTGCTTGCATCACACCTATTAAACATACAGGACACACACACCCACAGATGGAAAAAAACATTTTATCAATAATGCAAAATATACTCACAACTGCCTTTAGAACATATATGGTGAACTGATTTATCTTGCTAATTAAGTTTCTTATATTAATATGATAATGCACTTTTTTGCCCAGCAGCACATCCCAAGCAATGAAAAGCAATGAAGGAAGGCAGGAGCATGGTGATGTTGGCTGGTGGGAATGCACATCTGTGACAATAACCCACACAACAATGTACACATGGGTAATTGAGAGAAGACTGCATTTTTCTACTTTTGTTTTATCAATGCAGTATTCATTTTGTGTTAAATGTATATTGATGATAAACCGCCTATTGGAATTTTCTTCATGCTCGTAATCACTCTTATGAGCTTAAGAAAAAAAACACTCAAAACGTAAATTTGAACTTTTGAATTCTACTGTGGAGATACTGCAATTAAGTGCTATCGAACCAGGCTTTGTAATTTTTTTGTAAAGCTGTAGAAAAACACATCAGTTTATATGTTCCACCTTTTTACTCCTTTTCTCAGTGTGTAATGGATTAAAAACAATGGGCTATCTCTGAACTGAAAATGCAGCATTTAAATCAGCAACACCTATTTCCAAGCACATTTTTCTAGCAAAGCCCAAGAAGAAATGCAATCAAAAGGCCAAGTTTTACACACAATTTAAAGATGTAAATTTAAAAAACAAGTGACTTAAAGAAATAAGATATGTTTCCTCTTAGATCTTGACAGGAGGTAACATTTTACCTGAAGATTGTTTTGTTATAAAAAACTAATGTAGGGCGCCTGGGTGGCTCAGTTGGTTAAGCGACTGCCTTCGGCTCAGGTCATGATCCTGGAGTCCCTGGATCGAGTCCCACATCAGGCTCCCTGCTCAGCGGGGAGTCTGCTTCTCCCTCTGACCCTCCTCCTTCTCATGCTCTCTGTCTCTCATTCTCTCTCTCGCAAATAAATAAAAAATTAAAAAATAAATAAATAAAAATAAATAAATAAAAAACTAATGTATGTAGCAAAGATTTGCAATTGTTTCTGCTCAATTTTTATCTCCCTTGGTGATTCCCAAATCCTTTAATGGAACTGCTACCCTTTACTCTTCCTCTATAGCAGTGTTAACATCTCCAGAGCACTTTCTTACCTCCATTCAACCCACTACAATTTGAATCTATCAACCACGGGGATTGTTCTCTCAGATTTTCTAGGTGCTACATATTTAAGGAGTACTTGATAGTTCTTACCTAATTCGACCTCTCTAAAACATTTGATACTATTAATCATTAACGTCCCTTTAAAATTTTCCTCCCTTGAGTTCTGTTTTAACATTCTTCTCTGGTTTTCTTCCTGCCCCTCTGATTGCTTCCTCACAAAATCTCTTGAAGCTTCCCCTTCTTTCTTTGTCAATGCTCAGTGTTGGTTTGGTGTTCAATGAGATCTACTTCTCAACTCTCCTCGACAATTCTTTTTTGTGAATTTATCCATTCTAAATTACTATTTCTAAAACCGTATTTCCGGTCTTGACTTCTCTGGTAAACTCTAGACCTTTTAATCATACCACACATTGGATAATTCCACTTGAGCCTCCATATAAACAAAACAAGAAAGGGATCATATTGCTGAACAATCTGCTGGCTCCCCTGTGTTCTGTATCTTATCCAATGTCATGACTATTCATGTAGTTTTCTTAGTCCAAAATCCACCCTCACCTCCAACACCTACCATGCCCAAAAAAAGAATATATATCAATTCTACAATTTTAATATGTGCAAAAGTTTTGATCCCCTCTCTCTTTACCACGTCTCTTACCTTCTTTCTTTCAAATTACTTCAACATCCTCTTTTCTTTTTTTCCTTGATTCTGGTCTTGCCCACCTCCGGTAAAGTCGCTGCCCTTTGCTTATGGTGATTCTCATCCAGTAGGTTGCCATTTTGTTTTGTTGATGGTTTCCTTCATTATGCAAAGCTTTTTAGTTTGTTGTAATTCCATCTGTTTATTTTAGCTTTTGTTGCTTGTAATAACTTTGTATGGTGTCAGATGATAATTGGGCTTATCATGGGATCATTTTGTAATGCATAAACATAATGAATGACTATGATATACACCTGAAACTAATAGGATATTGAATATCAATTATACATCAAAAAAGAAAAGGGGAAAAAAAGTCTTCTCATCGTGTCACTGTCCAACTTACAACTCTTTAAATATTTTATGTGGACTTTGTGTATCCTGCCAAATTCTCAGGCATTGGATACAAGGTCTTTCATAACCTGACACTAGCTAACCTCTTGTCAGTATTAATTCCTATCCTAATACCCTAGTATTTTAGTATCTTAACAGTATTTTAATAGTAAAAAATCTATCAAACTATATAGTTTCTCAAGTGCACTATTGTATTCTTTCTTATCTTGGCACATGCTGCTCACAGAGAATACTATTTCTAGTATGTCTCCTCATTTGTTTCATTTCCTCTACCTCTACTTCTTTTATACTCAAGTGGAAAGTTTCCATGATTCACCTTTCCCAAGACACACACACACACACACACACACACACTACACACATAATTTGGGCCAAGTGCTCTATCTCTAGAGCAGGATTTACTAACTTCAGAACTATCAATATTTCAACAAGGATAATTCTTTGTTCGGAGGCTGTTTTGTACAGTGTAAGGTGTTTTAGTGACATCCTCAGCCCTACACATTTGATTCCAATAGCATCCTGGCCTCCAGTTTTGACAACCAAAAATTTCTCCAGATATTGGCAAACATCCCATGCTGGGGGGGGGGGGGGGATTGCCTCTTGTAGAGAAACACAGCTCCCTGTTCTTACTTTCAATAATGAGCAAAATTATTTAGTCTTCCTTATTATGTATACTTTCCAAAAGCATAAAGAAAAAAAAAAGGAAATCTTGGAAATTTATCTTACAAAGTCAGAGTAAAGATGCTAACCAAAACCTAAAAATGATAGTACACAGAACTATAAATTGTACTTTTGTGCATGGGTACAAAACCTTAAAATTAATAACAAAGGGAATTTAACAATGAATTAGCAACAGTATACCATTATTAAATCAAATTAATTTCACAATTGCAAAAATCCTTCCACAAATATCAAGAGATTAAATTTACAATTCACTATATTTGTTGGCCAAAGGGAAAATATAATTATTTCAATAGATACTGAAAATTCATTAAATTTTTTCATTTCTTTACTAGCAGAGTGCCTTGTTTCAAACTAACATTTTCCCCACTCCCAGCCAAGAAGAAGTGTTAAATTTTTCTGAATTTAGTAAAGTGAAAATTACAGCATTGAATAAGAACTCTATGGATGTTTATTTCAGTTGCTTATCAGACATGGTAGAAGAGAGAACTCATGAAATGGAAAAGAGATTTGGAAAAAAAAAACACCTATACATAAGCAAATAAAAAAGGATGGAAAATTTGGAAAATTATATGAGAGATACATAGAAATGGTGACAAAGATTAACAGAAGGAAATGACAGAGAAAATAGGAAGAATCAATATTTGGTACACTAATGGCTACAGGCATCAAGCTGGGTATTCAAAAGTTTTACAAATAATAAATATGATACATTTTAAAAATACAAAATAAAATACTTGGGTAAATTTTATTTAAAATTCTCATATTCCATAAAATAAAGAAAAAAGAATATAGAGCAAAAAATGTATGAATAACTATCCTAAGAACAACAGTGAAAGTGATAACAAAAGGAAGGCAGAAAACACTAGAAGGGGCACCTGGGTGGCTCAGTCATTAGGCGTCTCCCCTGCTTGTGTTCCTTCTCTCACTGTCTCTCTCTCTCTGTCAAAATAAATAAATAAAATCTTTTAAAAAAGAAAACAAAACAGAACACTGGAAAATATTCAGATTGCTAAAAGAAAATAATTTCCAATATTGTATTCTAAACATACACACACACATCACTGGAAAGTGAAAATAAAAAAATATTTTTAAGAACAAACACTACAAGAATTCATTCCCATAGACCTACACCAAAGAAATACCAAAAGGAGATCTTTAGGAAAGGTGATGATCTCAGACAGAAGCATGGGGAGGTAGGAAGGGATGAAGAACACTAGAAAGGGTGATTATGAAGATAACCTAATAAATATTGACTGTACAAAATTACAATGATAATGTCTAATGGGAACTAACATACACGCAGAATTAAAATGCATGAAAATAGTAGAACAAAAGGTGAGAGAGAAATAATGTAGTTAATGATTTCTATGATCATCACATTATCTGGGAAGTAGTCACGGTAATAATTTATACTTTAATAGATAAAGAATTCGTGATGTTATCTTCAGGTTAACCAATATAAGAATAGTAAAAGAGTATATAACAATCAAATAAGGGGTAGAACGTAGAACATTTAAAAATATATTTAATCCAGAAAATAAGAGAAAATGATATAGACAAGATAGACAAGATAGCAAACAAATTGTGTTGATAGATTTGGTTCGAAATATATCAATCAATAGTTTAAGTGAATTTGACTAAAAAATTAAAAGACAAGGATTGTTAGACTTGATTTTTAAAAACATGCAAACTATATGCTCAGTAAGAGATAAAATTCAAATATAAAAATGCATAAAAGTTCCAAGTAAAATGATGGGAAAATTAAGAGGATGAAAACATTACCAGAGGAAATGAGGGTAGTGATATCAGTATCATACAAAGTAGACATAAAGACAAAAAATATTGATGGGATGCCTGGGTGGCTCAGCCAGTTAAGCATCTGACTCTTGATTTTGGCTTAGGTCATGATCTCAGGGTCATGAGATTGATCCCTGAGTAGGGGAGGGATTCTCTCCTTCTCCCTCAGCCCCTCCCCCCACTTGCCCGCTCTCCCCCTCTCTTGCTCTCTATAATAAATAAATAAATCTTAAAAAAAAGACAAAAACTATTGATAGATAAAAGGGTTTTTTTTTTATAACATTAAGAGGCAATTCATCAGGAAGATATAACAATTTGTTTGCAAGTAATAATATAAAAAATGGAAAGAAAAAGAACAGTCCAAATTGAACTGGGAAATTTTAATACACCTCTCTCAGAAACTGACAGAATAAGCTAATCAAACAAAACAAAGCAAAACAAAACAAAAATCAAAAACAGGTGAAATATAGATTATTTGAACAATGAAATTAAGAAATTACCTAAGCATCATATTTGGGCCACTATATCCAGAACTGAAGAAAACACTTTATTTTCAACTGCACATTTACCAAAATTGACCATAAGCTGGACTATATAATTCAGTCCAAAGGATTGAAATCATGCAAATTTTGTGACCAGTCCATAGTGAAACTGTTAAAATTCAATTTAAAAAAGATACCCAGAAACCAAATATTTAAACATAAAGCAATATACTTCTAAATAATCCTTGGGTCAAGGAGGACATCACTAGGAAACTTTTTAATCATTTTGAAATGAATAATAATGGAAATATAACATCAAAACTTGGAGAAAATAGATAAAATCATGCTCAAAAAAAATTTGCCTTAAATTCATGCATGGAAAAAGAAGGGCTCAAAACAATGACTTAGGTATTTTTCTCAAAAAGTTAGAAAAAGGATAATAGCAAAAATGAATGGAACTGAAGAAGTTGCATTTCAAAATGCAGATTTAAAAATTAAATAAAAACTTGTAAAAATCAATTTAAAAATAACTAAAAAAATAACGAAATCAGGAATTCATAATTACATCATTACAGATTCTACAAATATTAGAAAGATATTATAAAATCATCATACCAAAAATTTGAAAGTTTAGATAAAAATGGATGTATTCTTTTTTTTAGTTTAAATTCAATTAGCCAACTTACAGTACATCATTAGTTTCAGATGTAGTGTTCACTAAATTATCAGTTGCATATAACCCCCAGTGCTCATCACATCACGTGCCCTCCTTAATGCCCATCACTCAATTTTCCCATCCCCCCACCACCTCCCCTCCACCAACCATGAGTTTGTTTCCTATAGTTAAGAGGCTCTCATGCATTTTCTCCTTCTCTGATGACTTCTCATTCTGTTTTCCCTCCCTTCCCCTATGGTCCTCTGTCCTGTTTCTTATAGTCCACATATGAGTGAAACCATATGATAATTGTCTTTCTCTAATTGACTTATTTGCTCAGCGTAATACCCTCCAGTTCCATCCATGCCAATGTAATGATAAATATTCATCCTTTCTGATGGCTGAGTAATATTCCATTGTATATATATACCACATCTTCTTTATCCATTCACCTGTCGATGGACATCTCAGCTCTTTCCACAGTTTGGCTATTGTGGACATTGCTGCTATAAACATTGGGGTACAGATACCCCTTCAGATCACTACATTTGTATCTTTGGAGTAAATACCTAGTAGTGCAACTGATGGGTCATAGGGTAGCTCTATTTTCAACTTTTTGAGGAACCTCCGTACTGTTTTCCAGAGTGGCTGCACCAGCTTGCATTCCCACCACGAGTGTAAGAGAGTTCCCCTTGCTCCACATCCTCACCAACATTTGTTGTTTCCTGTCTTGTTAATTTTAGCCATTCTGACTGGTGTGAAGAATATTCTTATAAGATTTTCTTAAGCTATGCTGGCAACATCTTAAGTATGCTAAGCTACGGCCATCTATGGGCCTAATAGCATGAATTCTTTTTCAGCAAGGGTAATCTACTGCTGACTATCTGACCAGTCAGCCATAGAACTTAACACTAAATTCTCAATATAGTACCATCTTCTTGGGAATGCAACCAGTCACTTGGTGGCTAGTTGATTATATTGACAGTAATTCATATTTCCTGAGATTGATATGTATCACTGCCAATAGAGCCTCGGCTAGCAAAATTGTCAAGGGGTTCACAGAGTGTCTGATTTAGTGTCGAGGGATGCCTACATACCACTGTCTAGGATTCAGGACTCACTCTGGGATTAAGGAGGTATAACAAGGGGCATTTGACCATGGAGTTGATGGGTCAGGTGATCTTATAGAAGAATGTTGGAAGGGACTCTCAAAAGTGTACATAGAGTGTCAGCTTGGAGAAGACATTCCATAGTATTAGAGCATTGTCCTTCAAGTTGTACTACATACTTCAAATCAATGAGACTGTAGGGTAAATAGCTAAAAGATACAGGCCTGTGAAACAAATGGTGGAAGTAGAATGTCTTCAACTCATCATGATTCCTATTTATCCACTTAGAGAATTTGTGCTTTCTGTCCCTGCCATTTAGTCTCTAACAGACTAAATATCTTGGTACCTGAGTAGGGTGTGGAGTGGGGTGGAAACTCCAACCAAGGACACAGTAATGTTCAACTGAATTTAAACCTAAAGCTGCCTACCCAGGCATTTTGGGCTCCTCATGCCAGCAGAACAGCCGGCAGATAAAGGTGTGACTACATTGGCAGGAGTAATTGACCTTATTCTTATGTAGACACTGAGACAGTAAGGAGTTTGTTAGGACTCAGGGCATTCAGCAAGTTGCTTCTCATTGTTTCCATGTTCACTGATAATTTGAATGAGCAGTTTCAGTGACCAGGGCCTGATCTTATAAGATATAATTAATTGAATATGAAAAAATAGAATTTGTAATTAAAAATCTTCCCACAAGAAAATCCAGGCTCAGATGGCCACACCAGAGAATTTTTATAGATATTTAAAGAATAAATAAAACAAATCTCACACAAAGTTTGTCAAGGGTAAGAGGGAGGGAGTGGCAGGGAGGAAGGAAGAATTTACATTTTCCAACTGGTTTGATAAGGACAGAATAACCTTGTTACCAGAAGCTGACAAAGATATTACAAAAAAAGAATGTTACAGGCCAACCTCTTTCTCAAAAGGAAAAAAAAAATTTCTAAGCACGATATTAGCCAATCAAATGTCATTATATACAAACAAGATCCTATACCAAAACCAGTTTTTTATTTTTTCTCAGAATATAAGGTTTGCTTAAATTTAAAAAAGCAAATGAATGTAATTCACTACATTAACATAATAGAGAAAAAATCTTAATAGATGCAAAAAAATACTTGATAAAACTGAATACCCATTAGTGATAAAAATACTTAGCAATCTAAGAATAGAAGGGGACTTCTTTAAATGAAAAAGAGCACCTACAAAAAAAGCATATTTTAAACATGGTAAACTATTGAATCTTTTTGCTAGAAAATCAGACTAAGACAAGGCTGCCTTTACAGGCTATCATTACTTCTATTTATCATACTAGTGCTCCTAGCTAACACAATAAGACAGAAAAAATAAATAAAAAGAAAAAGGATTGAAAATAAATAAAATTGACCTTGTTCTCAGATGACATGATAATATGAGTCTGGCTGACTGGTCAGATAGTCAACAGTAGATTACCCTTGCTGAAAAAGAATTCATGCTATTAGGCCCATAGATAACCCCCTGCCAACATAGCTTCTCTGTTCATGAGCCAATCATGCAAATAGTAAGGTGGAAAAATAGAAGCTAACATATACTAGACAAATAATTCTGTCCATCTGATTTGAGTGCTTCTCTGAAACTGATACTCTATAGTAAGAATTGTCATAAAACACAAAAGAGCTGCAAACATTTGTGTCACTCCCACATGTCTCCATCTGCATGCCTCTTCCCCATATCTTGTCCAATCTTCTGCCCTTACACTTTTCAGATCCCTGAACACCCTGCAAAGCTATGCACCACTTCCAGGAGTTTGTGTGTCTTGAACCACCTGTTCCTTCTTCACATAAAGTTGATGCCAAGTTGTACCGAATGAAGTTCCATCCACTAGGAGAGTTTTCCCATCACCATTATCTTCCAGGGCCACCCTTAGTGGTAATAGTGTAGTGTCAGTCCTTTCTCCCTTTGCACCAACATATCAAGCAATCCATCCATGATCCAGGCCCAGCTGTTTTGCAGCTCCATTTGCTGGCCTTAAGGAATTCTCAAAGAGGATGTACCTGTGAGTTTAGAGTTATTGCTACAATGGTAGGTGACCAAGAGCTGTGGTCAAGAAACCAATGTGAGGTCTTAACCATCTAACAAGTCTATCCAACATGAATATTCCCTCCCAGACCAGAGAAATGACTACACTGCAGGTGTGTAAAGTGAACATGGACTAGGACTTCACTTATAACCTGGCCTCTATATATCCCTCTCCATAAGGTGGCCAGTTGATGTCTGGGTCTTCTGGTATGAGTGCCAGTTCAGAACCTGTATCTAAGTGATCTCAAAAGATCTAGGTATTTCTCCTTTCCCCCATGCATGCTATTCTATGGTGGGTCAGGCTAAGCTATGATGCTCAGCAGGTTAGGTGTATTGAATACATTTTCAACTTATGATGGGCTTATGGGGACATAAACATATTGAGGAGGATCTGTTCTTCACTTCAGAGGCCAAGCTGAGACAACCCTATTTACTGGTCTAAAGGAGGCAGGGCAAGATCCTGAGGAAGGCCAGGAGAGGCTTTCTCCTCTTGCAAAGAGGGGAATATGGAACTGCAGCTAACCTAGAATATCCAGGGAAATATGGGAAATTGAGCTTCTCAAGTCTACTTACCCAAATATCTTCATCCAGCTCTAAGGGTTCCACTCCTTCCATCTCAGGTCTTGATCTAAGAAGACAGGTAACTCAACCTCCAAGTGACATTGCCACTCTGAAACTCAGGTATTGGACCTGATTTTTTCAGCAGATCCTAGCCCCTCCCCGTCAAGATTTGAGATTCTCTTTCTTATCACCATGGAGACCTTCTGGCTTTTGTACAATCCCTTTGTTATATGGTCGCTGACCTGAGCATTGTATATTCTTCCTTCAGGACTTCTGTGGAAGCTAGCAATAGCAAATCGACTCCAGGATTCATATACTAATTCTTTTCCTCATGTCTCACAAGGGCTAGAGCTATAACATAAGCCCTAGTGCAACCCCTTCCCCCTGTGCCTTATCACAATCTGTCACAGGGAAGAGCTTTAGTAATCATGATGCTAGGCACATTGGGGTATGCATCCATCAGTTACCAAGCTATGAAGCACACTTCCCAGAAGTTTGCTTACCCCAGATCACTCTCTTCCTTTCAAAAGTTTATGACCAGCTGTACCGAATGAAGTTATGCCCATTAGGAGGCCTTTCCCTCACTGCTGTCCTGCAGAGCTACTTCTCAGTGGTACTGTAGCAACAGTTCTTTTTCCACTTGTGCCAACATATCAGTCTTCCCTGACCCAGGCCCAGGTGTTTGCTCCTTCACTAAGCCTAAGGAACCCTGCAAGAGGCCATCACTGTGTGCTTAGGGAGAGTTGGTGAGAGAGTTCTTACTGCCTTCTGACTGATAAGCTCTCTAATTCCAGAATCTCACATCAAGGGGTCAACTTCTGGTACTATGTTGAGTTTCTCAACAGCAAACCCTATATACCCTAAGGAAAGGACCTGAGGGTAAGCAGTTTATTTGAGAGTTGTGCCCAAAAAGTACTAGCAGGGGAAAGAGGGAAATAAGGAAAGGAAGCCAAATAAAGAGTGTGTTATTAAGCAGGTTACTGTGATGGGCAACTAAAATGCAATCTCACTGGAGAGAACTTTTGGAGACAATGTAAAACATGGCTCACATTCGTCCTTCCCAATGGAGAGGAAAGCTGGAGTATTTATCTTTGATCTCCAATCCATCATTGGCTAGGGACTGCTCCCATGTTGCTAGTTCCCCTGGTACTTCCAGAGGCCCTGAATGTAAATTGAGAAGCCCTGAGATTTAAAGTGGCAGGAACCTACAGGAGGGCGCTGTGGTACGTGTGGGCACAGTGAGGGACAAGCGGATATGGGCATGGATGGCATTGATTATATATGCTCCACACAGTATAGCTGATGGAAAGTGGGGAAATTATGGGCACAGAAAAGATTTTATTTCTTAGAAGAAAAAGCTAAGATATTATTGCATAGACACTTCCACATGCCATGGCTTTAAAGAGATAGCTTATTTTCCTCTCATGTCACACTCAAAGTTCCTGGTCACTAAGTGGTTCTTCTCCATGAAGGCAAGCCTATGACAGTTCTGCAATATTCAATATGTAGTTTCCAAGGCCACACTGAAAATCACCTTTTCAGCCAGGGAAAGGGAAAGAGGACAGAAGGCAGAGATTTTCTCACACGCAAGGATATTGAAGCTAACAGACATCATTTCCGCTTATGTAATATTAGCAAAATTTTTGTCACATGATAACACTTAGGAACCAAGCTATCTGGCAATTGTTGTTCATAGCTGGGAAGCCACATTCCAACAAAACTTTTTTTCCATGGAAGTAAAGGAGGATAGGTTGTAGGGTCGTTTCTCGCTCAAAAGGTAAGAGCACTAGAGGGGATTGCAGATACAGATTAAAGTTCATGAGAACAAGAAATTGTTATAAATATAGTATTCAAAGTTGCAAAAACAATTAATATAAGTATCAAAAATTAGGGGGAAAAAAGAGGATTATATGCTAGTTCTATTTTTAACTTTTTGAGGAAACTCCATACCATTTTCTACAGTGGCTGCACCAATTTACATTCCCACCAACAGTGCACAAGGGTTCCCTTTTCTCTACATCTTCACCAACACTCGTTTTTTCTTGTCGTTTTGATTCTAGCAATTCTGACATGTCAAGTGATACTTCATTATGGTTTTGATTTGCATTTCTCTGATGATTGATGTTGCAATCAATGTTGAGCACCCTTTCTTGTCCCAGCTGGCCATCTGTATGTCCTCTTTGGAAAAGTATATTTTCAGTTCTTTTATCCATTTTTCAATCAGATTATTTTTTTGTTATTATATGAGTTTTTAAAATGTATTTTGGATATTAACCACTTCTCAGATACATGACTTGCAAATATTTTCCCCCATCCATAAGTTGTTTTTTCATTTGTTGATTGTTTTTCTTCTTCTTTTTTATTTTTTGCAGACCCACTTGGGTGTATAGCCAAAGAAAATGAAAACAGGATATCAAAAATATATCTGTACTCCCATGTTCATAGGAGTTTGCTCATAATAGCCAAGATATGGCAACAATCTGTCAACTGATGAATGGATAAAGAAGATGTGGTGTCTAGCTACAATGGAATATTATTCAGCCATGAGAAAGAAGGAGATCTTTTTTTTTTTTTTAAGATTTTTATTTATTTATTTGACAGAGAGAGAGATAGCGAGAGCAGGAACACAAGCAGGGGGAGTGGGAGAGGGAGAAGCAGGCTTCCTGCCGGGCAGGGAGCCTGATGTGGGACTCGATCCCAGGATCCTGGGATCATGACCTGAGCCGAAGGCAGACGCTTAACGACTGAGCCACCCAGGCGCCCAAGAAAGGAGATCTTGCCAATTGAGACAACAAGGATGGACCTTGAAGGCGTTATGCTAAGTGCAATAGATCAGACAGAGAAAGAAATACTGTGTGATATCACTTATATGTGGAATCTACAAAAGCCAAATCTGTACAAATAGAGAGCAGAACAGTGGTTACCAGGAACTGGGGGGTGTAAAAGTGAGGAGATGTTGGTCAATGAGTACAAACTTCCAGCTAGAAGATGAATAAATTCTGATGAATAAATCACAACATTGTGATTATAGTTAACAGTACCGTATTGTATACTTGAAAATTGCTAAGAAAGTAGATTTTAAATGTTCTCACCACAAAAAAGGAATGGTAATTATGTGACGTGATGGAGGTGTTAGCTAAAATTATTGTAGTGATCATATTGCAACATATGTTATTTCAAATCAATATTTTGTACACTTTAAACTTACATGATGTTATAGGTAAATTATATCTCAATAAAGTAAAAAAGACATAAGGTACATTTTAACTGTAGACAGTTAAAAAAAAGAGGAGAAGGAAGAGAATCAATATAAATAAACCAAATACTCATGTTTCATGAAAGGGAGTTGATAGTGATTGTCTAAAGGTAATAATAGAAGTTCACTCATATAATTTAGTGCCTTGAAAGTAACCACCAAAGGAATTTAAAACAAACAAAAAGGTTTTTAAAATTGCTGCTTTTAGATATAAGTGTGGAAAGAGGAGGGTAAAATTTAATTTTTAACATTGCTTTGAACATAATTAAAATACATTTTGAAAATATAAAAAATGAAATAAGTCTTGATTGGCTGATATAAAATAATTTCTAAAATATGTTATTGGGGCACCTGGATGGCTCAGTCAGTTAAGTGTCTGAATCTTGATTTTGGCTCAGGTCATGATCTTAGTGTTGTGGGGCTCTGTACTCTGGGGAGTCTGCTTGAGGATTCTCTCTCTCCCTCTGCCTTCCCCCACACTCATGTGCACATACATGCACACGCTCTCTCTCTCTCTGTCTCCCTCTAAAATAAATCTTTAAAAAATATGTTATTTACTGAAAAAATCAAAGTACATAACAGTATATTTAATGCAATCTCATTAGTGTAAATAAGAAAGGATTTACACACACACACTAAACAGAATAATCTTCTTTATGCTTACATATATTTTTAAAAAGATACATAAAAGATTTTTGTAATGGTTATCATCGACAAGTGAAATTGTTGATCAGAGTTTGGATTAGGAAACACCAAAAGCATGGTGTTGGTTGATTCCCACTCTTCCGCTAGAGAGACAGGATAGCCTTGTTGCTGAGTGGGGTTGTGCATTCTGTTGGGCCAAGACCAGAGTTACAAGTTCCATCCACTCTTAACTACCAGGGTCATGGGGGCCAAAGAAGAAAACATGAAAACTTTTCAGATTTTTTTTAACCACTTCAATTCATTACTTTTGTTCACATAAAGTTTAAACTTATACTTACAGGGAAAATAAAACCGTAAGGCTAGAAAGTCAAACACTCCTAACTACATTTACTAGCCATGTAACTTAAACTGTGAACTATTTTAAATTCCTTAGCATTCACTGCAGCCATCTGTCTCCCATCAGTTGGAATCACTGAGTTATAACACTACAGAGTTGCATTAATCTGGGCAAAGAAGAGCACTCTCCTTCCTCACATTTCCCATCAGTGCTATCTGAGTGACTTCCATCCACTGAGAACAAGACAGTTTTAAGTTAGCATGCATTCATTCATCCATTTATCAATTCATCCATCTCCTTAAAATTTCAAGTCAGAAGCAGCAACAAAATCATTAGAAGCAGCTGATGAAAACATCATGACGGTGATGGATGGTAGAAAGAGAATTTCTGGAGATAGTGACGTTTTGGCACAGGTATTTGCATTATTTAAAGAGGCTCTGCCAACTCTGGGCAGAGTTGGAAAAGCGTCTTAGTCTTTGTCCAAAATTTTTTATTCTTTTTTAATCACAATACCTTTAGAAATAATAGTCCCGGGGGTAAATATTAAATGGGGGAGGTTTTATTAATAATCATTCCTTTTCTAAAGCACTTTAATGAATGTGATTATTTAAGTGTGGCAGATGTCCTGATGAATCTGCTCACCTGTATCCACTTTGTACAACCAAAGAGAAATAATGACCACTTTTAGTATAATATGCATTCATGAGTTATGTTTTGAACATAAGGTAAGATTTTCATTCCCACATAATGAAACTTTTTATGATGTGATTATTTTTACTTTTCAGCTGGCTCAATGCATTTTTTTTCTTCAAAGTGATTAAATGTGCCATATAGTTTATGCACTTAGCCATTTAGAACATCACTCAGACATTACCTATGCCTGATCACATGGATGCATTTCAAGTTGTTCTTTGAAATATTTATTTATTTTATGTATTTATTTTTTAAGATTTTATTTATTTATTTGAGAGAGAGAGAATGAGAGAGAGCACATGAGAGTGGGGAGGGTCAGTACTCCGGAGAAGCAGACTCCCTGCCGAGCAGGGAGCCCGATGCGGAACTCGATCCCGGGACTCCAGGATCATGACCTGAGCCGAAGGCAGTCGCTTAACCAACTGAGCCACCCAGGCGCCCCCCTTTTTTTTTTTTTTAAGATTTTATTTATTTATTTGAGAGAGAGAATGAGAGAGATGAATAATTTCACAAGAAGCAGTACAGTGATGCAACAGTTCAGAGCACAGGTTCTGGAACCAGGCTGCCAAGATCCAAGCCTTAGCCCTACCATTTACCAGCTGCTTCCAACTTGGGGAAGTTCTTTTTTTTTTTTTTTTTAAAGGTTTCATTTATTTATTTGACAGAGAGAGACACAGAGAGAGAGGGAACACAAGCAGGGGGAGTGGGAGAGGGAGAAGCAGGCTCCTGGCAGAGCAGGGAGCCTGATGCGGGGCTCGATCCCAGGATCCTGGGACCATGACCCGAGCCAAAGGCAGACGCTTAACGACTGAGCCACCCAGGCGCCCCCCAACTTGGGGAAGTTCTTAACTCCTCTGTGCTTCACTTCCTTTCATGAGGATCAAATAGGAGATTATCTAATATCTAGTAGTTAGTCAATAAATACTGAATATTATTAAAGCATCTTAATTGTTTTTATATCTGTGATCTTTTTTTAAAAAAAGGCTGGGTAATGTATTTGTGAAGCATTAAAATGTTATTCTTAAATTTTGTGTTTAAGATTTAAGAAATGTGGGGCACCTAGGTGGCTCAGTTGATTAAGTGCCTGACTTTGGCTCAGGTCATGATTTCAGGGTCCTTGGATCAAGCCCCACAGTGGGCTCCACGCTCAGTAGGGAGTCTGCTTGTCCCTCTGCCCCTTCCCTGGCTCCTGCTCTCTCTCCCTCTCTCTCATTCTCTGTCTCTCTCAAATAAATAAAATCTTAAAAAAAAAAATAAAAGATTAAAAAAATGTACCAGCTTCTCGCTAGGGGCTCAGTATTCCTGGAGGATGTCAGAGTAAACTGATCTTTCAGGAACTAGTCACAGTGGGGAGGAGAGAACAGGGGTAGGACAATAGATCAGAATGTATGTGGAGAGGAGGGAATGTAACTGACAGAGCTAATATAACTTTGTGGCATTTAGATCTTAGTCAGAGGTCCATTTTCCATGAAGCTAATGAAGCTTACACTTTGGGAAACTTCTCAAAAGAGAACTTCTCCAAAGCTTGGGAGGGGACTTTGCAATATGTGAATCTCGTTTTGTGCTGGCAATTTTGTAATCATTTTCTTTCTTTCTTTTCTTCAGCTTTACTGAGGTATAACTGACAAAATTGTGAAATATTTGATATATGCATACATTATGGAAGGTTTCCCCCCAACAAGTTAACACATCCATTACCTCATCTACTTACCTTTTCTGTGTGTATGAGAAAACATTTAAGTTCTATTCTCTCAGTAAAATTCTTTGTATATAACTCCTTCGTAATCATTGCCACATTATCTTCAAGGGCAGGAGCCATTTATTTTCTTTATTGTGACTTCTAAACATACCACATTTCTAGCATATTGTATGTTTCAATAAATTTTTAGTGTAGGGATGATTAAAGGAATGGAATTAATGAAGAAAGATTAAAAAATCATTGCATAGAAGTTACTTCTTATGAATAAATCTTGCCCTACCAAGAAATATTTCAATAAGTGTGTCATTGACAAGTGTCATGTCTTTTCTTTCGCTGTTAGTCTCTTGAGTACTTATCACAGTACAGAGCACATTGTAAATACTTCTTAATTGATTAAATATTGTCAGCAAGGGCAATCTAAAACACACTCCATTTAACTTCTCTGATAGAAAAGCTAGAGAGTGTCACAGAGAAGAAAAAGGGACAAATAAAAACCAACTTTTTCCCAGAAAGTAGAGGATTTACCTCCTTCCTTAATATCTTTAAAAAAAACACTGATTACCCAGTTTAGGGAAGAATATTTCTGTGATAAGAAACCCATAACCATTTTCATCTTGCAGCAAAAACCAGTTGGAGTCATTAGATCCTTTCATAGATTAATCTAATTTAGGATTTTACTTTCCCATGCCTCGGATATACATATTGTTTGCACTTATATTGATTTCAAAGTATGTAGTTCTGGGTTCTGCACACAATAAATGTTGATATAATTTATATATTCTAATTGCAGAAAAATTGTAAGTAAAACATAAAGAATAAAACTATTTTAATCCCAATGTAAGTTTTAAAAAGTGAGAATTGGTGTTCTTTATAGCTCTTCTAGTTAACTCATAGTATTTTTTCAAAAAGCAAAATATTTTCTCTTTTTTTAATATTTAATTATTTGTTTAAGAGAGAGAGAGCAGGGGGGAGGGGCAGAGGGAGAAGGAGAGAGAAACTCAAGCAGACACCCTGCTGAGTGGGGAGCCAGAGGTGGGGCTCAACCTGAGGACCCTAAGATGAGACCTGAGCTGAAACCAAGAGTTCAACACTTAACCAACTGAGCCACCCAGGCGCCCCAGAAAATACTTCTCTTAAACATCCATACATTACCATTGAAAGTACATGAAAGAAGATCAAGCTGAGAAAAATATGATCAGGGTTCATAGAGGTACATGCCAAATATAATCATTGGAAGTATTTAAGTATGTTTCTATGTAAACATACCCTGAAAGAAATGTATTATGTCATTTATTTCTCTAAAATCTGGCACTTAATGCAATCTTAGATTACAAGCATAAAATAGCATAGCATTATTGTAAATTAGACTAGCAAGGATATGGGCAGCGCACATTATGAGATGCCATTAGAGAAAGATGGGTTTCTACCTCCAGGAAATATCGAGAACTCTCGTTCTTATATTTAAATGAGAAATAATCATTATCAATATATATATTTTTAGAACCACAAGTATATTATTTGCCAAGCTTCCTTTCCTCCAAATGAAACCCGGGCAAATCACTGCACCTAGAATTACCTTGAACTGATGTGATATTACATGCCCCCAATCCGTGGTTGTAATGATAATTGCAGCTACCATTTACTGACTGTCCATTCTATACCAATACTTTTATATACATTATCTTAAAATGCACACTATAACTCTAAGAGCTAAGTATTATTATCCCCCCTTTCTATAGTTGATTTAACAGAAGTCAAGAACGTTCACGTTGTCCAAGGATACAGACTTGGCTAGGAAAGTGCAGAGTCAGGAATCAATCTGACATTCCAGCCTACCTTTCATCCAGAGGATCATTTTTACTCTGGGGAGAAATCTTGAGTCCCCGAGGCTTCTATCAAGTTTGTCGTCAGGAAGGTTTCCTTCCTCATAACTTTCCATTTCCTCTGTAAGTCTATTTCTTCCAATTCTGCCCCCCGGGGAGAACAGCTGGTCAGTGCCCTTCTAATAACATTAACTGATTCACTGAGTAATTGAGTAATTTTTCTTCTGAGAGATTTTTAAACCCCTAGAGAACCAAGTATTTACTCACAGAAGGAAAAATACCTATATTGAACTAATCCAAGAAGAATGTTCCCTGAGCATCAAGCGTTCCCTATATTTTCAGTGTGTGTGGGATGGAAAAAAGCAGACAATGTAAGAGAGCCAGAAGTAAAGATATTTTCTTCATTTTCTTTTTCTTTTAACTATGATCTAGAACTTGCTGACTACAGACAGAAAAGTTGATGGAAACTCAAAAAATATTTTAAAAAATACCCACGCAAGCATTTTTAGTGTTTACACCCCAAACCAAATTGTCAAAAATCGCTTAAAGTATTATAAAAAAATTGTTCACTATAATAATTATCTAGTTTTAGATAAGGCCCTTCTTCTCAAATTTATCATTCAATAATCACTTTGCAATTATTCTTATTTCATGAATATTTTTGCTGTTTCTTTATGTGAGCTCACTCATCAGACTTATTTAATGCCTCACTATGGTTTCACTCATTAATCTCTGTCTCTCCTTTGAAAAATAATCTGTGTTTAATGGCCACCTTATGTAATATACAACAAGGCAGGACTCTCCCATACATTTCAAAAAGGGCAGCACTGAAATGTGTCAACAGACTTACCTTTGCATCAAAATCTCATTCATTCAATTACCAGTCTGGGGGATTTTAGAGGCTTATTATAATTTATATAATTTTTTTTCTCATAGTGACACCAGGGATTGGAATTCTGAATCATTCTGCTATTTCTCAAGGGATTACCGACATCATGGGAAAGATAAATGCCATTATAAATTAAAATAAAATACAAATTTAAAAATAATACATTTAAATCACTAAATACATAGAGCAGGACAGTTCTTTGGTTCTCTCAGGGTATTAAAACATGACTGCAACTTTTAACACTTACCAGACCTGATAATGAATTCAAAAGGTAAGGCATTTCTTTATTCTTGAGTATAAGCATACTTCTGAGTCCTACCTGAACCAGAGTGTCTGGACTGCATAATTCATAATAAATTATCTCTAAAATAAAAGTAATTGAAAATTAATATGTTTGTAAGGAGATAAAGAGGAAATTAATGTCTTTGGTGAATGAGTGAATGAATGAATGAATAAATGAATGTGTTGAAGTAATTGAGTTATTTAGTTATTATTCCAATCTGTATTTCCTTCCCTTGTCCTTGCTCTGAAATTTCCAGAATATGGTAACCCTGCAAGTCCACAAAGGAAAATCCTTACAGAAAGTAATGCCCTTCCCTTCTGTTTTTCAGCTCAGTGTATTGCCCTTCTATGTATCTATTTAACCAATATATTGAACTCCTAGTATATACCAGACTCTGGGCAAGTCACAAAAAATCAAGGATGAACAAAAATAGTCTTGGCCTCTATGTGTTGACATTCTAGTAGGGAGAGGAATGGATAAAGAGATTCACTGTGGGAAATATAATGATTGAGGTATGATTCAGTGAAATGAAAGCACAGAAAAAAGGTAACTAACCACTTGGCATAACACCCATCACATCACATTTTAAACCAGTACATTCCTGTCATTTGTCATACATTTCATCTATGCATGCTAAACTTAAGCCATAAAATTACCAAATTACTTCATAAATACTGCCAGCCAGATGTGAAAAGTGTAATAACAGCTAATTTTTACTGAGTGCTTACTCTATGCCAGGCATTGTGGTGGGTTTTTAATGTATATATGCTCAGTTAATCCCCTCAATTCCCTATGTTAGTTACTATTATTAAGTCATTTCGCAGATGAGGACACTAAGGCAAAGGAGGTCAAGTTACTTTCTTAAGACAGAGCTGTAAAGATCTAAAATTCATACTCAGTCTGACTCCAAATACCTAGATCTCCAAAACTTGACTCTTTCTTTTTATTTATTTTTTTAATGTAGTGTTCCATGATTCATTGTTTGCATATAACACCCAGTGCTCCATTCAATACATGCCCTCTTTAATACCCATCACCAGGCTAATCCATCCCCTCACTCCCCTCCCCTCTAGACCCTCAGTTTGTTTCTCAGAGTCCATAGTCTCTCGTGGTTTGTCTCCCCCTCTGATTCCCCCCCTTCATTTTTCCCTTCCTACTTTTTTTTTTTTACTTTACATTTTTACTTCCTTCTTTTTTTTTTTTTAACATATAATGTATTACTTGTTTCAGAGATACAGGTCTGTGATTCATCAGTCTTACACAATTCACAGCACTCACCATAGCACATATCCTCCCCAATGTCTCTCACCCAGCCACCCCATCCATCCCACCCCCGACCACTCCAGCAACCCTCAGTTTGTTTCCTGAGATTAAGAATTCCTCCTATCAGGGCGCCTGGGTGGCTCAGTTGGTTAAGTGACTGCCTTTGGCTCAGGTCATGATCCCAGGGTCCTGGGATCGAGTCCCGCATTGGGCTCCCTGCTCTGCGGGGAGCCTGCTTCTCCCTCTCCCACTCCCCCTGCTTGTGTTCCCTCTCTCGCTGTGTCTCTCTCTGTCAAATAAATAAATAAAATCTTTAAAAAAAAAAAAAAAGAATTCCTCCTATCAGTGAGATCATATGATACATGTTTTTCTCTGATTGACTTATTTCGCTTAGCATAATATCCTCTAGTTCCAACCACGTCATTGCAAATGGCAAGATTTCTTCTTTTTGATGGCTGCATAGTATTTCATTGTATATATATACCACTTCTTCTTTATCCATTCATCTGTTGATGAACATTTTGGCTCTTTCCATAGTTTGGCTATTGTGGATATTGCTGCTATAAACATTGGGGTGCACATACCCGTTCAGATCCCTACACATGTATCTTTGGGGTAAATACCCAGTAGTGCAATGGCTGGGTTATACAGTAGCTCTATTTTCAACTTTTTTAGGAACCTCCATACTGTTTTCCAGAGTCGCTGCACCAGCTTCCATTCCCACCAACAGTGTAGGAGGGTTCCCCTTTCTCTGCATCCTCGTCAACATCTGTCATTTCCTGACTTGTTAATTTTAGCCATTCTAACTGGTGTGATGTGGTATCTCATTGAGGTTTTCATTTGGATTTCCCTGATGCCGAGCAATGTTGAGCACTTTTTCATGTGTCTGTTGGCCATTTGGATGTCTTCTTTGGAAAAATGTCTGTTCATGTCTTCTGCCCATTTCTTGATTGGATTATTTGTTCCTTGGGTGTTGAGTTTGATAAGTTCTTTTTGATTGGATACTAGCCCTTTATCTGATATGTCATTTGCAAATATCTTCTCCCATTCTGTCAGTTGTCTTCTGGTTTTGTTGACTGTTTTCTTTGCTGTGCAAAAGCTTTTTATCTTAATGAAGTCCCAATAGTTCACTTTTGCACTTGATTCCCTTGCCTTTGGCAATGCGTCTAGGAAGAAGTTGCTGCAGCTGAGGTCGAAGACGTTGCTGCCTATGTACTCCTCTAGGATTTTGATGGACTCCTGTCTCACATTTAGGTCTTTCATCCATTTTGAGTCTATTTTTGTGTGTGGTATAAGGAAATGGTTCAGTTTCATTCTTCTGCGTATGGCTGTCCAATATTCTCAGCACCATTTGTTGAAGAGACTGTCTTTTTTCCACTGGACATTCTTTCCTGCTTTATCGAAGATTAGTTGACCATAGAGTTGAGGGTCCATTTCTGGGCTCTCTATTCTGTTCCATTGATCTATGTGTCTGTTTTTGTGCCAGTACCATACTGTCTTGATGATGACAGCTTTGTAATAGAACTGGAAGTCCAGAATTGTGATACCACCGGCTTTGCTTTTCCTTTTCAACATTCCTCTGGCTATTCGGGGTCTTTTCTGGTTCCATACAAATTTTAGGATTATTTGCTCCATTTCTTTGAAAAAAGTTAATGGTATTTTGATAGGGATTGCATTAAATGTGTAGATTGCTCTAGGTAGCATTGACGTCTTCACAATATTTGTTCTTCCAATCCATGAGCATGGAACGTTTTTCCATTTCTTTGTGTCTTCCTCAATACCTCTCATGAGTATTTTATAGTTTTCTGAGTACAGATCCTTTGCCTCTTTGGTTAGATTTATTCCTAGGTATCTTATGGTTTTGGGTGCAATTGTAAATGGGATCGACTCCTTAATTTCTCTTTCTTCTGTCTTGTTGTTGGTGTATAGGAATGCCACTGATTTCTGTGCATTGATTTTATATCCTGCCATTTGACTGAATTCCTGTATGAGTTCTAGCAGCTTTGGGGTGGAGTCTTTTGGGTTTTCCACATAAAGTATCATATCATCTGCAAAGAGTGAGAGCTTGACTTCTTCTTTGCTGATCTGGATGTCTTTTATTTCTTTTTGTTGTCTGATTGCTGTGGCTAGGACTTCCAATACTATGTTGAATAGCAGTGGTGATAGTGGACATCCCTGCCGCGTTCCTGACCTTAGGGGGAAAGTTCTCAGTTTTTCCCCATTGAGAACTATATTCACTGTGGGGTTTTCATAGGTGGCTTTTATGATATTGAGGTATGTACCCTCTATCCTTATACTCTGAGGAGTTTTGATCAAGAAAGGATGCTGTACTTTGTCAAATGCTTTTTCTGCATCTATTGAGAGGATCATATGGTTTTTGTTCTTTCTTTTGTTAATGTATTGTATCACGTTGATTGATTTACGGAAGTTGAAGCAACCTTGCAGCCCAGGGATAAATCCTACTTGGTCGTGGTGAATAATCCTTTTAATGTACTGTTGGATCCTATTGGCTAGTGTTTTGGTGAGAATTTTTGCATCCATGTTCAATAGGGATACTGGTCTGTAATTCTCCTTTTTGATGGGGTCTTTGTCTGGTTTGGGGATCAAAGTAATGGTGGCCTCATAAAACGAGTTTGGAAGTTTTCCTTCCATTTCTGTTTTTTGGAACAGTTTCAGAAGAATAGGTATTAATTCTTCTTGAAATGTTTGGTAGAATTCCCCTGGGAAGCCATCTGGCCCTGGGCTCTTGTTTGTTGGGAGATTTTTGATGACTGCTTCAATTTCCTTAGTGGTTAAAGGTCTGTTCAGGTTTTCTATTTCTTCCTCGTTCAGTTTTGGTAGTTGATACATCTCTAGGAATGCATCCATTTCTTCCAGATTTCTAATTTGCTGGCATATATGTTGCTCATAATATGTTCTTATCATTGTTTGTATTTCTTTGGTGTTGGTTGTGATCTCTCCTCTTTCATTCATGATTTTATTTATTTGGGTCATTTCTCTTTTCTTTTTGATAAGTCTGGCCAGGGGTTTATCAATCTTGTTAATTCTTTCAAAGAACCAGCTCCTAGTTTTGTTGATCTGTTCTACTATTCTTTTGGTTTCTATTTCATTGATTTCTGCTCTGATCTTTATTATTTCTCTTCTCCTGCTGGGTTTAGGCTTGATTTGCTGTTCTTTCTCCAGCTCCTTTAGGTGTAGGGTTAGGTTGTGTATTTGAGACCTTTCTTGTTTCTTGAGAAAGGCTTGTACTGCTATATACATTCCTCTTAGGACCGCCTTTGCTGCATCCCAAAGACTTTGAACAGTTGTGTTTTCACTTTCACTTGTTTCCATGAATTTTTTTAATTCTTCTTTAATTTCCTGGTTGGCCCATTCATTCTTTAGCAGGATGCTCTTTAGCCTCCATGTATTTGAGTTCTTTCCAACTTTCCTCTTATGATTCAGTTCTAGTTTCAAAGCATTGTGGTCTGAAAATAGGCAGGGAATGATCCCAATCTTTTGGTACCGGTTGAGACCTGATTTGTGACCTAGGATGTGATCTATTCTGGAGAATGTTCCATGGGCACTAGAGAAGAATGTGTATTCTGCTACTTTGGGATGGAATGTTCTGAATATATCTGTGAAGTCCATTTGATCCAGTATGTCATTTAAAGTCTTTATTTCCTTGTTGATCTTTTGCTTAGATGATCTGTCCATTTCAGTGAGGGGGGTGTGTAAGTCCCCCACTATCATTGTATTATTGTCGATGTGTTTCTTTGCTTTTGTTATTAATTGGTTTATATAATTGGCTGCTCCCATGTTAGGGGCATAGATATTTACAATTGTTAGATCTTCTTGTTGGATAGACCCTCTAAGTAAGATATAGTGTCCTTCTTCACCTCTTATTACAGTCTTTGATTTAAAATCTAATTTGTCTGATATAAGGATTGCCACCCCAGCTTTCTTTTGGTGTCCATTAGCATGGTAAATGGTTTTCCCCCCCTCACTTTCAATCTGGGGGTGTCTTTGGGTCTAAAATGAGTCTCTTGCAGACAGCATATCAATGGGTCTTATTTTTTTATCCAATCTGATAGCCTGTGTCTTTTGATTGGGGCATTTAACCCATTTACATTCAGAGTAACTATTGAAAGATATGAATTTGGTGCCATTGTATTGCCTGTAAGGTTACTGTTACTGTGTATTGTCTGTGTTCCTTTCTGGTCTATGTTACTTCTAGGTTCTCTCTTTGCTTAGAGGGCCCCTTTCAATATTTCTTGTAGGGCTGGTTTCATGTTTGCAAATTCCTTTAGTTTTTGTTTTTCCTGGAAGCTTTTTATCTCTCCTTCAATTTTCAATGACAGCTTAGCTGGATATAGTATTCTTGGCTGCATATTTTTCTCATTTAGTACTCTGAATATATCATGCCAGTCCTTTCTGGCCTGCCAGGTCTCTGTGGATAGGTCTATTGCCAATCTAATGGGTCTACCATTGTAGGTTACAGATCTCTTATCCTGAGCTGCTTTCACGATTTTCTTTTTGTCTCTGAGACTCGTTAAGTTTTACTATTAGATGTCAGGGTGTCGACCTATTTTTATTGATTTTGAGGGGAGTTCTCTGTGCTTCCTGGATTTTGATGCCTGTTTCCTTCCCCAAATTAAGGAAGTTCTCTACTGTAATTTGCTCCAATATACCTTCTGCCCCTCTCTCTCTTTCTTCTTCTTCTGGGATTCCAATTATTCTAATATTATTTCATCTTATGGTATCACTTATCTTTCGAATTCTGCCCTCGTGATCCAGTAGTCGTTTATCTCTTTTTTTCTCAGCTTCTTTATTTTCCATCATTTGGTCTTCTCTCTTTTGCCTCGTTTATCCTAGCAGTTAAGGCTTCCATTTTTTATTGCACCTCATTAATAGCCTTTTGATTTTGACTTGGTTAAATTTTAGTTCTTTTATTTCTCCAGAAAGGGTTTCTCTAATATCTTCCATGCTTTTTTCAAGCCCAGCTAGTATTTTTAAAATCGTCATTCTGAACTCTAGTTCCAAGATCTTGCTAATGTCTTTATTGATTAGGTCCCTGGCAGTCGGTACTGCCTCTTGTTCTTTTTTTTGAGGTGAGTTTTCTGTCTTGTCATTTTGTCCAGAGGAGAATAGATGAATGAGAGAACAAAATGCTAACAGGTAAAAACAACCCCAGAAAAATATATACTAATTAAATAGAAGAGACCTGAAACCAGGGGAAAAGAAAGGGAAAGAAAGAAAAAAGAAAAAATGGATATGATCAAATATGATCAGGCTGGTGAATAGATCAGTGCCACACACTAGATTTGGGGGATATTTTGGTGTGTTAGAAGAAATTGCCTCCCAAAATTTTAAAGAAAGGAAAACTTATATATGTACAAAAATAAGGGAAAATATGATGAAGTGATGGAATATGACTGAAAAGGTGAAAATTATAAAAGATTTTATAAAAGGAATTGATAAGAAAGATGTTGGTTGAAAGAAGAAAGAAAAGAAATTTAAAAAGAGGGGGAGAGAATGTGATCAAGGAGGAGACTAGAACAAAGCCATACACTAGAGATTTAGGGTATATTTTGGTCTGTTAGAAGAACTGTATCCCAAAATTTTAAAGAGAGAACAACTTATATATATACCAAAAATAGGGTTAACTACAATGAAGGGATAGAATATGACTCTAAAAATGAAAAATAAAAAAGATTTTTAAAAAAGGGATTGATAAGAGGATGTGGAGAAAGGGGAACCCTCCCACACTGTTGGTGGGAATGCAAGCTGGTGCAGCCACTCTGGAAAACAGTATGGAGGTTCCTCAAAAGTTGAAAATAGAGCTACCCTATGATCCAGCAATTGCACTACTGGGTATTTACCCCAAAGATACAAATGTAGTGATCCGAAGGAGTACATGCACCCAAATGTTTATAGCAGCAATGTCCACAATAGCCAAACTATGGAAAGAGCCAAGATGTCCATCAACAGATGAATTGATAAAGAAGATGTGGTATATTGGGGTGCCTGGGTGGCTCAGTTGGTTCAGCAACCTCCTTTGGCTCTGGTCATGATCGTGGAGTCCCAGGATCGAGTCCCACATTGGGCTCCTGGTTCAGCAGGGAGTCTGCTTCTCCCTCTGACCCTACCCCCTCATGTGATCTCTCTCTCACTCTCTCTCTCAAATAAATAAATAAAATCTTAAAAAAAAAAGATGTGGTATATATAAATACAATGGAATATTATACATCCATAAAAAAAATCTTGCCATTTGCAATGACGTGGATGGAACTAGAGTGTATTATGCTAAGTGAAATAAGTCAGTCAGAGGGCACCTGGGTGGCTCAGTCTTTAAGCGCCTGCCTTTGGCTCAGGTCATGATCCCAGGGTCCTGGGATCGAGCCCCACATTGGGCTCCCTGCACTGCGGGAAGCCTGCTTCTCTCTCTCCCACTTCCCCTGCTTGTGTTCCTTCTCTCGCTATCTCTCTCTGTCAAATAAATAAATATTAAAAAAAAAAATAAGTCAGTCAGAGAAAGACATGTATCATATGATCTCACTGATAGGAGGAATTCTTAATCTCAGGAAACAAACTGAGGGTTGCTGGAGTGGTCGGGGGTGGGAGGGATAGGGTGTCTGGGTGAGAGACATTGGGGAGGATATGTGCTATGGTGAGTGCTGTGAATTGTGTAAGACTGTTGAATCACAGACCTGTATCTCTGAAACTAATAATACATTATATGTTAAAAAAAAAAAAAAAAAAGATAGTAGGAAAGGAAAAATGAAGGGGGGGAAACCAGAGAGGGAGATGAACCACGAGAGACTATGGACTCTGAGAAACAAACTGAGGGTTCTAGAGTGGAGGGTGGTTGGGGGATAAGTTAGCCTGGTGATGGGTATTAAAGAGGGCATGTATTGAATGGAGCACTGGGTGTTATATGCAAACAATGAATCATGGAACACTACATCAAAAACTAATGATTTAATGCATGGTGATTAACATAAAATAATAAAATAAAAAAGGGATTGATAAGATGTTGGTTGAAAAATGGAAAAAGAAAAATTCAAAAAAATAGAAAAAGAAAATTAAAAAAATTAACTTTGAAAGATGAAAGAATCATGGAAAGCCATGAATTCTATGTGCTATATTCCCCTAGTGCTGGAGTTCTGCCATTCTCATTGACAGTAAACTTGGTCTTGGCTGGCTGTTCTTGTTGATCTTCTGGGGGAGGGGCCTGTTGCCATGGTTCCCAAATGTCTTGCCTGGAGGCAGAATTGCCCCACCCTTGCTGGGTCCAGGCTAAGTAATCTGCTCGGGTTTGCTCTCCTAGCTTTTGTTCCCTGCAAGCTTTCCATGCAGCTTTGGAGGAGGAGAGTGAAAATGGCGGCCTCCCAATCTCCGCCCCCTTGGAGGAGCCGAGAACTCGGGGCCCCCCCTCCTCAGTGAGCCCCCAGAGAAAAGCAATCACTCCTGTCTCCCCGGTCTCCAGCCGCACTCCGTGCTCACTCGGCCTGTGACTGAGCATTTCTATCTCTGGCACACGACCCTGTTTCGAGTTTCAAACCCAGCAGATTTTTGTGGCATGCTCCCACGCCGCTCCTCCCAGGGGAGGAAGGGGAGTCTCCCCAGATCTGCCGCTTGTTGGGTCCCTGCTGGAGGAGCAGTGGCCCGACTGTGCCACGGATCATGGTCTATGGCAACCCTGAGCTGAGAGCCCACTCCTTGGCTCCGTCTCTGCAGCTGGCTTCCCTGCTCCGATACCTGGGAGCTCTGCCACACTCAGGCACCCCTGGTCTTTCTGTGACCCTGGGAGTCCTGAGACCACACTGTCCCAGTGAAGGTTCCACCCCCCACTTAGCCACTGGAGTGACATCCTCAGTGGAGCAGACTTCTAAAATTTCCGATTTTGTGCTCCGCGGCTCTATCACTTTCCAGTAGCGGCTGACGGAGGCTCCTCCCCCGCTGTCTATCCTCCCGAATATCGCCTTGGATTCACTTCTCCACACATCCTATCTTCCAGAAAGTGGTCGCTTTTCTGTTCAGAGAGTTGCTGCTATTCTTTTCGTCCATCTCCTGTTGAGTTCGTAGGTGTTCTGAATGGTTTAATCCCTATCTAGCTGAATTCCTGGGACCAGACAAAATTTAGGTCTCCTACTCCTCCGCCATCTTGCTCCTCCTCTCCACTCTTTCTAATGATAGCACAACAACTAGGAAAATTTGGTTCTTATCTCAACTAAAGCACTATTTTGCTTTGGGATCTTAGGCAGATTCTTAATTTTTCAACTTTCACCTTTTTCATTATAAAATGCAATTAAGTTTTTCCTCTGGTGGCAGTTTTCAGTGTGATTCTAGAATTCACATTCCTTCATTGAGAGGTAAGACTTATGTTCCTCCTGTTACAACTAAACTCTGCAATTGACCAACAGAATTCAATAGAGGTGACACGTCTAGTCCTTAAAAAAACTTTCACTTTCTACTTCTCATCCTTTGGATGCTCTTGCTGGGAGTCTACCCTCAATGTGTGAGGAAGCCCAGGGAAAGACTATGTATAGGTGTTTAAGGCAATAGCCCACGTAGCCCATACCAACCCTGGATATGGAAGACCTAGCCACAGTATGACTGCAACTGCAGAAGACACCCCAGGCAAGAATCACCTGCCCTCAGTTTGCCCCCAGATCTATGAGAGATCATTAAAAATGATTCGGTTGTTTTAAGGTAACTAAATTTTAGGGTGATTTCTTATGCAACACAGATAACAGAACCATTCTTTGTCAGTATTATTGGGACAAGCGTGAGAGTCCTTGGTACATTACAAAGTTTTATACAAATGTAATGAACTATGACTTAGCCTATATGAAGTATTTATAAGCAGGTGACACCACATTGAATAATGCAAATTACAAAAATCTCAGTCTTCAATACTAACGAAGGCCACTTAGTAAATTCGTTTAAATCCAGTGGGTATTCTTTGAGTGTCTATGCATACCTAGCAGCAAATTAGGTCCCATAAAGATGCAAAAACAGTAAGAGTAGGAATATTCCATGCATTCAAAGAATATACTAAAGACATCTTAAACTAATCAATAAATAAAGGAAAATATTCTACTTAGCCTACAAAATTTCTCAGAAACATTGTTTTATTCCCTAGAGTTCACTTCTTAATAGGAAGTTGGTGCTGATGTCAGGAAAATCTGAGTTTCAACCTTTCTTTTAATACCTCCTTGAATGAACACAAAACATCTATGGGTGAGAGGTCTTATTAGTAAAATAAGGGTAATAATATCTACTATTCAGAGTCTTGGGAGGATTAAATGACACAATGTATATTAAAACCTTAGTACCTAGAATGAGCTCAATAATGGATAGTGCTTATTACAAGTGACCCTTCTAGGCTTGGTCTCCATTGCAAACTTGAAGTAAAATAATATCCTAGGTATCTGTCATCGTAGTTCAGAAATATGGCTACCAAGTTTTCCTGAGTTCAATTCTTAAGAGTAATAGGCTGAATTTGTTCTTGAATTACTTCTAATTCTTCTTCATCAGACCACACATGCATCAGCAAATCCTGTTGATTTTATCTTTTTAAAGTATGCTCGATCCAATTCCCCCTTACTGAGACAGGGAAACTGAAGGGACCCCATGAGAGAAAAAGATGTTTTTTTTTTCCCCTTTGCTTCTTATCTGGCATCTATTCTTGCTAAGACCTGCATCCCTACCCAACCCCACTCTACACATGCCTCAGAATGCAAAGTATGTCCTCCTTATAAGGGACAAGGGGTTAATGATTTCTCTAGAATAGATAACATCTAAAGAAGGACCAGGTGGGAATGATCAGATGAAGCTATAATACACATATCCAGACCACCAGCAGTAGACATCTCAACACCAAGACCCCTGGCTTCAGGGAATAAGTGACTTGTGATGGACACCTGGACCTTGTCCTTGCTCTGACCAATTCCTGGATGCTTGAGAGGACACATGCACCAGACTACAATTGTCAGTAAAAGCCCCCAGACCCCAAACAAAGATGAGACTCCCTCCTTTCCTTTCTCAGTCTCTGAGACACTCAGTCAATCTCTATCTGCTCTATCGTCAATAAACTCTGCTCTCACCTCCTGCTGGCTCACTTTTTATTTCCATCCCGTGTGAAACCAAGGACTCTCTTGGCTGGTCCTGCAGGACCCCCTCTGGGTCCTCAGACCCTGCCTGCTGGCATCATAATGACCACCACTAGTACCAATCTGGCCAGCACCATCATCTCTCACATGAATTAATGGCCATGACCTCCTGTACTCGTTTCCTAGGGCTTCTGTAAAATACAATGCCACGAACTGAATGGTTGGAAACAAGAGAAATTCATACTCTCATTTACAGAGGCTTAAAGTTTAAAATCAGGGTGTCATCAGGGCTGTGCTCTGTCTGAAGATTTCAGGAGAGGATCTGAATTCTCATCTCTTCCTACCTTCTGGTGGTTGCTGGCATTCCTTGAATCATGCAACATAACTCCAATATCCATCTCTGTCGTCATATGACCTTCTCCCTATGTATGCCCAAGTTTCCTTTTTTTTTTTTTTCCAAATTTCCTTCTTATAAGGACACCAGGCATTGGATTAGACTGCCCTGATCCAGTATGACTTCATGCTAACTTGATGAAATCTGCAAAGACTCTATTTCCAAATTAGGTCATATTCACAGGTATCAGGGTGGGGGGGCTGGATAAGGACTTCAACATATCTTTTGTGGGGACACAATGCAACCCATAACACTTCTTGTGTTGTCTCCCTGCTTTACCCGTGACACCTTTAAACTATTTACTTCATCACAGCCAGAATGTTTCTCATGTCAGATCATGTTCCATCTTTGCTCAAACTCTCCAGTGATTCTCCATTTCTCTTGAAGAAAAAAAAAATCGAAGTTCTGAAAAAGGACAAAAAGTTTCATCTTGGTCTCCCCGTACCTGCTTGCCTACCCCCACTCTGGGGCCATTCTTCAGGACTTCTCTTCCTGGGACTCATTCTATTCCAACTCCTGCCTCAGGGCCTTTGCACTTAGTATTATTTATATATATATAAATATATATGATTCCACATATATCATGAGGCTATGGGAGTTGAAGGGAGAGAGAAATACATATATATAGCCCATAGCCTCATGAAATACTCTCTTTCTTCCTTCAGATTTCTGCTGAAAGATCACCTTAGCAGAAACTGTTCCCGGTAACTCCACAGAAATTAGTACTCTACATTACTCAGCTTTATTATCCTGGTTTGAATTTCTTCATTGATAGCACATGTCTCTAAAGACCATATTATATATTTATGTATTTAATATCTGATTCTAACCACACACATACACACACAAGCTAGAATGTAAGTTCCAAGGAAGCAGGGACTTTGTTTCTTTATTGCTCCATCTCCAGTGCCTAGAACAGTTTCCAACAAATTACAGAATATTCAAAAGGAAAGCAAGGTACTTGTCCATAGAAATACAAGTTGTTTTTGCTGGAGTTATGGTTGATTATTGCTGGTGGATATTGACCAGCTTGACAGTTTTTCATCTAAGACATTCATATCAGCATTCCTGATGGCCTTATGTTTGTGTGGTTGAGTTCCTTTGAAATCTTCTAACATCTTACTAGTTCTCTCATTAATGATCTTTTAATGACATCCACAGTGATAAGTTTTCTGGAAAGGGATGCATGTGAACTGAGTTTGAAAGACAGTGTAGCTATGTACTAGAAGAGAAGGGGGCACACGACATGTAGGGAGTTACAGACGAAGAAGGCAATAAAGATTTTTGTATGGTAATCCCTGTTAACTCGTAATCTTTGAAGAGGTAAAATCATGACTCTCATAAAAATGTAAAATGAACAAAAATGTGAAGTGAACAAATCAACGATTTTATTTAGCTCATTAATGAACATGGAAACTAGTGAGATGAAAAAAAACAATAGAGCCTTAATCTCCATAAATCCAACTCTCTACACTGCCATGAACAACACTAGTTTGCCTTGCTGTGGACAGAAAATACCATGATACCTCATCCATGCAGTGCCATCTGCCCTCTAAATGCCCATCTTTACCTCCATAAAAGTGCAAAATACACCAGCTGAAGACAATCAAAGGTACACACCCCACAAAATAAAATAACCCCTGAAGAGTACCCTAGATAACATCCAGCATTCCTTTGAAAGGGCATCTAGTGATCCTTCTCAAAAATCTTTCAGAATTTTTCTAAAATTAGCAGGCAAGTTATGCAAGGTGCAGAGGCTCACATGTTTCTGAGAGTGATGAATATTTGTTTGGTTAGATGAAGGGGTAGTCCGGTTGGTGAGAGATGTTATTGCAAGACAAGTTGGGATTTTATATAACAACTTATGGAAAATTACTCTAAATGTTCAAGCAGAGGAGTAACTTGATGAAAACAGTTTGAAAAGAATCATTTTAGCAGAGGTGTGTAGGATGGAATCTTAGAGTTGGAGGGGAGGCAGGGAGAAGACAGGAAGCAAGGAGACACACTTAGAAATGTTCTATAGGAATTTAGCCCCTATTTAGGTCTGGGCCATGCAAATGACCCAGGTAAGGTTGGATGGAGAACACTGTTGGGATAGAGAAAATAACCAATTGAGTTGATTAGGGGAGAGTCAGCTTTCTTGGAATTCTTCAGAGGATATCTGATTGTGGGAGTTTTTATATTTTAAAATGTGCACATGCTAACATTTGACAGTTTATTTTTCTGCATGTCTTTTACTTTCTGACAGCATGTTAATAAGTGACTTTTTTTTTCATCTTCAAAATATTGCATTCACCTTTTATTTGAGCCTGGGACTTTTGTAGTTTTCATGCCTAACATATTTTCTCCCTAAAATGTTTTCCTTCCCTATCATTTGAGAAAAGCATACATCTATAAAATTTTCAAGTGTATCTACTCCATCCCTGTAAAGTTTATCTACTCCACCCCTGTAAAAGTAAAAATCTGTGATATCCTTTCTATGATGGATGCAATTTAGATATCAACTCTAGTGTAATTTATTAATATAATTTCACTAATATTTATTTAATGCTTTATTTAAATGCAGTATTGAGTGATAATTAAGGTTCCTACAATATTTACAACAGGCTTAGAGAAATCTATCCTCTTTCTGCAAGCTTTATTTCTCAGCTTTACTGAAATATAATTGATATACAGCATTATGTAAGTTTAAGGTGTACAACAAGATGATTTGATACATGTATATATTGCAAAATGGTTACCACAATAAGGTTATTTATGTGAATTTTTAAAAATCAGTATTTCAATTATATTTTGTGTGTATGTGTTTTACTGAATTTTATCTGATTTGCAGAAGAGAAGGAAAAGCATCATGCCTTTCCAATATTAGAAAGCAAGACAAATCACTCAGATCATTTAAATCTATAGAAATACATGTTTAAAGTGGTTAGGTGATATCCTGATTTCAGAAGAACCAGGTACCAGGGAACACACATCATAATTGCAGCTGAACAACTGAAGTTCAAGCCATGCTTCCGAGCTTCAATTTGAGAATACTCTCTTCGTCCACTTGGATTTTGTAGAAATTAAACAGTGGCGTTTTAAGAAAATGCCCTTTTTGTAGCCTGACATATTCTAAACAAACATACACACTCTAAAAAGGCGCATCCAAAGTTAACCTTTTGAAAATTCAAACTGTATTGAGGACATCATAAATGATTCACCAGTGACAGACATATAGGTAATTTTTATGACCTGAGCCATGAATCGTTCTTTAGTTCTTGATTCAAGTGACTACTTTCCACTATATTGAGCCATGCATTTCAAAAATAAACCTTCTGCTGATAAGGAGATTTACAGAGAACAAAAAAGCCTTGAGTCAACTATTTATCTTGGACCAAATTCTGTGAACTAAGCTTAGTTCAAGCAAGAGGTTTTCTAAGCAGTTCATTTATTTTAATATGGTACAAGCATTTTGGAGTTCTACTGTAGCTTATGTTCATAGTGCACTGACAGAAGAGGAGGGGCAAGGCCTGGAGGTAACATTTCACGCATTCTTAGAGATAAGAATTGAGCACCTGCTTGAAGCAAAGCTCCATGCCAGATGCTCCGGAGATACACAGGCCTAGACTGCAAGAAGCTTATCCCTATTATAGAGGGAATAAAACATGTACACAGATCATTATGTTATGACAAATTATAATATAAGACAGAATATTATAAATGTTATAGGAAGGATACAAAAGCAAACTTTTCCAGAAATTCCAAAGACAAATAAAGTACATTGGTTTTCTGAAAAAGACTTCATGGTATTTGAATAAAATGGTGTTTCTCAAACTTCTGCATGCATGAAAGATGCCTGGGAAGCTTGCTAAAATTTAGATTTCTGGACCATCCCTAGAGATTCTGACTTATGCAGTCGGTCCGCATTTCTAGCCAGCACCCCAGGTGGCTGTGACAGAAATGACCCAGGTAGTGTGTTTTAAGAACACATGGTTGAAGCCTTAAAAGATAAATAGCGTTGAGAAGGCCATGATGAAAGGAGAAAGTATTCAGATTAAAAGAATGATAGGATAAATAAAGAGATGGAAAGGTTTGATGTACCATCTGATCTCGGGGGTGGGGGTGTTGGAATTCCTTCTCTCACTCTAGTTAGCCTATTAAAATAACAATGGTTTCTGATGAGCAGTTGTAGAATACAGAGAGACTTGGAGTTTTGCAACAGAACATATTTAATTTCACCATCCCCAAAGTATCCCTAAATTGCCCAAACACTGATGAAGAGTATGTGAAGTATCAATAAGAGGTCCTCACATGGTTAGGTGAACTCATTTAAACAGCTGCAGAACTCTTGAAGGAAGGGCAGCATAGAGCACTCACAAGGATGGTCAGCAAATAATGAACTCTTTTTGGAACAACATGCGGATACTGGTTTTCTGTGGGTGTGCTCTGAGTAACGGTCCTATCTTGCTGGTGCCAAACTTACTCAACTTATCCCTGCAATCAGTGGGCAGTATTCATAAACATGTGCCAATGACTGTCATGGCAGGGAGGAGATGGGGAAGTCAACTATGCTACTCCCTTGGCCTGCTGCAAGTGACTGGGAGTGTCCTATGTCCTGTGTCTTTGGACATAAGCTCAGATTCCTTTATTCACATTTTACTTTCACTCATGTCCCTACTTTACATCTTATCTGCCCTCACACGACATTCTGCTGGAGAAAATGTTGCTTCACAGACTGGAGAGCTCCCTAGGTAATATCTGAAACTGCCCACCCTACCTCCCCACCCCACTCCCTGACATGGAGGGCAAGGAGAGACTGAGGGATGAGGCAGACTACTCCAGATAACCACTCCAGGGAACTTACTTCCATGGCTTGTCTTGGGCAATGGGAAGACAAGTAGATCTTTGCACCAGCCAGCCAGAATCTTCAAAGCTTATAGAGACCTTCACTGGGTTCAGTCATGTATTCAGTCCAGATGGTCTCAAAAACACCTTACTTTTTCAAGACTGCATCCTTGGAACCGTTTCTAGTGGTGTGGGAATGGTAGGGAGGACATGCATTCCAAGGACAGAGGAGGGAGTGAGGAGCCTCTGATTGCCTGGGTTTAGCTTGCAGGTCAACCAGTGGTCACATCTTCTCCATGACCTCCTCCAAAAGAGAAGCAACCTAGCATTCCTTCTCTGTATTGGCATATGGCTAAAGGAGTAGAGGTGGAGGGTAGGACTCAAGGAGAAACAATGTAGGATTATTTTTCCTCCAGTCCTAGCCCCAGCCTCCATGGGGTTCCTTTTCCCAGTGCAGTCATGCTCTTACAAGGAATTCCAAAGTTGTAAATGGCATCATTTTCTTGGATAGATTTATGTTTTGTGGTAATAGGTAATACTGTGAATGTTTTCTATATGAAGATAATTTTAGAAGGCAGCATGCATACAAAGTCAAATGTATGTGAAGTTGATAGGATATTAAATGGAAAATGTGCCTTGTCATCACAGAATCTTGACTAACAGTGGGGGGAAAATCTCTTATGGAAACAATATAGACACTTTTTAAAAAATTGTACTTCTTGGTTAGTTCAGTTCTTCAACTAAAATTTCTTTCTCCCTTGCATGTTTTGCAACCTTTTGGCAGCTTTATTGTTGAAAAGCCAAGGTACATTCATAATTGCACCACAGTAACATGCATTTATCATTGGCAAAGGTTCCATACTATAAATGAATTACTGTAATAGATGTGTCATGAAATAGCATCTGATTATCCTCCTCTTCTTCTACTTTCTCCACCAGGCAGGTCAAAGTCGATAAGTGTTACTCTAAAGTGATATTTTTGAACAAATTAAAGGAATGGAGTGAGCTTTAAAGCTTTAGCTTTACAATATTTTAAAATGATCAACACTCTTTTTTCTAGTTATGCTTCTAAATCCCCCCAAACATTTTTTGCTCTGTGCTGTTTTTGTTCATACTGGAAAAGCCATTGGTTTCTATACTGGCACTTAGGTTGTGCTCAATCAAGAAAATGTGATTGAAAATTTATTATATTTGAAGTTGCTGTCAAGAAATGGAAAAAGATATCATCTCTACCTTTGAAGAATGTATAATTTAGTTGGGAAATAAAACATAATGATATAAACTATCAAAGAAGTGTGAAATGGATGGTATAATCAGTAAGGGCTATATACACTAAAAAGAGAATCTATTCAGAGGAGAGAGATTTCAAATTGACCAAAAAAAAATTTTTTAACTGTGAATAAATCAATGTCTAATGTAGATGATAAGATTTTCAATTGGTTTTATTTAGGTAAGTTTGAAAACTGTGAGAAGGAAAAAAATCCACCCTACTTCTCTTCAAAAAACTTTAGCAACATATGAGAGTAAAAACATTTCTTGGCTATGTAGTATGTTGATAGCTGTCATTTCAATGTTTCTGAAGTATGGAAAGTAAAGTTATCAGAAACATAGTGCAGTGTTCTGTTACCAGGATATTCTGTCTCCCTTAATGAACCCTTGAAGGAGTTAGTGTGTAGTCTGTAAACAGAGAAGTTCTCTCCAAACAAGTCCTACAAAAACATAGAGTAACCACTGGATCTACACATCTAATCGAGTAAGAAACTACTGACAAGTATCAGATCTGCTGGCACAATGATATCTGGGGGAAAAAATTCCCATCTCGTGATTTAAATGGGGATGAAGATAAGCTACTCATATATAGAGAGTAGTTATCCATTGTACCGACAAGGTCAGAATCCCCAAATTCTTCCATGACAAAATTTAACAAGAATAAAAATTTTAATTTCTTGGTTTGAGTCCAAAAAACAGTCAATATTTAATTGAGATGTGGCTTAGCAGTATTCAAATGTTGGACCATTAATTATCTAGAGCTATGTGGAACAAGTTGATCCTTTTAAGGAAACTTCAAATTTTGGCATTCCTAGAAGTATATAGTACCTAGGGCATGGCATGTGATATTTTGCTTGACTCTTGCAATTTGGCCAATCTGTACAAGGTCTGTATTACAAAATCAAACCTCTTAAGTGATGATGAATATTATAGTAAGATAAATATCTGTAGTCAAAGCAAATGAAATTTTTACACAGAAAATTCAAACAAAGCATTTGCCATCACTCAAGTTGTTCAAGTTACAAGAATGACTAGAAACTTAACACAGGGGGAACCTTATTTTAAAATGAATTTGTGACAAAACAAGCAGATACTCATCTACATATCTAACCATGGAGTTCCTATGTTTTGTTACTAACCAGAAAAGACAACGTGATTTTTTTCCTGTTTTACTTATCCAAAGTTAGGTTTTGGCATTTCTTTTTGCCAGTTTCTATGTATCTAGAATCCTACTTGACAGTTCTAGAAACTCATGTCACTTTCTATTGAACCAAAACTAATAATATCACATTTCAGTCTAAATCTGTCTTCTAAATCACCAGGTATTGTTTTTCATATGCAACAAGATGAGAATTTTCAAACTACAAATTGAATAAATTGAGTCTAAAAGATTGGAAAATTATTTTAATGTGTAATGTGGGACTGTAATTTCATTTTTTTTCCATGTGGAAGTGTGCCTGGTTTAAGGTTTCTTCCTCTGCTCTTAACTCTCCTCCATTCCCCCTCCATCACAACACACACACACATACACACAAACACACACACATACACACATGAAACATCTAATTTGTGTTATTACATGAAACATTTCATTTATCTCAATTACTTTCACTCAAATATCACTGAAAAATGTTGAGGTCATCCACGCACAGAACAACTTACTTATATAGTATATGGGTGTTATACTTAAACTGTCTGTAGTCCTCTAGACACACGTTACATCTTTGCAATATCTTTGTGTGCTGAAGTCCCCTGCCATTTTAAATATGGCAAGCCTACTTTCCCATTCCATTTTTGCGCTAAATTTTGGTGTATGTCTACCTAGTAATGTTAGCTTGAAGCCATTCCTATTAAGATTTTAGCTTTAGGACTTCTACACAGATCTTTGCTCATTAAGCAGTTCCCTCCTTTACTCTACCTGGCAGCCAGTTGTTGAAATTCTTGGGTAGACCTGAATTTGTCAAAAAATGTCTCAGTGAAGTTAGTCATTGTACAAATTTTGCTAACTTAATAAGAAGCTACTAATTTGGAAGGTCTTACTCTACAGCAAAATTTCCTTTCTGCATGCAAATTGGCTCACTGTTAAATCATATCAAGACAATTACATATAGGGTAAAAGACGGAGAAGAAAAAAATAGCAGAAGTAGGGATAGAGGGGATTAGGGTGCTTTTTTGGTTAGATATGGTTCAAGAGTTCTCCAATTAAATAATTCACACTCTACTAGTTTGCTAAAATGTTCCAGAAGTGGTAATGTTTCTAGTTCCTTTTCCAGTGAAAAAATGAATTCGTTTGTATTCTGAAATCTCTAATTAGCCAGAGATTTTAAGAAAGGAAAGCAAAATTTAACAACCCAAGGGAGGCCAAGAACTAAAGAATTGACGAATGAGCACAAAGAGTCAAGAGCACAACCAGGCCATTTCAATGTGCCCAGATGCCCTTTGGGCCTTGTTTGACAATCCCAGGAACACATGTCACTTTCTATTATGCACACAGATATGCTAACAGCTCAAAACTTTCACTATTCTTTTTGCAATGTCAAGTGAAAAATATAGTGTCTCTTGCTGAAGAAGGCTCAGTGCTCAGCGGGCAGGTCACAATGAGAGAGAGAGAGACAGAAGTGAGAGTAAAAGAAACTGGAAAAGAACTAGAAAAAAGAATATTTCAGATGATAACCATTTATAATAATAGTTTATGGTAAGTTTATTTCCCTGATGTGACCATTTTATCCCATGTGTCAGGCTTGAGCTCCAATTTCAGGCACTTGCCAGATGAGGCACAGAAAACAATTGTTCTGTTCAGAAGGGCAAAGGTGCAGTCATTTGATGGAACACCCTGCCAATGGGCCTTCCCTTTATTTCAAAGCAAAATAAAAGTTGAAAAATTGTTATTGCTGATAGTAGATGTGGATATAGTCATACTCATTAAGACTATAGAGAAAAGGATGTAAGAGAAAGCGGGTGACAGGAGAATGTCAGTGTCAGAACACGGAAAAAGAGGCATCTACGCGGATGGCCTGGGACCACTCGGCTTCCCACACAGCACCAGTGACCTGGTATACAGCAGGGCGAGCCGTCGTTCAAGCTTATTTGCTTCTCACTACTCAGCTAATTGACAATACAGCTTTTGTTTCTGTATTTAGTGAAGAAAGTCAAACCATAATAAGAATGTCTTAGATTTCTAAAAATAGGTACCTGGGTAACATTCCTTAAGGGACTTATTGTTCAATTTGGTATCTGCTGCCCCAAGGTTCTTAACCATGACTGTGTATTAGAATCATTGGGGGTCTTTTAAAAATGCTGATGCGGAAGCCCTATGCCAGAGATTCTTTTTCATTGGATCGAAGTACTGCTCAGACATCAGTATGGTTTAAATGCTATCTAGGGGAATCTAATATCAAGTTAGGCAGAGAATTACTGAGCCTTGCCAATGTTCCCTAAACCATGGTCTAGATGGATTGCCTCCACTGGAATCACCTACAGTCTTGTTCAAAATGCAGATGACTACATCCCACCCATCACCTACTGAGATAGAATCTCTAGGGTTGGGGGCCAGGGAGAATGGCTTTTGTGTGTGTGTGTGTGTCTACAGTCATACCACCCTGAAAGTGCCTGATCTCATCAGAACTGCTTCTTGGTAAGTTCCTGCATGATTCTTAGAGAAAATTCCTGCAATCATGCTTCTATAACTTAATGATCCATTTGACAGGCTCTTCAGGTAAAAATGGTACCCATGCACAACTCCCCCAATTGATATTTTACAATAACCATTTTTTGATTTCTGTTATTATTTCACAGCACAATTTTCATTTCAGTACAGAAATAAATAGACTATATGTGTATATATAGATGATATAGATTTGGAGAGATACCATATATCTCTATCTATGTGAAATAAATATATAAATCTATATTTCTCCAGTACATACACATGTAGACACTGGCTATAATACAAATAGGAATAGCCTTGATTCTGGCTTTAAAGGACTTCCATTTCTAAAAAAAAAAAAAAAGGTTTCCACTTCTTATTTTCATGCTCATGACAGAGGAGGATCTCCTATGGCGGTACAAAGTATCAAGGTTAAAATCTCATATAGGTGGCTACACAGAGCCAAATTTAATGTCCTCTGAACAACCCTTAGAAAGAGAAAAACCCTGAGACATTGAAAAATTTGAGTACCACTTATGAGTCCTGATTATATATATTTTATAGTCCTGTTGTTACTGAAGACTGTTCTTGAAATTCAGGGATCTTGACAGTCTGTCCAATGTGGAAAACCTATTAAAAAGCAATCTGAAATGCATTGCAGGTGAAATCACTTTTACCAAAGTGCAGATCATTTAATTTATTCTAAGGGCATATAATTGGAAAAAAGACTACCTCAGTATCTTTTTTCTTTTTACAATGTTGCATAAATACATACTTCTTTATTCTAGCTTCAGTATGTGTACAGTTTTGGAAAAGCCCATGTGAGAAAAGCTAGTGAATTTTTTTCTCCTTTCATGGACCTCTACAGTGTGTATACTCAGAATTTTAAAAATGGGTTCTCAAGTGAAAACAGAAGAATGAAAAAGCAGAAGGTATTTATCTTGACCTTATCTGCACATGTCAGAAAATTAAGACAGTGATGAATTACACATTACAGTACAAAATTTTACTGTCAGAGGCAAAATTCAAATTTGTTCTGCTTTAAATACAGAAGACAAATTTTCTCATTTAGAAAAATCCACTTTGTTAGTGTTTTGTTGTAATGGAACAAAAATTTCATGTTGAATACATACTGATTCAATTTTTACTGAATAATTTTAAAGGCATACCATAGAAAACACTTATCTGCTAAACTAACACAAAGTTATTTATTTGGTAAATGCTTTAGTAACTTGTATTTACTAAAAGAATAGTTACTGTTTTGTTTCTAAATCATAAAATATTAAAAAGAAAAAAGTACTTCCATTTGGCATATTTTAAATAAGTCTGTCCATTTGGGAAATGGCTTTAGGAAAATAAACTTTATTGCTGAATTAATTCAGGTTCATTAGAAATAGTCCACCTAATATTTTAAAAGATTATGATGAATTCAGTGGTATCCAGAAAGCCACTTTTGAAAGCTCAAGGGCAGAATGTCTCATCTTGCTCTGAGTAACTGGACAGTGCATAAGCTTCATAGAACTAATGTGTTTTATTTTATAGTCTGAATTTGTTTTCAATGACTATCAAAACATAAAGGGACTAAAATATAGCAAAGGAAATGGCAAGTATATTCATATGTGACAATGTACAGGGAGCATTTAAAAAGGTAATGTGAGATTACTATTATACCATAGTTTAAAAGGTAGAAACAACATTTGAGGAGAAATTCACTTGAAAAATGTTTCGTACTTGAGAAGCGACAGATAAGAAACCCATTTTAAATAAAATTGAATAACACAAAATTAAGAGCGAATGTTCTCACTCAGTAGATCCTACTTTATATGAAGGTGGGAACGGGATAGTGTCTAAGAGCAAGCACAGTATTGCAAACCTAGTAGGGGTTAAAAGGATAGCGACTGAATGATTAACTTGGAAGATAAATGCACTGCACATTCAAGGCAGATGTTCCTTACGGTAATATTTGCTATAAAACATTTCACTCTCTCATTTACTTACATGACATAATAAAAATGTGTGTGATTAGAAGTAAGTTGACCTGTGCCAAGCTAGGTCAAAGCAGTTATCTTACACTGAATCTACTACGCACAGCAGGCCAATGGAAAAATGTAACTTCGAGTAAGTTCAGCAGCTGCAGTCCATCTATACAGTTCCAAGCTGAAAGGAATAGTTCTCTGGCCTCATTGCTAAGCGAAAGGAAAGTTCTGGCTAGACTAATAGATCTCCTCTGCATGTAGGACAGAGGTTTAACCTGATCTTTTGGTCCACTGGTGAAGAGCTTTGCAACCCATCCTCTCTTTTTCCTTGTTCTTCAAGGCTGATTGTCTAGAGTATCTGTTAATTATCTGTTGTAGCTTAAAACCCACTACACAACACACTAATGTAAAACATTTTGATGAAAACGGTCATAGGTCATATGAAGTAACTGTTAAGAAACGAGTGTCAAACCAGAATGCACTAATTAACATTTTTTCTTAAATGAGTCAGTGACAATGAAAAAATAAGCTAAGTATTCGAATCCTCTATAGAGACTGATTTGTATGGATAATCATTATGCTTCCATGCATATAGGAGGCAGATTAACGACTGACTTGAACCACATAAGGCTTGGTTTGCAGGGTTTTGAATTCCAGCTAATACCTATCACCAGTCATGTAAACTGATCCCAGCCCTTAACCTCAGTCTCCCCATTGGTAAATTGGAACTGATGGCGTTTTAGTTATAAAGTGAGATGATGTCTATAAAGTGCCTGGCATTTAGTACACACTCAAATGTTCATTCTTTTCCTGTATTTGACCTCATTTAACATTAATACAGCACATAAAAAATTAATTCAGATAAAAATGAAGGATTCGTCATTATTTTTCTTTTTTCTTAGTGCATTAGTACATGAACTGGGAATGTACAAAAGATAGACATCTTCAGTGTACTATCCTTAAAGTACTGAATATTCAAAATAAAGTCCCTTAATGTGCTATGTGTTCAAAATCTGAATAAAATCATACTACTAATATGAGCATTTGTGAAAAAGTTATTTTAAAAATATAATGCATATACTTATACATAAGCAGTATACTTAAAACTGGAACATATATTTTTCACCAACTGCTTATTTTTAATACTTAAGACTCTTTAAAAACTTTTCTAAACTTTGAAATAAAATTTCATAAAATAAAATTGAGAATAAAAGCTACTAGAATTCCCTTTTGTTAGAGTTTTCCTGAATAGAAACCACATTAAACAAAATATTTTAATAAAAAAATTCCTTATTAATTCAAAGCAATTGAACTCAGGGTTACTCTTATATAACTAAAATTTGAAATTTTAGAATATTTTATAAGAACATTTTTGTACTCAAAGTTCACATATACTAATTCGAGCAAAGACATTATTGCCGAGGCTAAGAATTGTTGAATCTGCTTTAAAGAATATATGATTAACTTAAAATTAACACATTGTAAATATACAAATAGTATGCTAAACCTATTTTAGAAAACTTGAACTACTTTTACGTAAGTAGGTTAAACATTCTTCCTGCAACTTACTGATATTATTAAATTGCTCAAATAGCTTTTCTTAAATTCTATCCCAGTTTATATTCCAATTATAAAGTTTAAACCATGTGGTTTTATTATACTTTCTAAATGTTACACATTTCTGTAAAACATAATTAAGTGCTGTGAAACCAAACATTGAGAATTATCCTCAAGTACCATAAACGTTTTGAAAACTAGTGTACAAAAATAATTGCAAAATATTATCTATACCTAAAAATTTAGTTTCTCTTCTGTAGCATGTAATTATTTTTCTTGTTGCCCTCACTCTGATTGGCTCATGATTTATGTTTGTTGCATTTATTGTGATGTGAATTCATCCAGGCCTTTTTCTGCTCTTCCTTCCTTTCCCTTCACAGAGTGCTTTGTGAAATAAAATGTGCTCTATAAATATTTGTCTAATTAAATTGAATGTTACCCCATATAATTAGCAGTGTCAAATGATCCAGCTATGATCTCTGGTAAAGGAAGAAAAAAGTGTAGGAATCTTAATTTCTCATTATATACACTTGTACTATGTCTTTAAGAGGTATATGTGGTTACCTCAGGTCATCCTGAGAATAATTGAGCTATTTTAGGTCTTCAATTTCTTAGAAAAAAAAAATCCCTTAAAATTTTAACAGCCAGTAGATTTTAATCAAATATATCATTGTAAACTTCTTCAGGAATTCCTATGCTGCAGCTGCATAAACATTGCTTTTTCACAATTTAGTCTGCATAACATTTTACTGAATATTATTTTCACTGATTTAGATGGAAACCATTTTATCTGTGGCCTGACCATCTGTTACTACAGATAGAGTTTACCAGAGAAATGTGTATAAAAATAAAGCAAATTATCACCATGTTAAAGTCCTATTTAAACAGTGTTCACCAAAAGATCAAAAAAGGAAACTATAATCAATGAACTATATTTTTTGTCACAATATTGGGCTGCTTATACTGACTGAAGTGAATTGCTGATGAACATTTCATCCAGTTGTTTGACATCATGCCAATCAGAAACACAAACTTTAAAAAATAATATAATTAGTGTAGACCTATTTCATCATGTATTTTGACGCTGCTTCTGGTATTTGGAAGACCTCCAACTCGTGCAATGGATAGAGGCATTTCAAAAACGTCTGATTTCATTGTAGGAAGGTTTTATTCAAAGTCTAAGGTTACTGTGCCTGTTCTCCAAATAACAACTATGTAATTTTCAATGGTTCATGTTGCTACTCTGAGCCTCAGTTTTCTCATCGGACCATCAGGGCTAATATAATTTATTATGTTTTTGAAAGGAGCCCAATAAAACAGCACGTATAAAAGCTCTTTGCAAATGGAATGCAATTTATAAGTACATTATAATCTTAATAACCTTGTAAGATATTACAGTTATGTTTGTAAATAGCACTGTCACAAAAATCTCAGCCTTATGATAGGAAGTATCTTAGAAATAATATAAACCAAAATCAGCTAAAGCGCCAATTAAAATCTGGGTTATTGAAACTCAGGAATCAACCTCACATTGGAGAAATTAACCTTAGAGCTCGTGCTCATCTATTTTTTAAAAACTTAAAGATTTTAAGAAAAGTTTAAGGAAAAATGTGTGAAAATGGGAAAAACTTTTTATTTATAAGTTACCTGGTGATATTTAATATTCGGTATGGTAAACAATTTAGTTCTGTCTAACTGAAACCAAGTTTTGTGTTGAACATATATTGACAGAGTAAAGATTTAAGCCTAGATATTGAATGCTTTCAACAATTTGTCATTTCATGCATATATAGGACTTGTAAAACATACAAAGAAGAGAAAAAAGATAAAAAGTCTATGTAGAAAATAGAATTTTATAACTACATTTTACAGAATATTCCAAGAGATCTCATTGGTCATTTTATTATTTGGAAAATATTACTTATTTAAACAACTAAAAAATGTTAAAGCCTGATATAATCTTCAACATTGGAAAGGATAAATTATTGAAAAATACGTAGAACCGAAATTCCATCTCAATGCCATTGATACCACTATACCGTTGAACAGATATTCTATGAGGTATAGAATGTTGCACATAATTACACATATAGGATTTGACATCATAGCTAAACCAGTTGTTCAAGGCCACTAAAATACTGAAAGAGGATTAAGATTATTAACAGCGGGGAGGAAAGAAGAACTCTAAAAGCCTTTCTAACTCAAATCTGGAAATGGTGATTTCACTCAAAAAGAACGTCACAACTACGAAGAATTTTTAGTAGTTCATGACACAAAATACGACATCCATCTCTAATTTTTTAATCTATTTACCTCTATTCCATGAATCCAAGAGTGATATTGTACATGTTTTGGACCTGCACAGCAGTGTGGTATTTATTACTGTGATGTCTCAGAACTTGTCCCTTAAGGATTTTATATATGTGATAAGTACTAGTAAAATTTCATGACTTCTGATCAGAATGCCTTTTAGATTTTATACTAAGTATTACTAGGTCTTACTAATACCACACAGTGTCCTTAAAATTCATCTGTTTTACTTGAAAGAAGTGCTGAAAATGTTAGGTATGAGTAATAGTTATTAATTTCTAAAAAGATAAAATTCAATTGTGGGTGACACCTGTTCAATTGATTGGGAAATTGCTCCTTTTTACTACAGACTCAAAATAAATCTATGGCTCTGGCTTCTAAAATACCTATTTTTCCCCCCAATGTTCAGTGACTATTAGAATATATTTCTCTCAATAATTTGCAAGAAGATTTGGAGGAGTGGAAAACCTCAGGACAGTAGAAAGTTGTCCACAAACTTTTGCCTTGGGTCCAGTGATTGTGTTGGTATTTTATAATGGCAAACTTAAAATAAGTTCATTTTTGGATAATCTAAACAATGTTTGGAGAGCTGGCCTACTGGGTGAGAATACCATTTAAAAGCACTTGTGTTACATAACAGACAGCCATGACAAGGGCTATTTAAAATTCTTAGGTAGAAGAGAGCTGTCAATGCCAAAGGAAAAGCTTTGCTCAAGGAAAGTAACTTTCCTCTAAACAGATGGCGCAGCGGGGATCCAAGGTCATTACATGGTATCTGAGCTACTTGAGGCCCGGTCACTTAATGGAGGATTAGACTGACACAGACACAAAGACCAACACACACACACACACACACACACACAGAGTTTTTAACCCTCTGGACCACCCAACATGAGATGGAAAAACAAATAAGATGGAAAAGAAACGTTTTCTCAGCACTGATAATTATTAAATGTGCACAATTGTTTTATGCAACAGGAAGTTTGACCAGAATGATGACAGAATCTATATTTCGGATACGTGGCTGCCACTTTGGAGAATCAGAAGAGTGTTTATACATAAATTTTGTTTGAACTCATTTTCATGTAGTAGAATAGACCATTGTTCAGGAAATAGATGAAAAAAATCTATAACAGTTGAGAAATTTCGTCAGGAAATCATCAGAAAGGAGAGTGTTAAGATAAATTCTTTTCAGCCTTTTCAAAGTTTGCATAAGTTTATAAAAAGAGATAAAGTTTCTTTGATCAGAAGAGATTCTTTGCAGAAGTGCAGTGTACAACATACTATATACATATAGGGCTTCCCTCTGTACATATACATATGTATACACCATCTATATGACTTTTTAAACATATACACGGCTTTAACTCGAAGAAAATGAGTTAGCAACACAGTCATCATTGCAAGACAATCCAAGTGCTGAAAGAAGGGATAATGATCACTTAAAGGGCTATTTCACCTCCCACATTGCCCAGGACCAAGAACAGAATTCTTTTTTAGTTCTTCTTTCATTGCAACACTGATTGTCATAGATAATCTTTGTGCTTTTGTGTAATGCCCATCCTGGATGTAACATACATTCACATATGACGTCAGACAGTTTAAATAAGCATGCTGAACACAGGCAGGACCACACAACCATGCAGAAAATATTCTGAATATGTTTTTCCAAACTGACTGCAACATCAACATGCATCACTATCATATTTGGTCCTGTACAGCAAGGAATGTACAGCTGAAGCCATCATGGCTAGTTTCACTTGCAAGAGTTTCTTTAGAGAAGAACACCCAGTAGAGAAACAAAACAGAATGAATGAAACAAACAAAAAGTCCCCCAAAACCAAAAATTAAAAAAAAAGAAATTTCCTCCCACACGTTAACGCTGAAAATCTGGCCATTTTTCACATAGCACATTTTCCTCATTCCATAGAAAGCAGGTCTTCTCCCAAAATTTGGAGTTGAATTGTTCATAAGAGAGATTTTAGTGTCTCAGAGCTTTTCCTAACCATTGGAAAAGCTCATCTTGATAAAGCATTTTCCAGCGCACGTTGGCTTCGACGGTTTCCACGGCTCTCAAGAAAGAGGCAGCAGCTACTCCATTGTAGGTCTTCATGAAGTTCTTCAGCTGGAAAAAAACATTTTTGAAGGGTAAATATGCATGTCTCAAACTCCTGTCGAACATATATAAACAAGACTATATGTAAAACAAAGTGCCACAGTCACTGCAGAAGGCATATTTAATATGGGAAGCAAGCTCACTAACGAAATACAATACAACAAATTGCGTCCATTAGGTGCGATGTAGTTTCTTTTGGAACCAGAAGGAAAAAAGAGTAGACATTACAGTTTCAAGAGCTCCAAATTCAGCTTCTTGTTTCATAAGTAAATATTAAAATAGACGTATTTATCTTTTCGTAATAGGTTGAGGGGACTGTGGCCAAGGCTAGTTCTAATTGCAAAGCATATCCAATGTACAAATAGCCTTAAAAACTGAAGATAAGGATTAAAGTTCCCTCTTTGTTGGTAGAGATCCAACTCTTCTTCTTCTTCTCCAAATAAGTAGCATAAGGGCTTGACTCTTATCTTTGGTAGGAAGGGATTACCAGTTATTGGGTGGTGGGAAGAAAGTAATGATGCTATGAAAACTGGATGATTAATGACATTTCAATTGCCCGGGTGACTCAACTTAGAAAGAATGAAGGAAAGCTAAGTGTGGACTCATTTAGCTAGATACTTTGAGCACTTAATTAAAATAAGTTACAATTTTAAAATGCTTTGCTATTATTTTTCTGGATATAAGATTTTCTCTAGAGAGCTCACATATTCTGGGATTGCTCAGGGACTTTATTTCAAGATTAAATAGTAGCAGTTTTTCTTTCTGACTGATATGTCTTAAGAAACTGGCAACCAACCAACAATCGCAATGCTAATAGGCAAATGTGAAAAATCCACTTACAACACAGAAACATTAGTGGTGTAATTAGTGTGGGTGTGATTCATCACATGGTGGGTGCCACATGGAGGATATGCCAGGAGGGAAATGTAGTGCATCCAGATTGACTCAGGAGCAGGGAGTATGGGGGGAGGGGCATTTAAAATGGACTCTTTAATACTTTTCTGAGTTAATCTAGAAATTGGCTCATTGGTAGCTTGGTTTGTTTATGACAGTGTTACTTTGATTTCATGATACCCATGGGTTTTCTCAAAGTTTTTCCTCTACTTTCCTATAAAGCCCCATGCCCCCCACAGCATTAGCAATGGATAACTATATCTCAGAGCTATATCCTTTATAAGACTTCAAAATCACTATGCTTTGATAACAAACATGTAAAATATCCAACATATAACAAAGATTTATTGATGCTATTCTGAAAATTGATTTGACATTTTACCAGATTTATACAGACTAAGAGGAAGAAGGGAAGACATGGGAGTTTATTGAATGTCTTCAATATTCCAGGCATGGTGCCACACACATATGCCCGTTACAGGCACAAAGATATTAAAAGGAAGTCTAATGGAAACATTGAATCATATTTTTAAACTTTAACTGATTAATCCAATAATTCATATATATTTATACGTTTGGACTCATTCATTCTGTATTCCTAAAGCAACAAGTAATACATTATGATCTATGTCTCGAATTGTTTTAATACAAAAGTATGGTATATTACAGCATACATGTGTATATACATTTGTACATTACAGTGGAATTCTTTACATAATATATGTCAATCAGGAAAAAATTGTATTTACTCCTCTTAAAATATATTCTGCTTTATTACATACATACTTTCCTCGGCAGTACTAAATATGCCAGATAGTGATAAATGACCCTTTGGCAACTTTGACTCTGCAGCATGCTCTTGGCCCCTTGAGGAGAGAGAGAGCGAGCCAGCCTGAACACGTGAAGCAAAACGCTTCCGTCCTCCTCAAAGGCAAACTATGGGTTTGAATATGAATGTGTTATTGACACAAAGACAGTAGGTCAGATTATCCTGCCAGAGAACCATCAATAACAAATGTAAGTGGTAGGTCCCCAGGGATTCATTTCTTAAATCACTATTTAAGTGCACTAAATACTTGCCTCATGAGCTCAGAGAGCCTGAGGTGACTCGTATGAATCTTGGGAGTAGCTTATTCGTCAAAACATATATGGCCCACTTTCCGTGGTCGGCACATATTGATTTTATGCCCAGATTCCTCTGCAGCTCTTCTGTCAAACATATGGTTACAGCAGCTATCTAACGGGTCCTGGGGGGAGGGGGGTGTGATCATAGCACCTTCCTGACCCCTTGCCTGATTTTAGAGGCCCCGGGGTAGATGGAAGGGACTTGGCATTCCAGTTTGCTTATTTCTGCAGCTCTTTGGTAGATTTTCTGCTGTTATTAGCTTTTATTACTGTGTTTCCTAAATATTTATGCCAGTTTATGCTTTCATTTGAAAATGTTGCAAGTTTAGACATTTTTATAAAATAGCATTTAGTAAGATGTCAGAGTTGTTTGTGCTTCCTAGTCTTAGCATAAAATTTCTAGACATGTTTGTTAATTTCTCCATTAGGAGACATTTTCAGGTTTAAAAAGAAAACTCTGATTTTAGGGTACCCTAGGCCCTAAATATCACAAAATAAATTATTTGTAGAGTAAATGGCAAAACCTAATATACTCTCAGTAACCATATAAATGAATTGAATTAGCTATTGCCCTATTATGAGGTTTATATTTTCAACATTAAAACTGTAAATGGGATGTCTGTGATGCACAGGATCTATGTTCCTCCACAACAGGGTTGTAGATTAGGCTCAAGAAGAAAAAAAAAACAAAAACAAACAAGGGCTGGAGAGAATTGCTTAACAGGCATTAGTATGATGGCAAAGGGCCTCTGCAGCTCCCTCAGGTTGTACTTCCATTAGTTTAAAATTAAGGAAATAACACACTGTTTCATAGAGAAATAGTGTTCAAATGGCTAGAGCCACGTAATTAGAAGGAAATTACCAGTTTCAGGTACTAGAATGCAGTTTTTTTTTTTTTAAGATTTTTTTTTTCTTTTTATTTATTTATTTGAGAGAGAGAACGAGATAGAGCATGAGAGGGGGTAGGGTCAGAGGGAGAAGCAGACTCCCCGCTGAGCAGAGAGCCCAATGCGGGACTCGATCCCGGGACTCCAGGACCACGACCCAAGCCGAAGGCAGTCGCCCAACCAACTGAGCCACCCAGGCATCCCTGCAGTTTTGGGGAAGGGACCCTGCAACAATGGGCTGATGGGGATCATTAACATCAAAATAAGTTTTCAGAATTCACAAAGATGTTGATTCCCTTTTGATCTATATATACTCTTGAAAATAAGAATATGCCCCCATCCAAAGGGAGCGCATTGGGTTTTCTGCTTGTGAGGATCATTGGTTATAGAAGGATGAATCTGGAATTTCCTCACCCCTTTTATATTAATGGCGGGGGATCCCTTCATGACATGGCCACTTGTGCTGACTTTCTAGTTTGACAACTGCCCTCTGAGGCTTTGCCATACTTTCATTATCTCATCATTGTCTTAACGATTGGGGACCGCTGTCGTGGAGTGGGATGGGAGTTTGCTTTGTATTCCTTGCACATGCCACAGAGAGATGGTATTATGAAGTTAGCTGCTCCGTAGGTAATGGAATAAAAGCCACAGTTCAGTTTCACGTTTGAAACTGCACTTTTCATTACAAGGACATTTCAAATGACAATTAAATCAAGTGGAAAAATATTAAAAATATGTGTGAAGTAAGTAAGACAAAATGGTTAGCATAGGATAAAATCAAACAAATACCCATTTAAAAGATCTTTTCCCAGGGCCTGGGTATACCTGAAGCAAGGAAAGTATGAAAGATAGACAAGAGTTTGAGGAAGAAGAAAAGGGAGCAGGTACAGGAGAGAGGCAGCAGGAAAGGGGCAAACGCAGAGAAGACTGGGGAGAAGACAGGAGAAGGAAGGGAGCTACAAGGGAGGAGGAGGAGGGGAAGGGAAGGGTGGAAGCGATTTTTCACATCTGTGTTCACTTCAGTGGTTTCACAGGTTGTGACTAAATGAGTCTTTTACTCACTGATTCCTGAATGTAAAATCAAGAAATTAAAAGTACTTCATTTAAATACAGAGAAAATTGGAAGCAATCATTCATTTAATTGTTCTTTCATTCTGTTTCATATAGCTATGAAAGAAATCCTTCTCATTTAGCTTCCTTTATTAAAAAAAAATTTAGTAAAACATGGGCTGGGGCTTTCAGAACCAAATCCTTTAGGGTTGGGAATACACAGCAGGGATAAAAATTGAATTTCAAATCATTGCAATCAGAGACTTAGCTTAGCTCATCGTGTATAAGAATCCAAGTTAGTGCATGAGAGATGATCATACAACATTGGGCAATATTAGAAGATGTTAAGGATGATGCCAGGGTTGATGCTCCTGGGGAAATGCTGCTCAATATGATTAGCTCTGGGTCACAGTCTCAGGCATTCTGTCAGTGAGAGCAGAGGAAGCCATGATTCTCAAGACCAAATATATAAAATATATTTATAATGGAGTTGAGCAGCAGACAAAAAAGTGATAGATGGTTGAAGCCCAGCTCATCTGAATCATCTAAATGTATCTATATTTTTTCCTCCCTCCTACATACTTACCCCTCCACATTTCACACCCATCTCTTTTACAAATGTGAGTTAATGGTCAAAAAAAAAAAATTATCTCCAGAGAAATAAACCGGAGAAAAAACTATTAATCTCATTATATATTGCCCGATACATTCTCTTTCATACATATGAATTCATTCCATTGAACAGACTAGATAGCATGAGGCATTATTATCACACCTAGTGATCCACTCCCTGTATTGGCCTGACCACGAAGCAAGGAGACTTAAGTTCTATATCTTAACACCAGCCCGGATCTTTTGTACCCAAATACTGAGTCATTGTGACAGGATGGGTCTGTCATTTCTAGGATCCTAAGCTGGGTTCACATCATCAGCCGAGGAATAGATGATTGGATCAAAGAGATCTGGAGTGGATTTGAGAATCATTATATTCAAACATCTCTCAAAGGCATTTTATGCTTGTTTGTTTGTTTTTTAGATTTTATTTACTTATTTGAGAGAGAGAGAGAGAGCACTCACATGGTCAGAGGGGGAGGGAGAGGGACAAGTAGACTCTGAACTGAGTGCACAGAGCACTAAGAGGAGATCTCAAGACTCAGATCATGACCTGAGCCAAAACCAAAAGTCAGATGCTCAACCTACTGAGCCACCCAGGAGCCCCAAAGGCATTTAACGTTTAATATAATAGAAATAATTTTGCAAATAATGAATTAAATCAAGTCTTTATCATGAACGTATGTTTTTTTTTAAGAAATGGATATGAGTCTGTTGGAAAAAAATGGTTAAAGTGAATGTATAATTTCATATATTTATAAAAGAAAAACATTAGAACTCATATATTAAAATATTTACCTCTTTGAGTTCACCTTCAGTATTAAGAAATTCTGTAACTCCACTAATGAGTTTGGAATTCATAAATAATGCCTCTCCATACCTGGAAAGATTAAAAAAAAAAGTCTTGATGTTAATATAGGAAGTAATTTAAGAAATACTACTCTATAGATTTTTTTAGAATCCTTTTCAAGGGCTCCATTTGACCAATGTTATCTTGTTGCCATTAAGATCTCTGAACATTTCAAGGTCATTTCACCAGGGAGCCAGGGAGGTGCATTCTGACTGCAGAATACCATCAGATGCCCCCTGATTTATCTCAAAATGTTTCAGAGAGCCCTAAGCTGCAGTAAATTAAAAAAAAAAAAAAAAAGGAACCCTCTAAAATTAGATTTAGGAACTACTATTATATTTTCAATCCAAGGTTTGAGGGAGAAATATTTTTAAACTTTCTACTTTAAACAACTTAGTTCACTATGAGGAAAAAAAAAATCCCAACAAAGGAAACAGGAGTCTAATACAAACTTGGGCATTATCAGTATGTCACACAGATCCTTTGGTCTGGTCAGTCATAAATGACATTGGCATTCTTTTTCATGCTTAGAAACTGAGCCAAATTTCTTTGAAGTGCTCCCCAAATATTAGTATGTTTTCATGTAGGCATTAAATTAAAATATTGAGTTGTTCATTTGGATTGCATAATCCTTGTACCACAGACATAAATTCTTGACTCGTGACCCACAGTAAGGAACAATTTGTATTGGTGAGATGGCAAGGTTTCTCATTTTATTGATTTATCTCTGTTGTGCTAAGGATACCTGTCACAGGCTACCATACTCTTAGAATTAAGAAAAGTACACTAAAAAAGATTCTGAGGTTTTAGAAGCAAAGGCTCAGCCCCCATTATAAGAGGTTTTCTAATGCTGCCCTTACAGTAGTATTGTGGCACCTTTCTTTTAGGACTTGTTAAATTGACAATATCTCAAGCCTAATTGTTATATATGGCAAGGGGGTACATGTGGTTTTCTAAGTGTCTGGCTTGAGCAATTGTTGGATGGCCATATTATTTACTGGGGAAAGGAAGACAAGAAGACAGTGATGGATTTAGCTTTGCAGGTACACCTCAGTAGGGGGGTCCAAACAGGCAACTGTCCATCATAGGGTGAAGCTTAGACAAAATGTTTGAGTAAGAGATCTAGATTTGGGAGCAATTGAAACGATCGAGCGATTGGAGTAGATGGCAACTAAAAACAGGGAGAATCTGCAGGCAGGAAATAGGAGTACCTTGGATAGCACCTCCATGAACTCCAGTGTTCAAGGATTGACAGAGGAGTAGGAGCATGTAGATATACTGAAATCTCAACCTTTCTACCTTTCGGTTGGGGACCATGGAGTCTCAATGAGACAAAATAAGCATACCAGGAACCAAACATTTTTTGGTTGGAACTGAACAATACCTGCACTATGCTGAACTCTGACAGACAAAACCACTCCCTAAGGAGACTGTGCATTGGCAGATATTTGACACTTTTTAAAGTGAAGTGCTCGTATATATTAATTTCACCTGGTATCTGACTATTCACTATATTAGGGGTACATGAGAGCAAAGCAAGTTTTAATCTTCCAATCATTCCAATTTCTGAGCTGCAAATACAAAAAAGCCAATATGTCTTCTAGGAATATCAGTGCTTTCTGACAATGAAATGTCTGTAGATAGAATTGTGCTTTAACAGGACACATCCATTCAAATTGAACCCATTATACAAGGGCAAGTGAGAAAGCTATACCTTAAAAATGTAGTTTACACACCAGTTTTTAAGAGACAGAACAAGAGGTCTGTTCACTGTTTGGGGACATTTAAGTTTGAGAACACACAGCATCTACAGGCTCTATAATAAATTTAATTTTAAAATGCCATAGAGATTATCAGAGTAATAAATCAACATTCATTATAATACATTTAAATACATAATGAAACGTTTTCTTAAATTGAGGCTGAAGAATTCTCACCATTAACAAGATGTCTCAGGAATGCATTCCATTGCAACTAGAGTTATACAATGATTCAAATGTTCCTTCTCTATACCTTGGTTTTATTTCAGGTGTTTTATATTTATATTTAAAGAAAATTTAAAACAATTCTGCAGAGGTAAAATTTTCTTGTTATATAATATAATAACTATATCTGATTTATAAATCTTTTTTTTACAACACATTTAGAATATAGTTTTATGATATTTCTTCAATCTTAGACAGCTCAATAGATTTTCCACAAAAGTTGTACTGCTAAACCTTTTTACTCCCACATTTCCATATATAATCACAGTTTTTAATCTTTATTACATGAATAATGTCATAGAATCATTAAAATAATTCTGAGTTTCACAGAAGTGGCAACATCCATCTTGGTTGACTATTTTAAAATCTAATTCTATTATCTGGACCTTGGTTTTAACACAAAAAGTTGGGCCCTTATCTCTCCTATGTCACCTTTAATTTACTCACTCAAGTTTGAATGACTGAACTCTTATTTCTACCTGGTATTTAATATCTTCCATTTATCTCTGAAAAACTTCCAGGCAAGGTCTCGGCCATGTGGATTTCGAGCGACATGGATTATCACATCAATTGCATCTTGATCTAACACCACCTCAGAATTCAGTGATAGATTCAGAAGCCTTTAAGGATAGAATTGTAGAAAAACTTTTAGCCCAATAACTTAAACATTTTTATAAAATTATAAAAATTACATGCATTAATTTGTCATATTCTTTAAAAGAACAGTCTTGTGTAAACTACTAATACAACTTACCAACAGAACAATTTTCTGTTTATAAAAGGGGGAAGAGCAAAATCATAGCACTTTAATTAGCTCATTAATTAAGTTTTGAAAAATTCTTGCGGGTGAAGAAATCACAATTTTGTTCTGATGCTATCAACTCACTTTAAAAAATCTTTATAGTAAATACTTCCTTTTTCAATGAAATATTGTCCTATTATTTAGTGAGAAACAAAGGTATTTCTTTCGATTCAATTAGCTTTAGTCATGTCAACATGGCAATTTTCCTTAGCTATAGAAGATACATCTTAGAGTAACTAGTATATATTCGAGGAAATAAAATCAAGTTCAGTGTAGTTTGATTAACAGAGAGTACTCTCATTACACAAATAAATTTAGAAAATTAATTGACCCACCTATTTAATAAGTTCCTGTCATCACTGCAAGTTAAGGCTTCCAATAATATTTTCTTCTCAGAAACTGCTGTGGTGGAGTGGAATTTCATCCATATGAATTCCCAGACATCCTCATCTAGTAGTGAAACTCCTGTACAGTAGACGATGTCTCTAACATTTAGTGGTATTCTAAAGAAGCAACCCATGTTGGTTTTCTGTTAATTAAAAGCTTCATAGCATTGAAACTAAAGACAGATGCTGATTTACTACAGTCAGTTTTTTTTTTTTTAAAGATTTTATTTATTTGAGAGAGAGAGAGAGAAACAGCATGAGAGGGGAGAGGGTCAGAGGGAGAAGCAGCCTCTCCGTTGAGCAAGGAGCCTGATGTGGGACTCAATCCCAGGACTCCAGGATCATGACCTGAGCCAAAGGCAGTCACTTAACCAACTGAGCCACCCAGGCGCCCCTACAGTGAGTTTTTAAAAAAGATGATTTTGTTAATTAGACTTTACCTGAAAGAGAATAATACTATATAGTAACAATATTCAAAAATATTGGCAATTGAATGATGTAAAATAATGTATTTTGAATGCAAGTTTTATTTCTACTCTTGAAACTATATTTAAACAAAAATCACGGGACACCTGGGTGGCTCAGTCGGTTAAACGTCTGCCTTCGGCTCAAGTCATGATCCCACGGTCCTGGGACCTAGCCCTGCATCAGGCTCCCTGCTCAGCTAGGAGCCTGCTTCTCCCTCTCCCTCTGCCACTCCCCCTGCTTCTGATCTCTCTCTCTCTCCCTCTCTCTCTGTCAAATAAATAAATAAAATCTTTAAAAAAATCAGAACACAAAGGCTTAAAAAAACAATGCAAACAGGTTGCTTTATATTTCCACCAACATTAATACACTTACCAACCAAACATTTTCTCTCATAATTGGTAGACCCAAGAATGACAAGAAAGCACAGGCTGAAGAGACTAATTTGAATAAAACAAACATTTTCTCCTAAAATCATAGACAAGTCTCCCTAAAATTAGTTTTCTCAAATAGGTCTTCACATTTTGGAACCTAGAAGATTACCGATAGAGATAATAAACAGATAAAACATAAAGTAATAAATTTTGAGAAAGTAGAAATTTCTTTTTCCCTACATTTATAAAAGTGACTATAAAAAAAGAACAAATTTGACTTGGACTCCAAAATAAATATTATGGTGGGAAACCGTGAGTGGATTTAATTACTCTTGACTATTTATAAGTTGTAAATGGTCATGTTTACTTTACCATAGCAATTTTTTACTAAATATTGTTCTCTCAAGTCTCAGTATATATCCCACATTTTAAAAACCGAATTCTCTGAAAGAACACTAGAATACTTACAAAAAGTCAAAGACAAATACATGTCTGCTTTGTGTCATATTCAGTGATCTACTATTTAAATTTCTCACTTGTAATTTGAATGTGGCTGATTAAGAGGTGTTTTCTCTGGGTAGCAAGATAAAACAATCTCTTCTAAAGATTTAGGACCTTGATTAATGGTTAAAACACGCTATGGTTGAAGGGGTATTTAGAAAACAGGAGGGAGTGTCTGAATGACCACCAGGAAGATAAGCTTCATCTTATTCTGTTAAGCAGCTAAGTAGGGCTACACTCAGAATATTGAGGATTGTGTTTCAGGATACCACAATGCTTATATTTGCTAGAAGTATCATACAAAATTAATTGTTTCCAGAAATGCCTAAAACTATATTATTCTGTCTCTTCCTAGAAGTAATTTGGAGTATTTGGAGAAAAGTTACTTTAACCTCGCTAACTGAAGCCTTTTTTCTTTGTGGTATTAGAAGGCAAGCACTCTGTTTTGTTTTTAAAGGAACACAGACATCAGAAGAAACCATCCAAGAGCTTCAGAAAACATTGCTACCACATTCAATCATGGTAGATAGCATACAGGATTACAAATATGCTTCCATCTTTACTAACTATAATAAAAAAGTTAAGAAACCTTGTCTTTCTCTAAATCAACAACTAGAAAAGAGGATGAGTCTTTTCTCCCAAATATTATAGGCTACAGAGCAAAACACTGTATCATTGTTATGACTTTGGCCAAGAGATCAATAGAAAAATTTGCAAGAAAAAACAATAAAATGTCTACTGAAATCATCAGCTCATAAATTAATGTATATTTTCTTTTTTTCTCAATGTATATTTTCTTTTTTTTTTTTTAAAGATTTATTTATTTATTTGAGAGAGAGAGAATGAGAGACAGAGAGCATGAGAGGGAGGAGGGTCAGAGGGAGAAGCAGACTCCCCGCCGAGCAGGGAGCCCTATGCGGGACTCGATCCCGGGACTCCAGGATCATGACCTGAGCCGAAGGCAGTCGCTTAACCAACTGAGCCACCCAGGCGCCCTTCAATGTATATTTTCTTAATGTTAGACCTAATAGAAAGTCATCAAGCTACTAATGTACTAAAAAGAATATAGGGATAGAGCCCATTGAATTAGGTTTTTTACTGCCTATGAAATCCATCTCCAATATCAATGGTTTCAAGTAGAAAAAGCATACAGAAATATAGAAAATGCAAAAAAAAAAAGATATTAACTATATTCCTTAGAAATAACTTGACTGCCCTATATCATAATCAGTAGCAATAGTCCATATTTTGTTATTCAGTAGATGTTGTTGACTGATGCAGAACTGTGTAAGATGCACATACAAATGAATAAATGGACTAGCCCGTCCAAAGCCCTGGGCACTGGCTAGAGGAGCACGAGAGGCAGGAAATAGCAATTCTGTGCAATACCATGTTCCAGGTTATACATTTTATTTAGTCTATATAATAATATCATGCTGTCTGCATTATAAACTTCTTTTTGCAGGAGAGGGAACTCTGTTCTCAGAGAGGATATTTTGCACCATCACCACTATATAGTAAACTGAGATCCAGGATGATCTGTACATGAAAGTCTTTCCCATTTTTATCAGCTTAGAGATGGCTATGACAACAGAAGTATGATCCATTGTTTTCTCTTAGTGGTAGTCATCAGAGTAATATGGACACATCCAACTTATCATGCTCTCAGTGCTGAAGTGGCCACAGGGTTGCCGCTAACCTTTTTTTTTTAAGTTAATTTTCCAATACACAGTTAAATCAGTCATCTTTGAGAAATATTCAATATGGGCAAGACTGGATTTCCAACAATAAGTATCCATGGTGCCCACCAGCACTGAAGCTATCCTTGTTAAAATGCAGCCTCTGGGTGAGCGTAAGGACATAGGTGAGCACTGTACTTAAGGAACTGCTCTATGGCAATCTGGTCATACACACAGCACGGAGAAAAAAGTCTTAAAAGGGCACTCGGCAATAAAGTGCTGGATAAAATGACAGACCACCCTGAAGGAATCTAGCAAAAGTTATCCTAGGCAAAGGAGGCCTTTAAAAGCAAAGCTGACCAGAATAAGGGCAGATTCCGGATCTCAAGCTGCAGTCCCAAACCAAGAGAGAGACCCCATAATTTGGATTTGCTCTGCCAGAAGCTGCAGGTCAACTTTTCAGGCTTGTCAGCAGCTGTCCCTCTGTGCATAGCAGATGTGTCAAATTTGATTACTATAAAAATAAGACACACATATGTTTACATATATAATCTCAAGCCTGTGGATGGGCCATTGAAAAACCGCCCTCGGTCTCAGCTGCAAATCTCCAAAACTCTCAGGAAAGAAATAACTCTATTAGCAGATGCCATGCGAATGTGCTGCTTCCGGTTCACAGGTCTCCTTCGAAGGGCAAGGACAGAACTGATTAACAGGAGAATACCACCCTGATTTTTCGAGCATCTCTTCCCACGGCATGCACCCCTCAACTTCCTTACCCACCCACCAACTAAGGAGTCAATGGATAGTTCATAACATTATTGTCCTCATTGCTGAAAATAAAACAAGACTGGTGAGCACTGAATTTGCTAAGGGCCTTGGTTCCCAATGACTTCCATTGTTAATGAAGCCCCTTTTGTTGCTAAATTTGTAAAGATGTTCTAATAACATTTTAGCAAAATGATTGCTCTGGGGACAGTTTAAGATCTCTTTGTATAAACCAAAGTCATTAAGGAACAAATGAAAAAGCTCATTTGTTTGGAAAGCATGGGCTGAAAACCCCACAGAACCCAAGAACCCATAGTTATGAGCAGTACAAATGAGTTTTGTGAGATTCTTGATATCAGGATTACAGGGAGGCACGGCCCCTTCTCATGGACATGGAAATTGTTTATAAGAATGTGAATATCCCATGGTCATTTCTTCTAAGCTGCTGCCTCAGAAATAAATCTTTCAATGGAATTTTATTATCTAGAGAAGGAAAGCTGTGCTTATTTTTCTCTCTGTAGTATCCATATACAGGACCAGGAAGCTAGTCTCTCCTATCTGCCTTCGTAGGAGATGAACAGAGGAATGCTTAGCCAAAAGGAAGTGTCTATCTTCTTGAGGGTCTAACACTGCAGAAAATTATTACCTAATTAGTGTAACTTGTACTATAGTTTTTAATCTATTCTCATTTTAAATAGGATCATGACAAAGTTCATTTGTATGGTAAAAGTTTTGAAAGCAAAATAGTTTTGAAATTGTAACAGTTAGCATCTTGAAATAATCTATTTTGTATTTTGGTGATATGTTGAACCTTTTTTACTTTGCCAAAAGCAAATGCATGAAAACAAAATGCTTTGGGGTAGAAGTTAAAAAAATTTAGTAGGTAGAAAAATAGAGGGATTTTAAAAATTTAGAAAAATCTAGAAAAAATTTTTTACTGAGTTAAATAATGATGGTGGAATGGGACTAGTATTTTAAATCTTAGTAAATTGGTATTTTAGTTATTAAATGGAAATTTGTAAAGTAGGTTGATAAATTAACAGACACATTTCTGAAGATTTTGCTATAAAAATTTTCTTTGTTGTAGGTGTTTTTTAAGGTAAAAAATCAGGGCACATCTAAAATAACAATAAGGGACCTGTTGAAGATATAAATAGCAACACAGAATGATGTATCATAGATTAATATTTAATGATATGATAAAATACATTATTTAATATGATGAACTATATTATTAAGGATGAACATAACATACGTAATATGACTATATTAAGCGAAAAAAATGTAATGTGTATATTAGAAAGAAAGACTAAAAGAAAAAACAAGAGAATATTAACATTTGCCTCTGGGTTGAGGGATTACAGTTAACTAGTCTTTCTTTTTTTAATTCAAGTATTTCAAATTTAATCATTTAATAAATTTGACAATTACTTTGGAAATAAGATAAGTAAATGTATAATTACATTTATAAAGACAAAATTCTATTACTATTAGAGTAAAACATATTCCAATATAGAAAAACGCTATTGAATAATATGTAGAAACAATTCTGATGATACAGTTAAAATATCTCCCAGAGGAAATTATACAGGCCAAAGGAAAAAAAATCATACTATTTTAAAATACAAATTTTGATGCTTAATCATGATAGGGGTCTATTTTTAAGCAGGTTCTCAGTAGACCTAATTTCCAATAACTGCCTCTAGGACTGGGCGAGTCAAGGTCATTGCTTTGGGCTTCATTTTTCATCCTAATTGGACAGGGCTAAAGTACATGAGTTCTAAAGTCCCTTCCTGCTCTGTTAGTACAAGATTCTTTTCATTAGCAATTGTATTAACATTGAAATGCGGATTTCATTATTTTCAAAGACAATGAAAAAAATTTCTCAAATCACTAGCCTCTCTAAGAGCACCTATTTCTTTCAGTGGCCTACTGTTTAATTAATTTTAATTAATCTGCAGTTAATTAATTCATTTGAAAGATCATTTGTCTAATCTAAAAGTTAAAAGACAGCTTTGGTTGAGGCTTCCTCATCAATACTCTAAATCTTGTTTGACCTTGTAAGTACCAATACTCTTAACTTCTTTCAGGGCAATCGTTGACTTTAAAATATCAGAAAAATAACCTGCATTTACAAAGGTTGACCCTGTTCATAGTATCCCCTACTGCCATCTTTCATTCTTTGTCCCTTGGCTACTCCCAAGAAAGCTATCTTGAATGAAACTTAAAGCTGTTTAGAAAGAACACGTGACCTTTTGCAGCTAAGCAGCAGTTTCCTCATCTGGAAAATGGGGAAAACGATTCCTTACAAGGTTATTACAATGATTAAATGAGCACAGCGCTTGGTACATATCTGGAGCTCAGTACAGGCATTATCTAAATGCCACACATAGCCAAGTGCAGGGTACGTAGAAAACGGTCTCAATTTGTAGTAAGGGTATTCCTCCTCATTATTTTTATTACTATTATTAGTAGTATGAAGTGGCAACAAATATCTCCATATTTCCCAAAAGAGTACAGGACTAGAAAGAAAGAAAGTTTTCAGACAACCTCACTACAAGTGAATGAGTAATTATAAAAATCATGGCTGACAATACATTAAGGCATTATAATAAAACACAGTTTTATAATCCCACCTAACTTCACCGGTATACTTGTCAATCAAACACGCCACCAAATCCATATCAAAACCCTGGCACCCAGAAGCAGTACTGTTTCATAGTATCTCTACAAGGCCCCTAGCAAAGAATCCCACGTGAAGCGTGCGTCAGGGACCTTTGGAAAGAACACTGGGCTGCAGTGCTGTGGGCCAGGCACCTGGGGGGCAGCAGCTGGGGCTGCTCTTTTTCCAGAGACTCCTCTCTCTTGTGTCCACACCAGGCCTGCTCATTCCCACTGAAACTTAAGCATAACAAAAGGGACACTAAAACCTTGGAACAAAGGAAAAGGCAGTTCAAAGCCAGTCTTTGTGGCCCTTTGGACCTCAAAACATAGAGATGGATCCACCAGGAGGATAACAGACCAACTATATTTAAAATTACTGTGTTCTGGTGCGCCTGGGTGGCTCAGTCGTTAAATGTCTGCCTCCGGCTCAGGTCATGATCCCAGGGTCCTGGGATCGAGCCCCGCATCATCGGGCTCCCTGCTCGGCGGGAAGCCTGCTTCTCCCTCTCCACTCCCCCTGCTGGTGTTCCCTCTCTCACTGTATCTCTCTCTATCAAAAAAAACAAAACAAAAAAAAAAAAACCTTAAAAAAAAGAGATGTTTAAAAAAATTAAAAAAAATAAAATTAGTGTGTTCTGAAATGTTCAATACCTCTTTATGTTTGATTCTTGCATATTTGCAAAGAGGCATATGCTGCTCTTCCCATATGAAAGGAAAAAGGATGGCTGAAGGGGGGCTCACTTAACTGTTACTATACAGAGTTTATCAAAAGATTATATTTTAAGATAACAGCACTCTTTTTAAATGGCTTTTATTGTACTTTAAAAGAGACATTTACTTTACTTAAGCTGAAATAATTTACATGACATTACATTTTAAACTTTTAAGTCCCATATATAAAATAGCTATTATTGCTACTGGGTAGGAAGGAAGAGGGATGATGAGGGTAAATATTTAGGCTATAAGACCACTTTATAAAATATAATTGCTAAAGCACAAAAACTTAAGAACCCAGGTGGCCCAGACAACATTACCAAGAACAGGATAAAAAGAAGGAGACATCAAAGAAAAGGTAGAAAGAAAGAACCCAAGTGAGAAGTGTTCACAGAGGCCAAAACATGCAGCATGATGATGACAAAGACAGGCAATGACAAAGACCCACAAAAAGGTAATAGAAAAAAACAACAACAAACAATTAGAGAATTCGTGACTTGACTTGTTTAAACTGTTTCTTTGTCCTGGATTTTAACCACTCACTCCACTGAAAAGCCTAGGACATTGTTATTTAACATTTCACAACTCAGAACCATTATGACATCCAGAATCAATTATACCCATGAGAGCTCAAAAAAATCAAACTGCTTTATAACAAAAGTAGAAAAATTAAGCTATCTCTGATGACTCACTCTGAAATAGTGAGCAGCAGGCTGCTGGTATAAATAGTTCTAAGAGCACAGCATCATTTAAAACTTAAGAGGCATACAGTGGTAGTAGACGTTGTGAAATGGATGATAAATTGCCCTATTTATAGATGCCTGTGTTAGAGATGAGATTAATTGTTTACTGATTACCAGGTGCCCATTATCCATGACTTCTCAAGGAACCTGCTCTGTCTTGATCTGTGATATTTAAGTTTCTTTCACTGGGCTCTGGCCATTGCACTGTAAAGTTAAGTGCCACCTGGGAGAAGAAGTCTAAATTTACATACATATGATTGTGATGTCTGAATCACAATAATTAGGAATCTGTATGTTAACTATGAAGACACAAGATGATGATGGAAACCAAACATTAGAAACATCAGCAGTCCATAAGCTCTGTGCTCATTCAAATCATGACCCAGGACTGAGTGTTTATAAAAACCCCACTGGATGACATCGGGCTCCACCTTGACAAATAATTCTTATTGCCCAGGCATAATTTATAGCAACATCCATTGTCTTTTGTATTCTTCGTACGAAGGTTGAAAATTACACAGATTTACTGTATCCATCAAAATACTACTTTTATAAATGGGAGGGCCTGTGCAAATGTGGTTTACTTTCTTTTCTAATGCACTGTCAAGGTCACTGAGGTTAACAAGGCTGTTTCTCCAGCCTGGGAAGAATCAACTATGGCAATTTAGTTAATTTTTTTAGGCATAACTACTAAGCTGTCATGGGTAGGCAATAAGTAATGTATCTTTCTCAATAGCAAGGTCCCCAACTAAAGATAGATTTTACTTTGGCCGAAGTAAATTTTACAACATGTAATTCTGCAGGTTTTCAGAGATTTAATTGGCACATTCATTACACACACAAAAAATACTGTACTTTTTAAAAATAGAGAAGTATTCTTATTCATATCAAATCCTAGATGTTCTATGGTTTCACTTTGACCCTCCTGTGAAAAAGCAATGAAGGGGCACCTGGGTGGCTCAGTTGGTTAAGCGACTGCCTTCGGCTCAGGTCATGATCCTGGAGTCCCGGGATCGAGTCCCGCATCGGGCTCCCTGCTCAGCAGGGGGTCTGCTTCTCCCTCTGACCCTCCCCCCTCTCATGTGCTCTCTCTCTCTCTCAAATAAATAAATAAAATCTTTAAAAAAAAAAGAAAAAGCAGTGAAATCCACGGTAAACTTCATACATGTGTGCGTGTGCTTTAAGGAATAAGGATAGATATAATTAAATTTGATAATTAAAAAGTTAAAAATAATTTATACCTATTATATAAGGTAACAGAAAATTATTGGGAAAAAAACTCCAACAGTCTGGGTTCTGGAGGAAAGGGGAATGGCAAGAGTGGATGAGAAAGTTACAAAATAAGGCAAAAGGCATATTTTGCATTGGCAGATGATAAATCTAAGAAAAACACATATCTTTAAAAAGTCGCCACAAATTTTATGATTTTCTGAAATAACAAATGTATATATGCACATATACATGTAACTGGCAGGTTCTAGCTGTAGCATTGATGTGTATGACGAGAACAGAAAGCAGAATATATATTAGATACCTGTGCTCTATATTGCAGAATAAAATAAGCAGTGTTTATGTATATATGAAAATAAAATAGAAGTCACGTGAATTTTTTCTATTTGATTTTTTAATTATAAAAAGAATCTCAAATCATGAAAAAGAAAAAAAGAAGAGACTCTTTCAAAATATTTAGGAGGGATCCTAAAACATGAGCATGGGTTCTTTGCTGTGAATTTTAGGGGCTATCTCTACATAATTATTCTATTTTCATACCATTGACCACCCCATATATTTTTTTACACATTTACAAAAATAATTTTATGAACACTGATGATAGTTTTGTCTGAATTTTGGGAGGACTAAGAACTGTCTTCTCAGTATCTCATTCTTGATGAAAACCTTAAGAGCAGGAAGAAGTCAGTGAAAGTTAAAAGTTGAACTTGCTTTCTGTAGCGTCCCTTGATATTCCATCAAGGAAAGAAAAACTGCAAAATGTTGATCATAAACCAAGTTTTGAATAGGAAGCAGAGGCTAAAGGTGTGCGTATTAGTTTACTAGAGCTGCCATAACAAAGTATCACAAACTGGATGGCTTAAAACAACAGAAATCTCTTCTCTCACAGTTCCTATAGCTAGAAGTCTAAAATCAAGGTGTCAGCGGCATTGCTTTCTTCTGGAGGCTCCGCAGAATCTGTTCTATGCCTCTCTTCTAGTTCCCATGCCTCCAGCAATCCTTGGCATTCCTTGGTTTGCAAATCCATTACTTCAATTTCCACCTCTGTCTTCACATGAGTTTCCCTCTGTGTCTCTCTGTGCCTTCTTTTTTGTCTCTTATGAGTACCATCACCACTGGATTTAGGGCTTACCCTAAATCCATGTGAGCTCATTGCAAAGACCCTATTTCCAAATAAGGTCGTATTCACAGATAGTGTTTAGGATTTAGACCTATCTTTTAGAGGCCATTATTCAACCCACAACAGTGTGCATGCGCTTTTATTTTTCCTGTTATTGCCAAGAAATTACAAGTCATCCAAGTTCTTTCTCACTTTTAGATATTTTGAGATATATATACGTATATGTGTATACATATATATATCACAAAATTTAAAATACATATATCACAAAACAGTATTTGATGCTTGTAGAGCATTTTCCATCAACATTATCACAATATTAAGTAAATATTATCACACTATCATTAGAAAGCCTAACATGAATTATTTTCACTTTCATTTTGAGCTAGAATGAATTACATGTATAGAATCAGTCCTAAGACTTAATCGCAAGGGGGGGAAATAAACAAAAAGGAAATGTCGTTAATGTTGCTGAATCTTCTCAGTGTTTACATTATTTTTGGAAAATGTGGAGGAAATTTCTTCTTTATAGTGGTTGGTAGCAGTTGTCATAAACCTGAATCTGAATCTATTACTATAATCCACTCTCTGTGAGTAAGTAAAAATGTTTTGGAAACTGCAAATATTTTTGTTGGTTCTCCAGCTCTGGCTTAGTAAATACTAGTGATCACTACTGTGAGTGAATCAACATTGCTCTCCCTGTGTTGCCCATGGAAATCCATATTCACTTAGCACTTGTACTGTGACAAACAGTCAGGCGGTTAAAATAGAGCTATTCTATAACTAATCAATAAGCATATCTTTTGATAGATGGGACAAAAGTTCAATAGCATTATGCCTGAAGTTGGTATAATATCAGGCAAACAATACTAGCATGATAGGAAAATTACTATTGGCAGAAATGGGGGAAAAACCAATTATACTGAAAAGAAAAACAGTTAAATTAAATGAAGTCACCTTCAAAAGCATGCTTCTGTAAAAATTAAAATACCTTAAAAAAATACTATTGACTATTTGCTTCTATGCATGGCTGTAATCGAATTTTTTTTTTTTAAGTAAAATGTCAGGAAAAAGCCAAAAGGGTCAGGAAGAAGAAAACAAGTGTAGGATTATTTCTGCCTTTTAAATTAGAATATAAAATTGTTAGTGTATTTAGATTAGAAACTAAATATGACTATAAGAAAATGAATAGAAATATGCACTTACTGAAGTTATATTAGCTCTTGAGGCAATTAAACTCCCTGCTACACCAAGAAGTAAATTAAAAAAATACATCCAGATTAGTTAGTCCCTCAAGTAGGTCATTTAGTCAAATATTTATCTCACGATGGACTGAACTAAGCCAGCATGTATTGAATTCTCCCAATGGCAAGGAAAAGTGGAACTCTCAGTGTGATTCCAGAGAAGCTTCGGAAAAGAGAGATAATAAAGCCCTCTTCTGTATACGGGTGTAGTCATTACTTGAGGATTCTTAATAGATGACCTCTACTTCCACAAATGGTCAATCACATAAGACTACTGGTTATGAACGAGATTTCTAGTTTGACAAAGGAATTCACAATTGGATTAATTCAGATAGCAAGCACACTTCCTACACTTCGTATATTATTTTTCTTCTACATAGGTGTTCCAAAACACTTTTGTTTGGTAACATACTCTAATTTTAGAAGAGCGATTCCCTAAAGCTTTGATGAAGGCGCATGATCAATTAACTGGGATTTTTGCTCTTCTCGGCAAATAAAAACAAAACAAACATGATTAACTGGAAAAAAAATTGCAAGACTTGCAGACGATGTCCTTGGGTTAGTACAGATTCTGCCCAAACAGTGACGCTTTTGGAAAGTACCAAGACTTTAATCTTGAGAAATGATGTTGAGGAAGAAGGCCATTCCTGTACACTGTTTCTTTTAGGTAACATCTTTCTCTCTCTGCCTGATGAATGTGTATTTGTCCCGTAGGCCTCAGGTCAGTTGTCACTCTGCAAGAATGTCAACTCACTGATAGGTAAAATTGCCCTTTTCTTAGAAATCTCCCTTCTGGCTTCTCAATACAGTTAAAATCTTAAAGTGTTTGTATGACATCTGATTAGTCTCAGTCTATCCCACTGGACTATAAGCTCCAGGAAAGCAGAAACTGTCCTTTTGTTCATCACTGGATCTCTGGTGTCTTTTAGTATGATGCCTGAGATGCAGCAGAAGTTCAAGATATATTTAGCACATGAATCAAGTAGTGTACAAGTCTGAAATAATATTGATTGGATTAAGGAGATATATTACTATGGAAGAAATGTGCAATACTACTTTATTTTAGAAATGAAGCTGAAAGATAAAAACCAAATCAACTATTAACCAGATATCCCATTATCCAAAGGTGGACCGAGGAACATAGCCCTGTAATACTGCATGGGTCACAATGAGGGAGGAGGGCTAGAGCATATTAAATTTGTATTAGCTTTGAAGAACTACAGAGGGATAAATTGATAAGATGTTAACAGTAGTGATGATTTTGATGGTAATTGTGAATTATTCCAGAGGTTCCCATACCACTTTCTGCTTTAAATATTTTCATGAGCAACTTTTAAAGCTCTGTGCTAGGGTTACACAGGCAACAATTCATAACCAGGTGACTGGCCGTTAACTACTGAAATATACAATTCTTAGGGCAGAAAGATGATGGAAGGGAAGTGACTACCCGTTAAGTTTTATTTTCCAAGTATATGATAAAAGTGAAAAACGTGTGCTCAAATTTTACATTGGGGAAAACTAGCTAAAATACTTTTTTTAAAATCAGCATTACAAACATTCAAGTAGGTAATTCACTATATTTTTCCCCTCACCTCAGTGGGTCTGTTATGAAGAATGTTCAGGGTAGAATTTGCATGAAGTTCTCTATTAACCAGTGCCCCAACTGTGGACAGTAAAAAAATAAGGCAAACAATGACAGTACATGATGCTGTGTTATCTCACATGCAAGTAAAAACGTAAATGACTAAAAGTACAGGTCAATCAGTTTTGAGCTACTTAACACAGTCTACTGAGAATAGGACTACCTTTTACAGCATCCTCCCTAAACTCTTAGAAAGTAAAAATGAAATAATTTCTGATACTCTGATAAAAAAAGTTTCTAGGCCAGGTGTTAGTTAGGAGTTAAAGAGGATATAGAACTTGACTTGTAAAAGCAGGTTTGGTTTAATGTAGAAAAATAATGCTTTGAGTTAAATTTTTAAATACGTATGAGAAAATCATAAAAACTATTCTGAAACTAAGATATAAACTGCCTATTTTGCAAGGTAAAATAGTGTAGAAATAGTGGGATTTTTTAAGGAGAAATAAGTTTTAAGAATTGTACAGGTTCCTGGGGACATATTTATAAGAATAAATTCCAGACATATTTTTACACTATCCACTGTTTTCAGGTATTCATATCTATAGATAGATCTCTATCTTCAAACAGATAAAATTCTTTGCATTCATAGTGAAAAGGATTAATAATAAATTTAAAAATATGAACATTGGTAGAGGGAATAAAACAACTTTCAGAAGGCACCATAAATGTTAAGCTTCAAGGACCACAACTCATGTCTGGATGATACCCAGCTATTCAAAATTGTGATCAATTCTTCACCTTCGCTCTCCTTATGTTACATTCTCTCCCTAAACAATCTAATCTATCACTCATTCCTTCCATTTCTACCCACCTCCTAGTGTCACCTAGATAGGTGCTCCTAACTCTGGGGGTAAGGAAAGATTTCTTAAAGAATAACTAAGGATATGGGTACTTTTACAGCAATCAAGTTCCACATTCTAAACTTTCATACGGATACTTCTCTTTTCATAAAAACCTTTCTCCCACTTTCCTTCATTTTCCAGGAGAAAGGTATATTTCTCTTTCACTCAACTTGCATCTTCCGAGGGTACATTGTACTGCAATATCAAATAAAAATTCTAAATATTGGTGTTGATATCTAGAAAATGAGTTTTCAATTTTTTAAATTCTTAGCTTCCATCAAAATTGAAGAAGGGTCTAATCAAGTTGTCAGGTGATAATTTAAAAATTTTGGTGATAGATTACTATGTAATTTTTGGCACAACACTTGGAAAGACAAAAGAACTGTGTCACACTGCTGTAACAAAACGCCTCCCATTCCTATCTATTTATTTTTATGTATAAAGTTTCTCAGTACTTTAACATAAAAATCAAATAGAATTGATGGTGAAACTTTTCTCATTCTAGCAGTGAGTAATATTTGTCTGTGAATATATAAACTGGTTCGGGAAAAGACCAATCTCAATTTTAACATTCATATTTAACAATTTTTATGTTTGGAAATTACAGAGTTTGCCATGTATTTATGTTGGTCAATTATATATAAGCAATCATTGTAATAAAAACTCAATTTTGAAAAAAAATTAACATAGGATTTTATGACATGAAAAAATTATGTGTGTATATGTCTGTATGTGTTGTATGTATATATTTCCTATTGCAGAGAAGTATGATAGGGTGATCCAAAAAGGATTATCTAGCAGAGATATATTAGAATATAATTTGGGGGAGAAGAAAAGAATAATATAAAATTTGTGGCTGTTAAGTAAAAACATAAATCAAATTTTTAAATGGCTAACGGGGGTATTAAAGTAGCTAGGGTGTTTCAATTCCATTGAATACATTTAGGGGTTTGAAAGAATTTTGTTTAAAAAAGTGTCTGTTTATAATATGCTGAAAGGTGAATCCTTGCAATTATTTACATGTATGATGGAGAGTTTAGGATAGAGACTGAAAAATGTTGTCTTTGGCAATTAGTATGTATAAATGTTTGAGCTCTATTGGATTATTCCAGTGGACTGTCATTGATGTCTTCCTTTTTTACCCTTTATATGCAAGCAATCATTAACTCCTCTCACTCTTCGTTCTTCAGTCATGCTCAAATATGTCCTCTTCATTTCCACCACTAGCTCTCAGGGCTGGAAGTTTTCCCTGGTCTCTGATCTGGTCAAATTCCCATGACATTCTCTCAGAACACCACAGACTTCTTGGTTGCACTTTTCTGAGTTTCATGTTTAGGTGTGTGTGTATTTGAACAATTTCTGCTTCCCTCCTACACTCTCCCTGCCTCCACCACAAATCTTTAGGGTGTGTCAGGGCATGAACCACCTATTCTCGATGACAGGGAAGTAACAGGGGCAGGCATCAGTTGAATGAAGGGACTTTGCCTTCCAAGTGTCCAGCACGGTGTCGACACATCGTAGCTGCTCGATACACACTTACTGAATAGGTGAATAAATGAAAATGCATCCTTTAAATTGTATAATAATCAAATAACTGTATAATAATAATCAAAAGAGAACCAACAGTGGACATATCAGGAGGAAATTGAATGATTTATGTTCATGGACAGGGAGTATGAAATTTTGGACTGTTACATCTAATATAAGCCCTGGAGATTTGGGGTCAATGGCCTTGCTTTAGAAACAGGGTTGAGACTTGGAGTAAACATGGACTCATCAAAAGCCACAGCTGTCTAATGACAACCTAGCTGTCTAATGACATCACCATTACAATTAGGAGCAAACCTAATTCCTCACCCCAGCCCACGGAGTTTTGGGCAGCCCTGTCCTTTCCATTATTCCATATAGACTCCCTGCTGGCTTCACTCATCTGCAAAATGCATATGCTGGTAACTGAGCAGAAAAATGGCAGGTCTGGCTGGTATAACTTTAGCCTATGAAAATTTATAGTAGGACATTTCATACTAAGAAGAATATAAAAAGCAGTGTACAGAACCAGGGAAATAGGACCATAATAACTTGGGAACATGGACAATAAGTTAGGATCCATGTTTTTAGGAGAAGAAAACATGAGGTTTCTAAACCAGATATACAGACTATAGCAAAAAGAGCCTTTTGTCTGTCCTCCTTTGTGTTTTCACATAAGAAAAGCGAATATTGATGGGCAGAAAGAGACACAAAGGAAGGGAGCCAAACTGGAGCTCTTTACCTATGAGATACAATGAGATATGGCAGATGGAGGGACATGAGCAGCAGATGAAGGGGAGGGAGGAAAAAGAAACATTTTCCTAGAGGCCAAGCCAAGCAGTATTTCTTAAAGCAGGAAGAAAAGGGCAAACATCCCCATGCTCCTATCTGAGAATCCCTATGGTAATATTTTGTTTTATATTTTATATTACAGGTCACATGCTTATAACTCCCAAACTTACAGAGAAGATCAGACAATGAGGGCATTCTATACATATTCTGTACTGCTCTATTCTATACTTATTCCTACTTTCCCCATTTAAAACTCACACCACCCACCTGTATGGTAAAAACAAGTAGAAGGCAACTCCAAAGATGATTCATCTTTTATGATTTCCTATAAAAGCCAAATAATAAATAGGCATTCTTTTGTATAATTCTTATGTCTTGTTTGGTTAGTAATATCACTGCCGTTTTTCAGATGATGAAACCAAGTGTTTTGCCTCAGGTCATTTAATGGCACAGCTACATTTTGATCACTGGTGTCTTTGACTTTGAAGACAGTAGCTTTTCCCTACACCAGTGGTTCCCAAAGACTGGTCCCCAGACCAGCAGCATCAGCATCACACGAGAACTTGTCATGAATACAAGTTCTTGGGCCCCATTCAACCTACTGAATCAGAACACTGGGGGTGCGGTCCAGCAAACCCTTTCACAGGTCCTCTCAACGATTCTTAGACGTTGACCAGATGCGGGAACCACGGGCTTATGTCATGAGCACAACCTGCATTAGACTATTGCTTATACTCATTGCAGAGAGTATTTAAGTTCTGGTGGGTGTCCTTTTTATTCTTTCGTCTTTTTAAAATCATTTTTGAACAAACATATATTACTGATATATGGTAATTTGACATACCGCCACAGCATCACATGCGGTGAGGTTAGAAGGGCAGGCAGTCTGGGAAAGGAATCCCAGATCCACTGCCAGTGGCAAGTTATATAACTTTTGTGAGTTTTGGATTTGTCTTCTATAAAAAATGAAATAAAAATGATGAGATCATGCACAAAAAGCAGTTGAAATGTACTAACTGCTCAATAAATAAATATATCTTTCACTATGATCATCATTAAAGACAATAATACCAGTAACATTATAATGAAGTGCATGAGTAGTGAAGTTTATGTATCACGTATGTCGCAAAGCTCCAGAGATGCTCTTCTGCTTATAATTTTTAGTATGGAAAGGCCCTAATTTTTCCATTTTCAAAATGATTTCCAATACATTTCGATTCAATATATATTTTTGATACCCCACAATGTAGAAGGTACTCCACTGTTTCAGGATATTTTTTAAGTAGAGGGATGATACCAGTTATCAATTCATCTATTAGGGAATGGATATCAGTATCTACTGAATACTTTTTAAAAATTAAATACTTTAAATTTTTGTTCTGTATTGGCTTAAAGCTTCAAATTGTATCTTTTAACATTATTTGAAAAATAATACATTATCACAAAATTAAGAGGCTGTGTTATTATGGACACACATTTAATTTTAGATTAAATTGCTTATAAAAAAACCCATATTACCATATTGTGATGTCTGTATAGTTAATTGTAGAATCTCAATAGTGTTTTAATACAGAAATTTTCAAGTAATAATTCACCTACAGTAATAATATAATCCCTATATTTTACTCAGTGAAGCCTATGCCAATTATTTCTTGTTTATTTGTCTTAATCAGTGAAAGAAACCAATTTCTGTCCCTTTTATTATGTTTTTTAATGCATGCAAAAGGCTATCATCTTCTCTATGTCTTTTTTTTAGAGTGAAATTTTCAGGTCTCATAACCTCTCACAGCTCGTGTTTTCGAGATCTTTTTATTATTTGTATTGTTCTCTACTGAATGCTTGGCAATTTGTCTTTTTTCTGAGATGTGGTATTCTGCTGAACTCAGTCCCCAAATCACAGCCTAACAAGACCTGAACGTAGCTCATCCGTTTTGATGTATGACATCACCATTACAATTCAACACACTGCAGCATTTGAATATATTAACAGGGATCAGAATGTGGACTCATTCAATTTATGATTCACTGTAATTCTTGAGTTGTTCTCTCTCTGCTACTACCATCTCAAGCTTTGCAATGCACTTTTTGGTTCCATTACTTTTTCCAACACCAACTTTCACATCCATTCTATCTTCCTAAATCCAACCTCGCTGATTGGGCCTATCTCCCCAGCATATCAAGATTGGGCTGTAAAGTAGCGCAGCACCCCAGATTCACAATCCCTGCTAACTTCCGTGACTCACTGTCCTTTAAATTTATTGGCATATATATGCTGCATCTCCCAAAATGTTTTATAAGTATCCTATTGCATTACCCCGGGAGGCCTTTCTTAAAGATGATTTTTAAGGTGTGAAAGAGTTAAACAAACAAACAAACGCAACTGACTGGTGTGTTTCTTCAGGCACATTTAAAAAGCAACCTTACCGTCCCCTTCATTGACTCAATTTAAGAAAGTTAAACTCAGCATCAACTACAGGATCACACTATTTTATTATTAAGCTGTCACTGAAAAAAATACAGGTTAAATCCCTGATCCTCACACACAGGTAGCTCAGAGAGTACCCTGTACCCTCACCACAGGAGGTCACTTGTCTATGCAGGGACGTGTCATATGGCTGGCTGAGCAAATCTTAGTAAACACAAAGTTAGTTCCACTCAACATGTTTACTTCTCTAGTTACAGAAGAAAGCAAAGGAAGAGAATATACAAATGATGAAGGAAAGAATGAAAGAACCTTCAAGTATTAGACCCAAATTTAGTTATTTTGCCATAAATAAGTGACAGAATTATCAAAACTGACATGAACTGATACCTCATACATAAACTTTCATGTATAAGGGAATTTTGGAAGTGATGGATTGTTCAAATTTACAAATCGAAATTTACTACACTCGTTAAATGAAACACTAATCCATGTGCCTTCCTTCTGCTTGGAATCCCCATCCGCTCCCCAACCCTCTTAGGTTCACCTGCCCCTGCCTCCCACCTGTCCTTTGTATCCAACAGGATCCTGCTCATCCTCATGAGGGTGAATGTGATTCCTCCAAAGCAGTGGTCCCTCCCTTCTTGTTCACACTGTCATGTGCTTAGCTCTTGCTTCAAAGAACAACTATTTGTTTATAGAGATGTACTCTCTACTGATTTTGAGCTCTCCCTCTTCTCTTTGCTTTCTGGCCACCAGTTGGTATTGAGAATTGCTCAGTGAAATTTTGTTAAATAAATGAATTATTTAAAAAATAGCATTTTCCCAATAGCTGTACTTTTATGGGTTAAAAAGCAGCTGTCAGGTCTGAGAAAATGCATGTGTCTGTAGCAAAATGAAACAAACAAAGACTAATCAAATAAAAAACAAAATGGCAGAGACCATGATCTTTAAATAGTATATTTTACCTTTTTTTCTCATATGTATTTATGATTATGTATCCTAATACAATTTTGGATGTATTGATTTTGGATACATTTTTATGTGTTCATCACCTAAGTACATGTGGTAGAATTGAAGAAGGCTGTAGGAATAAAGGAAAAGTTTTTGTTATAACATTTCCCGAGCTTAATTTAATAGTTTCCAGAAGACTTAGCAAAAAGGATAATCATTAGTAAAAGTTAATAAAGGAGAATGCTGTAGTTCTAGGGAAGACTGGTGACAGATTTAATCACTGTCTTTGAGTACATGATGGATCAACTGAGAGACGATAGTGGTAAAATATTTTCCTTCTTAGCTCAGGATAAGACCAGAAACAGTTAACTTAAAGAGTAAACAAGACAATGGTAAAGAAGGTGACAAATGACTTAGTAATGCAGTGAAAGATTTCTCTCACAGATTTGTAAAGCAGGATAGCTGTGCTTTGCTCTGGAGTTGGTTAGACACTACATTTAAACCCAAGTAACTTTTGACAAGACAAAAATCAATTTGTTCCTTAAGTAGGTTACACTCTGGTGGTTCTCTACATTCACCTAGAACAAGTCCCTTTCTCTGTTCTCAGGGAGTCATCCCAGCCACTGAGCCCGGGACAAGCACATGGTGGCATGCAAAAGAGCATCATCTGAGTAACCTGTCCTCCAGCTCCTCACCTTTCTCATCGGACCCTCCTTAACACAGGGGCCAAAGACTGGGGAGGAGTGATTATAAATTGCCCAAAGTGTAATAAGAAATGGAACATAAAGGTCCTTGGAAATATAAAGATACTAAAAAGGTTTAAAAAACTAGGTGAAAAGATCATGATCTTCAATTTTTTATGTTTAATATTCTTTTCATTAACATTAATAAGTGACATTTAGTATATTTTTATCAAAAGTAATTCTATTAAATGATTTTAACATCACATTATGTATTAAAATCCTGTGTTGTGAAATTCCAAGATAAGATACAAGTTTAAGGTCTCTGTGAAGGGTCACTAAAAGAGTAGATTTTTTCTATAACCTTTATGGGTTTTGGTTTTTAATATTAACATATGTTACACTACTTTACTTATACCATATGCTTGCCGTTGTTTTATGAATACCACAACCTTTATAAAGAACCTTAGGCCTACATAAAATTATTTTATTCTTGCGGAATAGCAAAGCCATCCAAATTCAAAATAAGCTGACACCTTATGAAGAATAAGGGCCTAGGTTAAGATAGTTTAAAACTCCACAGCACGCTCCAGAGGTTAAGTGTATTGTGGCTTTTCTGCTGTTGCCTCATAAGCGATGAACCCAAAACACAGTTTTGCGGTGTTTTTTTCTTGTCTTGTTTTCCTCCAATTGATAAATGCAATGCATCCACCGAGAATCTGAAAGCAGTATGAAATCATATCAGAAATACAGGATTTGGTTCCATTTACCTGTTCCTGTTGCTGGAAATCCAATCTGAAATAAGTGTCGATGCTTGTTGGTGACAGTGCTTGTTGCCAAAACTGCATGCCAGCATTATGACTTCTCTCCGGAGTTCTCTAGGTACCATCCAAGGGAAAAACAGTGAAGAAGCAGTGTTAATATCTGGGGAGGAGGGGTCATTCATTACATAAGCAGTAGATAAATAAATAATCAGCACAAAAATGATTTCCCGATACAGAAATCCTATTTTGCTGAGGAGGAGATGGTTAGGCAGAGGAGAAGCTCAGCATACTACAAGTCTTCTCTGGAAACAGTAATACAGTTGGGGGGGTCAGGGGGCTGGGTTCAAATCTCCCCTTTACCAATAACGGCAGATCTTACACTGAAACGTGGCAAGGATATGCTTTTGTTCTCAGTACCAGGTAGTGGAAACTGTTCTACCCATCAGCAGGCCTCCCAGCAAAGGGAAATGAAAGATGCAGAATGAAAGAAAGATCATCTCATGCTGCCAAAGTCTCAATGGTACTACTCGTATGTTATTGTACAGCTCTGGGGGAAAAGAAGCAAATAAGAAAATAAAACAGTACTCATGTTGGTAGGAGGCTTGAACAAGAGATCCATTAAAATTGTTTTTTGGCCATCCAAGCTTGATGTACGTAGCTGCAACTTGCTTTAAAATATATTCCTAAATGGGGGTTAGAAGAAATAAAGATGTCAGTTTCAAACCTCTCCACGCTGATCATTACAATTACATAATACGATTAAAATATTTTTGAAATGCACCTACTTTAAAATATCAGTAAAATTATGGGCATGGTAAATCCGCTAATTTTATCCAGCTCAGTGTTTCAAATATAGAAAATAAGGATAAAATAAAATTGCAATGGGGGAAGTCTACTCTTTACTTCCTATTGAATGATTAAGTAATTTGCACTATTCACTATTTTAGATGACAATTTTTGTAGCAAAACAAGGACACTGAGGAATAGTGACAATGACAGCCATGCACACAAATATACAAATGTATGTAGATATAGCTTATGGAAAATAAGCACCTAACATTCATGCATTTCACATCAATAGAGCACATTTAGAGCAAAACTGTTATGTAAGCCCAGCCACTAGCCTAGCATTGTTGAATCTGACACACACAGAACACTCTTCAGTAAAAAATATGGCATTTCAAAGTCAACAATCCATTGAGCTAATGATATATTTAAATATTAGCAGCAATGTAAAATATGCTTTCCTCACTTTAACATGGTCCTTGAATTTTGTCAAAGGAATGAAAGCACTGAAATTACAGTAAAAGCAATTCTTAACTTTTACTGAAATCGAGGTGTCTGACACAAAATACTGTTCCAAAGTACAAATATATATAAAAATGTATTTTACTTTTACAGAAGTTTAACATTGCAGTGTCTCTGTTAAGGAGAAAAGAGAAGTGGGATAAGTCTTTCTCTAGAGAGAAAAGTTACACCTGAACTGTAATGATCCATTTTTTTGCATGTCTGTTGTCAGGGATTAGACCAAGCTAATGACAATGAACAGTCAAGCCAGGATTATTCCAATTAAAAAAAATATCAAAACAGAGGTGTTTGCATGCTGACTTGGAATAAGGAAACAAGAAGCAACTCCGATGGCCATCAGACAATGTAGAGGCGGCTAAGAAACAGATTTCATGCCATGGCAATCCAGTCTCGAGTAATTAGTGGAGGTTAATTAGCAGAGCCAGTGTGCCATAAGACATAGGATGATTTTATAAAACACAGGGCAGACTCCTAAGATAACTGAAAGGAACCAAACAGGGCTCAAAGGTGGGACAGAAGGCACAGAGACCCAGCGTCACTGGCGATAGGAAATTTAGGGATCAAAAGCTCCTTAGCCATACTTAATCCTAATCTTATTCAAAATGGTTATTAAATTAGATTAGGTGGTGTCCACTGTGCAGCGCTGGCTTACCAGACTTCAGCTTAGGAAATCTGGTCAGGTAACATTTTGGAATGTTTGTCATATGTCTTTGCCTTCTATGTCTTTGGGTCTATTTGGATTGTCTATTGTTTGCTCTCCTGTATCCCCTTGGACCCAATTATGAATGGGCTCTCACCTCAATGTTGATCTTATCCCTGTTAATTAAGGAAGTGAAATGAATTCACTATGCCCTTTTGGATAAAAATAATGACTAAGAATCTTTACTGAAACTGTCTATATTCTGTTAAGATCTTTGGGATCCCTCTACCCAGGTTAAGTCCTTTGTGAACACAGAGCCCTTTAACACTTGGAAAGTAAGTTTGAACTTTAAGGATTTGCCATGTATATTTGTTCTTAAATTCTGAGGCATTTAAGCTTAATTGACACTTTTAGGCCCGAATACAAAGTAGCTCGTATTACATTTCTTCTTCAAGTAATTGTCATCAGTGTTGCACAGAAAATCAGGACAAAAAGGATAATACAAATTAGAAGAAGAAACACAAACAACCCAGGATCAGTTGCATAAAGTGGATAATGAGAAAACAGTTCATCAACTGAAAATAAGAAAGAAGAAAATATGTCTTTTTACATTGAAGACATTGTATTTCTCCATGCGATCCAGTAATTTATCAAGGGGATAAAGAGCTCGGCTGGCAGCATGCCAAGGAAGAAAATCCTTCTCCTCAGACAGGTATCTGATAATCTCCAGGGGAATATGCTGAGGCAAATAGCCGGCTCTGCACAGTCAAAAAAGTTAATGTTAATTATATGCAGAAAATATACATGATGATGCAAAAATGAACATTTTACTTATGCAAATAAAAGGCAGAAAGCAAGATTCATCACAGTATAAAGAAGCCATACTCAGTGCTATAAAAATAAAATTACTCACTTTTTAAATATAGTCCTACTTAGGATGCCATGTGCCTTAATATATACAGAGTTAGAGAGTTAAAAATTTACATACACAAAAATATCAGAATGCATATTTTTTAAAAGGAAAGAATTCCCGAATTTGAATAAAATCAACTCTAAGTATTTTCCTTCACAGAAACTCTTCCGAAGTCACATGTAATTGAAAATAATTGATTACTAAAAGTTTCAGTTTCTCAATGCATTCTCTTTGCTCTTTGTGTAGTTCTGTGTAATAATATTTAATGCAGATTGTTTTCAAAAGAACAATCAAACTCAAGAGGCAACTTACAGGTTTTGACTGTATCTATGTCATATTACAATTTGAACATTTTTCAAAAGAAATGGTTTCCATAACACCTATGAAAATCTCAGTTAGATTTTAATAGACTCCAAATTCCCAAAAAGTTGAAAGAACAGGCTCTTCCCATTTATTATTTTTCTTTCAAAATAGATGCTGTGTCACCTTGGGGACCAATGTCAGATTCTTTGGAGAATATGAAACTGTAGCTTTTTAAAATGATCTGAACACATGTTGCCCATATTTAAAGAGGGTATATCCAAAAACGGATCCAAAAAGTAGTATCTATCTCTACTCTCCAGGAGACTGCATATAAAATCCTTGCAAATCAAAGCAATATAAATGACAATCCACAGTACATTAAAAGATGGTCTGTCTTAGCCTCGATGTCCCTGATGCATACACATCGTGACACTATGTGTTTTGCTGGATTTTTTTTTTTACATGAATAATCAACTGCATGCAGACTTCTAATGCGGGGACCAGCTAAATATGAAAGCAACCAAAGCCTGCGTATCTCCTTTATCTACCTTTCACACTGTTGTTCTTTTGTAACATCACAAAATTAGACGGGCCTTTTAATTTGTGCTTGGTGGACAGGCAGGGAGCAAACAAAGCCTTGTCTCATTTTCACCTAAAATAAGTTTGCCAGATTATCTAATTCTTCCTCACTGTGACAAGCAAAAATTACTCTACGGTAAACTTGCAGCCATGTTTAGATGTTCATAAGAAAAATCAATTCTGAAGATTATGTTTGAGTTTTCTTTAAATTAAAAAAAAAAGATGTGTGTCACTCTACCGATTTTGGTTCACTCATGGTGTAAGATCAACTATCGGTCACAGTTAATGCCTGCTATAAATACGAATGACGAGAATCACCCCAAATTTCCACATAATTTCAAAATTTCCTAAAGCTTGTATGATTTAGACTACACCTAGACTTGTGCCACTTTTCCTGTACCATTGCCATTTTAAACATCCTTGCAGAAAAAGTATGATATTAGGCTATGGCAATGACAATTAAATAAGGAATTTTATCTTTGTGGCTAGGGTAGCATAGCATCTCAATAACACAGTTACAATTACTTTTAAGAGTTTGCTACCCACTGGGGTGCTTGGGTGGCTCAGTGGGTTAAGTGTCTACCTTTGGCTCAGGTTGTGATCCTGGCTCCCCCCATCCCCAATCGGGCTCCCAGCTCAGCGAGAAGTCCGCTTGTCCCTCTCCTTCTGACCCCCCACCTCACACATGCACTCTCTCTCTCTAACAAATAAATATTTTAAAAAATATTATATTGCCTTTTTAGTGGATAGCAAACTTTTTTTTTTAAAGATTTTATTTATTTGAGTGAGAGAGAGAGCATGCAGGGCACAAGGGGAGAGCAGAGGGAGACAGAGAAGCAGACTCCCCATTGAGCAGGGAGCCCCAACAGGAGCTCAATCCCAGGACCCTGAGATCATGACCTGAGCCTAAAGCAGACACTTAACTGACTGAGCCACACAGGCACGGGGCAATATAATTTTTTAATAAAAATAATGATTTGGCTTTCCCTCCTAAAAGAAACATACCTTTCAATATTTCAGATTTTGTCATTTGTTTCCCCTGAACTTTTAATTCTAAATACTAATTGGAATGGTGATCATAAATTTCTCCTCTACATGCCATGGATTATATAATTTTAGAGTTATAGAAGATTTATCTAGAAGCCATTATTCTTTTGTTGAAGAAATAAGAAAAATGATGCAGTGAAAAAAACAACAAAAAAACCCTTGAGTGAGTAGCTAACTTATTATGGGTCTTCAAGTAAGTTTGGAAAATCTAGAAAGGTATGGGATCTATTTTATTGCAGATTTAAACATACTAGCCTTACATCAGTTACAATGTATTGTGCTTTGCTTCTTTCCTGTAAATAGATGGACATTATTCAATGATTTATGCTTTGTAGGAAATGTGACGACAGAAGATGACTAATCATGTTATGGAAGAGACTTGGATTTGAGAAAGAGTTGGGATCTACTAATACTTCCCATAGAATTAAACAAATTCATCTTGCCAAGCCTCACGTTCCTTATCTATGAAATAAGAGGGTTGAAAAAGAAGACCTCTTTCTTAGCCCCCAAAACTTTTTATCCTAACCTACTTGTCTACAATTTCAACTGCAACAAATATTACAATAATATGGTCATACTTTATTTGTTTAAAAATTTGAAAAAATACTTTGTAATCTTTTTATTCCCCGTTCTTCAGTTGTTTAATATGTGTAAATCTCAGAGGCAGGGTTTGGATATAGGTTTTAGAAGATATCTGACAGAATGTAAAGAAAATAAAAGCAGGGATGCCTGGGTGGCTCAGTCAGTTAAGCATCTGCCTTTGGCTCAGGTCATGATCCCAGGGTCCTGGGATAGAGTCCCACATCAGGCTCCCTGCTTCTCCCCCTGCCTGCAGCTCCCCCTGCTTGTGCTCTCTCTCTTTCTGTCAAATAAATAAATAAAATCGTTAAAAAAGAAAGAAAAGAAAAAAAAGAAAAGCTGACAGAAGTTCCAAATAATGACAAGCCAAGGAAAGTATTCATTAAATAGGGAAAGAGAGCAAGTTCTGCTTTGAGTACTTATGGTAAAAATTGCTAACTGCTCACCAAAAATCCATGCTTTCCTCTACTTCCTAGGAGAGATTATAATTCCCACTTTTTTGGTCGTTAGGTGTGGTCATGTGACTAGTCAATAACGCATGAATGCTCATTACTGCCAGGGTTAGCCCATAGACCTCTCCCATTAGCTCCCCAAAATTCTTTTTCCCTGAAGTGAATCTTTCAGGGTGACCTTGGAACTCTGTACTGAATATGTCAGAAACCCACCTGGGTCTCTGGATGACTGCACGCCCATGTACTAGTTCTCACACCAGTTCTGTTACGTAAGCAGGAAAAACACTTCTATCGTGTTTGATCCAAATACATGCTTGGGTCTATTTTTTAAAGCAGTTAACCTTCTCTAATGCAGCCCTCAAATAGAATAAGAAACAGATTACATTCAAATTGCTCTCATTTGTGTTGTTACAAACATATGTAAGTAATTACCTACTACATAATTCAATACACTCACATTTAGCCTACTAGATCAAAATATGTAGCTACTCTCAATTGGACAAGATGATCAGCTTCATTACAAAATTAAGACTTGTAAGAGATAATGTTGGTGAATAAGTTACCTACTTTAGATATGTGTTTGTGTAATTGGCTGGTAATGATATCTGTGATTACTACTACTGATAATGCAATCAATATGGGGGAAGTGTGTGGAATCCAATAATGGAACACTACATTAGCTCCAAGTAATCAGCCCAGTAGGGAGCACATTTAGGGTCCCGATGCCCAAATGCAGTTGCCCTAGATTTACATCATCACAGAGAAATGTTGCTAACGAAATAGGGGGAAAAATAGCAAATTTAAATAATATTTCATGTACAGCTAAGTGTGTTTTATTAATATTTTAGAAAGAGGTTGTAGATGATATCTATCTTCTGTACTAATGGGGTATAGGTTGGCATAAGAAATAATTTAGGGGGGACACCTGGGAGACTCAGTCAGTTAAGCGTCCGACTCGTGATTTCAGTTCAGGTCATGATCTCCTGGGTCATGGGATGAAGCCCTGCATTGGGCTCCCCACTCAGCGGGGAGTCTGCTTGAGAGTCTCTCTCCCCCTCTGTCTCTGCCCCTCCCCCCATTTGCACACACTCTCTCTCTCTCTAAAATAAATAAATAAATAAATCTTTTTTTAAAAAAAAATAATTTAGGAATCAAAGAAAAGATAATGGGGAAATGAAACAAATGAGGAAAGTTAAAGAAATAGATAAAAGATTGCCCATTGGCACCACTCCCCCTCCCTAAACACACACATACCCTCGTCTCCTTCAATTTACTGGAGCTTGCAATGAAATATATCTTCAGGCATACAAGAGAGTATTTTTTAAAAGAAGATTAAAACCACACAATATTAGCTGATATTGAAATGCACTGATCTTAGCTGGCTTTGTTCTCACCTAAGATCCAAAACTACTATTTAAAAACTGCTCTGAATTCTGTGAATGTTAACTCTCGAATCTACTGAGATGGGTGGCTTGCACACAAATAACCTATTTTATGTGAATTTCCTTGAAAAGCATTTGGCTTCTGGGTGCTTGAAACTCGGAAAAAAATAAAAAGCACAATCAGACTCTTCAGAGCATCATACTCCAGGTTTCACTAATGGAATATTCATTTAAAACCAATAAATCACCTACTACATATTTCACAATATGTCCAGGAGACATTATATCTCTCCTTTAGGGTACAGATTTTTAAAGCAATTGCTAACATGCTTAATTTAAAAGTTTACTATTTTATCTATTATCTTTTGTTATTCATCGTTAAAGACTTTTATGTGTTCTTTGTGGGAAGATCCTATGGTGGAGACCAGAATCTCCAGTAGTCCTCAGAGTACCATAGACTAAAAAGGGAAATACACAGGGAAGGTATCTCTGTCAACAGTCTATTTGGTCAGGTCATAGAAAAACTAAAGCTATGATTCAGGTATTGGAGAAATGTTGTCCGCAGAGATGGAAACAAAATTACTTATTTGTAGCCCCGTGAAATTAGAACCACAAAAATTTGCACAATAAAGAGTTCTCATAGCCCCTCCTTCTCCTGTTCCTTCTCTTCCAGGAAGCCTTCTTCCAAACTGACTTAGGCACTTCTTTTCTGGGCTCACAGAACACCTTGATAACAGTAATCTTTGTAATAATTATCATGATATTAATCATAATTTTATATAATATGATCTTTTTCACTCACTGGACTTAGCTCTTTAAGGAAATGAAGCATGCTTTGCCTATCTTTGTATCCCCATAGCCTAATGCAGAATCTAGTATAAAATAGGTACTCAATAAATATATTTTTACACTAAATTAAGTTATGGCAATAATGTCATTGTTCTTAAAAATAGGAGCACTTTACAAGCATATTAAAACTTTAATATACACATATGTATTTTTTAAATTAAGCATTTTCTAGGGTTAATAGATACCAGCAGGATGGGAAAAGTCCATTAGAGTGATATTTATAGTATTTTTAGTCATCTTGTTTATTAACGGTATACATGATAGAAGATAAGAAGGCCATTGCTATCTAGCTAAGGAGCTTTGAATAAGCTAGTCTATATCCAAATGAAATAGCTTTATAGCCAGGGAGAAAGCAGAAGCATTGTATAAACATCTACGTTCTTTTTTTTTTTTTTTTCTGATTACTTTCCTACTCTCCTTGAAGCAACAGCATTATTTTATACCATGTACTTAAGTAAATTGATGGTGGGCTTGGAAATCTTTTTCCTAGTCAGTAAATGGACAAGGATGAACTACGTGATCTCTAGGGTCTCTTCTTCAATAAAGATTTGAAGGTTAAAAATAAAACATCCAGAAACAGTTTTTTGCAACTTGTGCAGTCCCCTACCACCACCACAACCAGCCTTTCTTCTCTATACACACACTTGCTTCTTTATTTCCAAGTATAATTTCTCAAGAAATCAGCCATCATCTAAATACAGGGATCCTCTGGATACTCAGTAAGGCTAAAAAGCAGAGTCAATGTTTGGTTATTAATTGGAAGAGTTAACAGATGTTAGCTATTCACCTGAAAAGGAAAACATCCTTAGCTTTATGTCTGAAGTTAACTATTTTTTTTATTATGTTATGTTAATCACCATACATTACATCATTAGTTTTTGACACAGTGTTCCATGATTCATTGTTTGCGTATAACACCCAGTGCTCCATGCAGAACATGCCCTCTTTAATACCCATCACCCGGCTAACCCATCCCCCCACTCCCCTCCCCTCTAGAACCCTCAGTTTGTGTCTCAGAGTCCATAGTCTCTCATGGTTCGTCTCCCCCTCCGATTTCCCCCCCTTCATTCTTCCCCTCCTGCTATCTTCTTCTTTTTCTTCTTTTTTTTTTTTTTTAACATATAATGTATTATTTGTTTCAGAGGTACAGGTCTGTGATTCAACAGTCTTACACAATTCACAGCGCTCACCATAGCACATACCGTGAAGTTAACTATTTTTTAAAAGAAATCTATCAACTTATTTTAAGCTATCGTATATTGAGGATTTACCATATGGTATGGTGTTTTGGAAAGATGGTCTAAGTTTGTTTTAGTTTACTATCCTTAAAAACTTCAGAATCAGTGCTATTATGCACCCCCCCACACCTTTTTTTAGATAAAGAAGCTGCAGTTTAAAGAAGATACTCAACTTGCCAAGCTGACTTGGCTAATAAGTGACAGAGCTGGAATTGAAAACCACGACTGACAAGAAAGCTCTCACTGATTCTACCACGTGAGACTGCCTCCCTAAATACCTCTTTGAACTAGAGTTAAATGCTTTCTGTCTCCTTTCCTTTAACATCTGTTTACACGTCACTATCATAGCACTCATCATGTTAAGTCTAGTACATGAGGAAATACATCATCAAAGCCCAGGTGCTCGGTAGGGCAAGTGAGCGATAGTAGGGACCAGAGGATTATGGGGAATGATTTAAAGAGGAGGCTTAGACCAGACGTCAGTGAGGACACCTGCCTGCATGACATGAGAAACCAGACTGAGCAAATCCGGTGGGAGAGGAATTCGGGCCTCCTGGGAAACAGCAAGGTCAAAAGTCCTAAGCCAGGGATAAATTGGGGACATTGGGCAGAATCAAAAAGGGGTTTTCATGACTGGCGTGGAGTGAGCCACAGAAGAGTAGGCTAGGTACAAGGAGGTTGCATAGGTTGGTGGTGCTAGATCATGAAAGCCCTTAAATAAGGGCTTCAGCTTGTTTTTCTGTGGGTGATAGAAAGCCACTGCAAGTGTTTGATCTGATTTATACCCTGAAAGGGTGACTCTAGCTGCTGTAGAGAGGAAACCCGAATATGCCATGTGGTCCTCCCAGATGATCTCCTAGCTGGCCCTCTCCCTCTCTCACTATACAGACTATGCTTATGAGAAAAACATACCTAGTGAGTGAAGTTACTGACATGAAAACAATGATTTTTTGAGGTAGGCTTCACATGAGACTTGTTTTAGAAACACTCTCTTATGCAGGTATTAGGAAGAAAAAATATTGCAAAAGCTTATCCATGCATTATTTATTGTTACTCAATTGCTAAAACAAAAACAAAAACAAAAACAAACAAAAACAGCATCTGATGGTATGGGACTGCAAAATTGTTTAGGCAATGAACACATTTTAAAATATATACTTTATATATAGGAAGATGCACATTCCTCTCTGGGTTAATTAGCAGAATTATTCCAGAATTTAAATAGTGAAAACAGCCTGAAAGACCATGAGGAAAATAATCCACATAGTGTATGATTTCCACAGAAAATAAAACGCTTAAATTTGGTATGGAATTCTGCCACTGGGCAGTGAAACTTTTCAATGTTCTACATAGGCACATAGGAGTAAAAAGAATTTAAATATCCAACAAGATGTTACTGACATGAGGATATCAAATCATTAATCTAAAAGCCCATAAATCAATGGAGTTTCTAAATTCCTATTTGGCTGCTTCTTAGGGAAATGTGTGAATAATAGGAAACTAGAAAAAAGAAACATAGTACTGAAGCCAAACCACTTAAAAAGAACTAGGGGTGCCTGGCTGTCTTAGTCAGAAGAGCATGTGACTCTTGATCTTGGGGTTGTGAGTGTGAGCACCACATTGGGTGCAGAGATTACTTAAATAAATAAAAACATTTAAAAAAATACCTGGTTATATATCCTCTTATCTGATATTGTATCACAAGTTTTGCTTTTTGTATAGATTTTATTATACTATACATAAAAGTTTACGTATTTTATAATAATTTTCCATATTATTAGGAATTCCTCATAATTACCTTTGGATTAGTTCTAGCAACATTCTGTTGAAAAGATAAATGAAGTTCACTATTGTTGAGTACTTGGGGTATACATAAGTAACAGAGCTATGAACATCTTTGTGCACAATGCTTTTATATACTCTGAATGATTTTCTTTGGATGGAACACCCAAATTGGAACTATCATGCTAAAAGTTATAACACATTGTGATTCTTGGCAAATCTAAGTTCACGTTCTCAGGCTTCATCAATCAGCAGTTAGTTTAGGTAAAAGGAAAAGCGTAGGCAGTCACCGTGGTAACCAACACTGATTTAGTGCTCCCTGGTATCCCAGACCCTGTGCCAAGTGCTATATATGCATTATGTTATTAAATCCTCATTACAATCTTCTGAACTTAGCAATATCACTAGCCCCATTTTACCGATCAAAACTGAGGCTCAAAATGCTATCTCACCTCTCCAGTATCATATTGCAAATAAATGGTGGTGCTGGTATTTGAACTCAGTTTTCCTGCACCAATATTCTTATCACTATACCAAAAAGGCCTGGCAAGTCATTTTGCATTCCCTCTCCCATCTTCTAGTAAAAGGAAAAAAATGAGAAGAAGAATATAGAGGAAATCTAGTGGGAGTAATCTTTGGAGGCCTTATGAAGGAAACATAAGGTATCAGAACCTATGGGGAAGGAGAGAGTAGTATGGTCCATGGCTATGACTTTGAAATGGACGGTTTAGTGGACTTATTGTTGATATAGCTTTTAGACTTTGGTCATTTGGGGCCACTTCTGGCAAAACCACTTTACGCACCACTGCCCCCTGATTCCCTGGGTTCCTTCGGTACCTGGTCTAATCTCCATAAGACAAGGACACTCTCAGCCCAGACTCTGGCCTGGAAAGCCTGACACCAGTTAGTGGCAATATATCTACCACAAGGAGCATGCACTGCAACACGCTGCTTTCAGAGATATTGCTGATGCAGGCAAAACAAGAGTACTGGGATGTGGTCTACAAAAGAAAGGGAGGGGTCATCATATACAATTAGGATCTTTAATTTAAGTAAGAGGAAATATTTCAAACTACAGAACATATTTTGCATCTCAAAGTCTTACAAGAAAGGAGGAGTTGAGGCTATGGAAAGTGGTGTAAGGGTCCTACACACAGACTAAGAAGGAAAGAATGCGTCTGCCTTCGGCTCGGGTCGTGGTCCCAGGGTCCTGGGATCGAGCCCCGCATCGGGCTCCCTGCTCGGCGGGAGGCCTGCTTCTCCCTCTCCCACTCCCCCTACTGTGTGTTCCCTCTCTCGCTGTGTCTCTCTCTGTCAAATAAATAAATAAAATCTTAAAAAAAAAAAAAAAAGAATGAAGAGTTGAATACTGGCATATGGAGGGTGGGGGAAATTGCTCTCTGGACATAATTGTAGGACAGACACTTGGGCCTGGATAGTGGGCTTCAATTAAAAACCTCAACGAGAACTTACAAAACCAAGCCAATCCCACTCCCAGTCTATTCACAGAGGTATCATTACATATATGCAGCCATTATAATTCTGTACATAATTTTCTAAACATACAGCTAAGGTCTGAATTTTAGACTGACACAAAGGTAAATAATTAAGCAGGAAGATTCAGTCCCAAATGGATGCCTTTAAAAAAAGAAAAGAAAAACACTTTTGAGAGTATAATCTAGCCATGCAGAAGAGAATAATGACTCAGGTGGGAAAGTTTTAGAAGAGCCACCGAAAGTGATAAAGGGAATCTAACAAGTATAAAGTGACAGCAACCCATTACACCTGGGCTCTGCAATCAACTTGAAGTTAGAACACCTTGAGTATCATTAAAAAGAAAAACTACAGTGGAATTAAACTTATTAAATATACTCAAATCCATAGGACAAAATGGTACTTAACTAAAAATGAAACAAAACAAAATAATTGGTCACTATGGAGCATGCTAGAGAACTGGCTCATTTTTGAAACTGAAAAGTACAGGGAAACATTCAGGCATTTACCCTGCCTTTCTTTAAAAACTGTATCACTGGGTCACCAAATAGTAAGTGAAAGCAAGTTTCTCTTGAGAGAACTATTTTGTTTATGAATGGAAGAAAAACCAGTGAATCACCATTTTGCAACCTTAGTAAATCAACAGATTTAGGCATTGAACAGTAATAGCTGCAAATGTCATAAAAAGATGACTATTTCTTTTATGCATTCATAGAGAGTCAACTGTGAAGCAAACTTGCTAAAAAGGTGAACCTGTAATGGATCAAGGCCCTGGATTTGATTACCAATTTACAGGCAATAGAGAGGATAGAAGAACATAGAAAAGTACACAGTGAGGAGGCAGTCAGCAAAATCTAGACAGTGGGAATTATGTAGAACAAACAAACTCACTATTGGAAAGAACTTTTGTTTTGAAGGCGGAGGGGAAAATCAATAGTTTAAAAGAGAGTGAAAAGATGTATCAACTAATCACAGAGCAGTAATATCATTTGACTCCTAATTCAAAGTGTTAAAAAAAAAATATGGCACTTATGAGACCATTGGAAATTTAAACACTTCCTGGATTTTGATATTGTTGAGGAAATGTTAATTTCAGGTCACCATGTTTAATAATGTCATTTTTAAAGAGACATATAGTGAAAATTATTTTATGAAATGATGTAATGTCTGGAATTCACTTCAAAATGATATGAAAGGTTGGATGGAGATGTGGGTGAAATAAGACTGACCACGAGTTAACCATTGCTGATGCAGAGCAACGGATGGATACACTTTTCTACTGGCTTTTGTGTATATTTGAAATTATTCATAATAGTTTTAAAAAACCAAAGAAGGGACTAAGTCTTATATATCTTTGTATCCCCAGTGTGCATCAGAAAGCCTTCTTATTGTCTATGTTTAAAAATATCTGCTGAAGCGGTGTCTGGCTGGCTCAGTCTGTAGAGCATGCGACTCTCAATCTCAGGGTCGTGAGTTCAAGCCCCACGTTGGGAATGGAACTACTTGAAAAAAAAATTAAAAATATTTGCTGAATAACAAACTCAAGGAAGGCAACATTTCTGGTCTTGGTTTCCTTCTTTACAAAATGAGAGAAATGGTATTTACTTCCCAGAGTCACTGTGAAAGCTGGAAGACAAGAAATGGAAGCGATTTTTATAAACTGTAAAAGTCCACAGAAATGTGGTGAGCTTTCGGGCTGGAGAACCAGAATGAGAATTCGGCAACCACGTATTCTGCATTTGTATTCTGACCTTGATTTGTTCCTTACACCGAGCTACTAAACTCATGGATAGATCCCAGCGCATTCATTTTCCCCTTAGGGACAAAGTACCAAATGGTAGTGTAATTGCCAAGGGAAAATTATTACTCTGTTCTGAATTATTTCTATCATAAATCCAAAACCAGTCAAACAGGCTCTGTCACAAAAACGACAGGGTTGCTGTACAGTGATGAGAATCCCACATACAAGTGCCCCATAAATCTGTGAGTATCACAACCCTCCAAAGTCATTCTGACTCATGTGTTTAAATCACAAGTGGGAAGCCAGGCTGGCAGCACGTTGGTCAACACTGTGGATACAATGAAAATGAGGTGATTTACTGAGCCATCAGTTAGAGAAATATTCCATCATCTGTCTTATGTAGATGGTACAAAATGTGACAAGCATTTTGTTTGTTTTTCTTTACATATTTTCTATTGAATCGAAGGAGAAAAAGTCTTTTTCATTTAGTAATGATAACAACCATCCATATTTCTCCTAAATTCAATCACAACTGCTCTTAGCATGTCAAAGAAATGATTTCTGGCAACAATGGTGAATGACAGAAAGGCAGAGAGAAGGACACAACTTCTCTGTGCGTCATGCATTTTCTCCTTCTCTAATCTTAGTAAAATATTCATCTTTACTTATGGTGAAATGAAATATCTAATCTAATTCTTCATGATTTAAAGTGATATTTTCCTGCCTCTCAGAATATTATACTCCATTCCAAATTAGCATTAAAAGCCACTCAGTGGCATTGTAGATGAAATGTGGAAGGTAAAAATACTTTTTATTACCAATAGAAAAAGGACTTCAACTATATAATTCATTGTATAAAAAAAGGATTAGTATCTTGAAAAAGAAGAGAGCTGTACCCACTTGAAATCACCTTTAGGGAGGTAGGCATGTTAGCTAAACTTGTGGTACTTTGTTCTCTTTCATAAGGGGATTAAATGATAACCCAAAGAAATGAAGGATGAAGATAAACAAATTTGCCAAGCCACAGTGTATAAAATAAATACTGGCCCTGTAACAATATGATCAACTTAGTTGAGAATTTGTACCCACAAGGAGTTCTGGATTTATTTGAGGAAATTTTCAATTCTTAGAATTAAAATACATTAAAATTCTTTAGAGATCAGCCAACAACTATATATTAAAATAACGGATAATTCTTGTCCTTTGGAATGCTGACATGTAGACAAATCACAGAACCTCCAGGAATAGAGGTTAGGGAGGGAAGTAGCTTCCTCTACTAGCTACATCGCTCTCAATCTCTCCATTTATCCTTCAACTCCCAGGGTCACAAAATTCTGAAGATGTACTACTAATGTGGAAATATTTAATTAATCCTGGATCCCCAGCTCAGAAATGTAAGACCTTAACCTTTCCTTGATTTTCTTTAACGCTGATGATGTTCAAATAAAACTTAGGAAAAAAAGTAATGATAATGATGTTCTAACACCTTAATAATGATTAACAATTAGAGAACATTAATAGTATAGATTTACTATGTTCTAACAATGACACTCATTAATTTTAATAACAGTCCTATAGTTAAGTCCTTGCTTACTGTCTGAAAATTTACCCCTCATTACCACTGGTAGGAAGCAATTTTTTAAAGTTGAAGCATCAATGAAAATATAAAACAATAAAAAAAATTGCTAGTTAATTTACATTATTTTAAAAATACTAGTGTAAAAATAAAATATTCTTTTTAATAAGAACCATATGCTTAAAATATTTTATATTTTGCTAAAATGATCACATGTAGTTCAAAAATATTTTGAAATTGATACAAAATTTTAAAAATTAGAAATTTCTCTCTAGTAAGACAACCACTTTTATGAGAAAAATAATTCTGGAATTGTAATTTAATAAAAGTCATTATATTATTTAATATATAATTCTAATACAACAATAATTTTCACAAGAATCATGTATTTAATATCAAAAGGCAGAAATTTAGAAGAAAAATGACAAAGTGATAGGTCTCTCAAAGAATTCGTTATTTTAGAAAAATGGCAGAAAACTGTCACTCCATGTGACTAAAATACTCTTTAAAAACTTGCATTTGCTACTCTAGCTTTTCAAAAGGAACTTCATCTCAATTAAAGTAAGCTATCTGAAAATAATTTTTTTCCCTATTGATTTATTCATGGTTAAATCTGTATCCACTGCTTTCTGATAAGAAAGATGAGGAAATCATCAGACTTATGCTTTCTACTAAACTCTGTGGCCCCTCTGGATTTTCACTTGCTGAATCATTTCTACATTTTCTTGGTTTAAAGATTTGCCTTCTATTTTGTAACCTTAATTCCCTTGCCTCTTTATCCCTGGGTCCATGTGCAAGTGCATTCAAGATTCATCACCATTCTTTTGTAGGCAAAGATAAGTTGACTGTATAAAAGATTTTGTATTCTATCCACTGGAATATTCTGGGCTTATAGAAATCTGAGTCAGTCTGAATTTTCCACTTTCTAGGTAACTTGTACTTCTGTTTAATTTAGAAAGTTCAGGCTATTTATCAAGATATATCTCCACATTAATCCTTCTGGTTTTTTTTTTTTTTCCTAAAACACAGGGTGCCCTTTCAATCTATATATTCATGTCTTTATTGTGAGAAAGCTACTCTTCGTATATCTTCAAATTTCTTTAATTTGTTTTCTTCTTTTTCATGAATATTAAATGCACACACATACACATACACCAACACACACATTAGATGCGTCTTATTTATCTTATGATTTTCATTGTTTTTTCTATTTCATTGATCTCAACGATTGCAAGCTTGTTCTCTATGTCCCTGACAATGTTTCCCCGTGTGTTTATGTAATTTATACTGCTTCTCACATGGCTTTCTTTCTTGTAATGCCAGATCACCTTCATTCTTTTTGCTGCCTTATCTCTTTTTTATTCTTTTGCATGTTTTCTTTAAACTCTTACCTCAGGGATGCCTGGGTGGCTCGGTCAGTTAAGCATCTGCCTTTGGCTCAGATCATGATCTCAGGGTCCTGGGATCGAGTCCCGCATCGGCCTTCCTGTTCAGCAGAGAGTCTGCTTCTCCCTCTGCGTGCTGCTCCCCCTCCTTGTGCTCTCTCTCTCACTCGCTCTCTCTCAAATAAATAAATAAAATCTTTAAAAATAAATAAATAAATAAACTCTTACCTCAAAAGACAAACCCCACAAAACCCCCCATTTCTTTGTTTTAATTCTTTGAAATCACATAGATGGGTATATTTCAATTATTTGTTTGATGTTCTAGTTCTTCTGTCATTATGATTCTGTTTTTTAAGAGATTTTATTTATTTATTTATTTGAGAGAGAGAGAGCATGAGCAGGGGAGGGTCGGAGGGAGAAGCAGACTCCCTGCTGAGCAGGGAGCCCAACATAGGTCTCAATCCCAGGACCCTGAGATCATGATCTGAGCCAAAGTCAGACACTTAACCAACTCAGCCACCCAGGTGCCCCTGTTATTATGATTCTTAACTATTATTCTTATGGTATCTTTCCATACTCCTATGGATTTGAAGTTGGATTATGTTTCAACAGCACTCATAGTTGAAAAGGAAATTCCTATTCAGTAAAAATAGTTGCTGATAAGTTGTGGCTAAAAAACAATCATGGTGAATAGGTTGGAGCTGTAGCAGTTTACATTAGGGTTGTTATTTCAGATCTGGCTCTAATTAAATCAGTAGTTCCATCTGTTTAGGGGCATATTTCTGCTCCATCGTCCCATTTCAGAATATGCTATATAGCTGTGTGATTCATACTTAGACCTTGTAGATTGCAGGTTCTCATTGTGGTGATTTAGCATTTAATTGTTTCTCTCCAGTTGTCTCAATTAATGGTTGCCAAGCAAATTGCCATATATATTTCTTTCCCACCCCATTTCTGCCCCCTGCTTCCTTTTGCATGTCTTCTCTTTCAGGCCTAAATTTGTTTCCTGTTCCTTCGTGTGGAGAGATTCAGCAATTAACCCATCATGCCTCAGGATTCCATTATTCTAAATAAGGCACTCCCTCCAAGGAGCTGCCTTCCATTTTTATAGATTTCTGTGTCCCACAGAGGATCTGTAAATATCTATAAATACTGTCATCTATTTTCAGAATCATTGTGTATTTGTGTCCATAATTCATTGTATTTGTTAGTCATTCTTTCTCTTCCTCCTTTCCCTCCTCCCTCCCTCCCTCCCTTCCTCCTTTCCTTCCTTCCTTCCTTCCTTCCTTCCTTCCTTCCTTCCTTCCTTCCTTCCTTCCTTCCTT
>NW_023270314.1:8896857-8956857 GCF_011800145.1 Mirounga leonina
CTTCCTTCCTTCCTTCCTTCCTTCCTTCCTTCCTTCCTTCCTTCCTTTTTGGTTGCTGGCAGTTGCTGTTAAGGTGGAAATGAATATGTATTTCATTTCCTTCAGCTGAATATCCTTTAAAAACAATGTGTAATAAACAAACAAAAAATGGCCATGCCAATACAAGTCCTGGGAATGTTGTGTTGAAACCAGCACTCTCATCTATTTCTGGTAGCATATTCAATTGGTATCTGTGGAGTACTCAGCTTGCTCTTGACCAAATCCCTTTCTTTTTTCATCCTGAGAACATGACCAGACCTCATTTATCTGATTCCTTCAAAATTAGGTCTTACCATGTAATTTCATTTCTATCAGAGGAAAGTAGGCAGAAGTGATGCAAGTCTTCCAGACTGGCAATATAAAGCCCACTGTGTGTTTCTCCATGCCGTCCGTCCCCAAGAATATAAAACAAGCTTAAGGAAATTAGCATTTCATGTATTAAAAAGAAAAAATAGATGGCAACCTTATTTACTCCTTGTACTTTATCAAGTGAAGGAAACATTTTCTTTAGGATTTTCTAATATGGAAAAACAGTGTAGGACTTTAGAGGGGACATTTGGAAATTAAAAGTAGATAAAGACAATGTTGATTCTAACTAAATATAAAAATATGATCATTGATATTAAGTTTTGGTAATTACTAAGTGTAAACCAGTGGATTTTTTTTCACCACATGCTAGGTACATTACACAATCCATTTGTGGAGGACAGAGTTGGTTAAGTATACTTAAATTTGTTTGGGCAATTAAATAAGTATTACTTAATAATTTTCTGCAGTAAATGGCTTTTATGAGAATACTATATTTCAAAAAAAAGAAGAGATTATAACAGTTTTTTCCTCCTTATACCTCCTCAATTATGGCATGCAGATTAGGAGAAATAGCACACTAGCAGCTTTAAAGAAGCCAAACATATATTTTCTATTTTAGAATATATATTAAAAAGTCTTATATAATACATACTTTAGAATACACTCACACACAAAACCCTCTCTTACTTTTCCTAATCAAAGCACAAGTTGCTGTTGACTCATAAATACAATATAGAAAGGACCACAAGAATTATTAACAGTTAAAAAGGAAATGCATGCACTATAATACTCTAAGCATGAATCCAACAATAAGAAATTCCAAAAGATCTCCAGTTCAATGAGGCTTAATGGGGAGAGGAATCTGTATTTCCAGATCTTCATTAAATTCCCATATATAGCAAAGTATATTCAGATAAATATGGCTTAAAACTGAATCACATAAAAAATGAAACTGGTTAGCCAAGGAAATATTTTTAAATGGCCTTTCTATTGTAGCAGATCACTCTAACTAGGTAAAGCTGAAATTTGGACATCCTCTATGTATCCAGAGACTTGAAATCTGAGCATGCTTCTTAATCCAAAACTGGGAGCAGATTTTCATAATGGCAAGGAATTCCTTTCTTAAAACCTAAATTTGAAAAAGATGCTATCATTTTAAATTTCTCATTCTTATCTCTTCATGTCCACCTTCCTCTTCTACATGTGTTTGTTGCAGTCACTTTATTTTGAGATCCCTTTGAAGATTATCGTGAAATACTAATGACTGCTAAAAAACTTGAGTTGGAAAGAGGTCAAGGAAGATGGTGGCGTAGGAGGACCCTAAGCTCACCTCATCCCATGGATACAACTAGATAACACTCTTATCAGTGTAAACAACCCAGAAAATGACCCCAAAACTGGCAGAACAAGCTCTACAACTAAAGGGAGAAAAGAAGCTACATCTAAGAGGGTAGGAAGGACAGAGATGTGATAGGGTGCTGAACAGGTCTTGGGCCATTCAGAGGTGAGGGAGCCATTGGCATGGACAGGAGAAACAGACTATCACACCAGGGAGCCAGCATGGGGAAGAAGAATCCCCATAATATTTGTCTTTGAAAACTAGAGGGGCTAAATTTCATGAGTTCTTACAACCACCAGGACCTAAAGACTGGACTTTTAAAAATCAGCTGGTTCCATTCTGGGAGAGCCAGAGGGCAAAAGCAATCTGAGTCCCCACCCTTAAAGATATAGCAGGATAAGGAGCCTGTGGAGATAACCACAGAACCAGCAGTTTAAAAAATAGCTGAGGCACACAGGAGGGAGAGTTATTTACTAATCTCAGAGCTTGTCCAAGAAGGGCAGGATTCCCTGAGGGGCTTCTCCAGGAACAAAGGAGCAGGCAAATGCCATTTCCCTCCCCAGCTCCCCAGCATAAACACAGGGCCACCTGCAGGAATGATCAGGGCATGGACATTCACTACCAAAACTTGCTTACACCAAGCCCTGTCCCCTGCTCTTTGGTGGATCCATTCTTTCCAGCACACTTGCCTCAATTCTAGCACTGCAGGCCCCCACCCCCAGAAGACCGGCTCAAACCTTGCCAACACCTCACCTCCTGACCCACACACTTTGTGAGGCCTTGGTTTTGGTGGCAGCAGGAGCAGTGGCCCCCTCCCACAAAAGACCAAAATGCACCTTGTTAAAATCAGTCTACTAACACTACAGAGACCAAACACTGCCCACAACAGGCAAAGTGAACCACTGAAGATGATTGGACTGAAGGAAAAAGCAACCAAGACAGGAGAGCAGGGTTCATGCAACACACATAGGAGATATCCTTGAAGTGCCAGGTTCTGGTGAACAGGACACTGAACTACAGGGAACTACAGGACCTCTTCTTCATACGGCCATTACTTTCAAGAGCTGGAGACATATCTGACCTTCCTAACACACAGTAATAGAGAGAACAAGACAAAATGAGGAGAAAGAGGAATATGTCCCAAATGAAAGAACAGGACAAAACCACAGCAATAAACCTAAGTGAAATGGATATAAGTAATACGCCTGATAGAGAATTTAAAGTAATGATCATAAAGATACTCACTGGACTTGAGAAAAGAGTGGAGGACATCAGTGAGACCCTAAACAAAGAGATAAAAAAAAGAACCAATCTGAGATGAAGAACACAATAAATGAAAGTAAAAATACACTAGATGAAATCAATAGGTTAGAAGAAGCAAAGGTATGGAAAAAAGATTTAGTGACCTGGAGGACAGAGTAATGGAAAGTAATCAAGCTGAGAAGTGAGATAAAAAAAAGAATTATGCGAAATGAAAATAGACTTAGAGAACTCAGCAACTCCATAAAACATAATAACATTCACATTATACAGATCTCAGGAGAGAAAGAGAGAGAAAAGGGAGCAGAAAATTATTTTGAAGAAATAATAGCTTAAAACTCCCCTAATCTGGGAAAGAAAATAGATATCTAGATCCAGGAGGCACACAAATCCCCCCAACAAAATCAACCCAAGGAGTCCCACACCAAGATACCTAGTAATTACAATGGCAAAAAGTAGTGATAAACAGAATTTTAAAAGTAGCAGGAGAAAAGAAGACAGCTACATACAAGGGAAACCCCTTAAGGCTTTCAGTGGATTTTTTAGAGGAAACTTTGAAGACCATAGAAAGTGGCATGATATATTCAATGGAAAGGAAACAATCTGCAGCCAAGAATATTCTAACTAGCAGTGCTATCATTCAGAATAGAAGAGAGATAAAGAGTTTGCCAGACAAACAAAAGCTAAAGGAGTTCATGACCACTAAACCAAAGTTACAAGAAATGTTAAAGGGGGACTCTGAGTAGAAAGGAAAGACCATAAGTAAGAATAAGAAAATTAGGAAGCACAAAAGCAATAAAAAATAGATATATCTGTAAAAATCAATCAAGAGACTCACAAAATAAAAGGATGTGAAGTATGACACCATATACCTAAAATGTGGGGAGGAGGAGTAAAAAATGGGTTCAAACATAAGCAACCATCAACTTCATATAGACTGCTATATGTAGAAGATGCTATACACAAACCTCATGGTGCACAAATAAAAAATCAGTAATAGATTTTCAAAAAATAAAGAGAGAGGAATCCAAGTATATCACTAAAGAAAACCAGCAAACTGTGAGAGAAGAGAGCAAGAGAAGAAAGGATCAGAAAAGAACTATAAAAACAACCATAAAATAAGTAGCAAAATAAATGTAAATGGACTAAATGCTCCAATTAAGACATAGGGTGACAGAATGGATAAAAAACACAAGACCCATCTATATGTTGCCTACAAGAAACTCATTTCAGCCCTAAAGACACATGCAGTTTGAAAGTGAGTGGATGGAGAAACATTTATCCTGCAAACTGAAGTGAAAAGAAAGCTGGGATACCAATACTTATGTCAGAGAAAATACACTTTAAAATCGTAACAAGAGACAAAAAAGGACACAATATAATCATAAAGGGGACAATCCGACAATAAGACAACAATTCTAAATATTTATGCACCCAGCATGGGAACACCCAAATACATAAAAAAGTCAATGGCAAACATAAAGAAACTAATCAGTAGTACTACAATAATAGCAGGGGATTTAATCCTCCACTCATATCAATGGTCAGATCATCCAAACAGAAAATCAGTGAGGAAATAGTGGCTTTGAATGACACACAGGACAGATGGATTTAACAGATATATTCAGAACATTCCATCCTAAAACAGCAGAATACACATTCCTTTCAAGAGCACACAGAACATTTTCCAGAACAGATCACATATTAGGCCACAAAATAAGCCTCAACAAATTTAAAAAGATCAAAGTCATATCATGCATCTTGTCTAACCACAGTGCTATGAAACTAGAAATCAACCACAAGAAAAAATCTGGAAAGAGCACAAATACATGGGGGTTAAATAACATGCTACTAAACAATGAATGGGTCAGCCAGGAAATAAGAGAAGAAATAAAAAAGCACATGGAAACAAAAGAAAACAAAACACGACATTCTGAAAACCTTTGGGATATAACCAAAGCAATTCTAAGAGGGAAGTTTATAGCAATACAGGCCTACATCAAGAAGCACGAAACACCTCAAATAAACAACTTAATCTTATACCTAAAGGAGCTAGAAAAAGAAGAACAAATGAAACCCAACTCCAGCAGAAGGAAGGAAATAATAAAGATTAGAGAAGAAATAAATGATATATAAATGAAAAAAAATAGATCAATGAAACCAGGAGCTGTTTCTTTGAAAAGATGAACAAAATTGATAAATGTTTAGCTAGACTCATCCAAAAAAAAAAAAAAGGAAGGAAGGCAGGAAAGAAGGAAGGAAGAAAGGAAGAAAGGAAGAAAGGAAGAAAGGAAGAAAGAAAGAAAGAAAGAAAGAAAGAAAGAAAGAAAGAAAGAAAGAAAGAGAGAGAGAGGAAGAAGACTCAAATAAACAAAATCACAAATGAAAGAGGAAAGGTAACAAGAAATACAAAGGATGCTAAGAGATTATTATGGAAAACTACAAGTCAACAAATTGGACAACCTAAAAGACATAGATAAAACCCCAGAAACATATCACCTACTAAAACTGAAGCAGGAAGAAATAAAAAATTTGAACAGACTGATTACCAGCAATGAAATTGAATTAGTAATTAAAAAATTCCCAACAAACAAAAGTGCAGGACCAGACAGTTTCACAAGGGAATTCTGTCAAACATTTAAAGAAGAGTTAATATCTATTCTTCTCAAACTTTTCCAAAAATAGAAGAGAAAGGAAAACTTCCAAATTAATTCTACGAGGCCAGCATTACCCTGATACCAAAACCAGAAAAAGAGGACTCAGGCCATTATCTCTGATGAACACTGAGGCAAAAATCCTCAACAAAATATTAGCAAACCAAATCCAACAATATATTAATAACATCATTCACAAAACAAACAAACAAACCACACAGACACACACACACAAACACTACACACACAACACACACATCATTCACCATGATCAAGTGGGATTTATTCCCAGGATGCAAGGGTGGTTTGATATTTACAAATCAATCAATGTGATACATCACATCAATAAGAGAAAGGATAAAAACCATATGATCATTTCAATAGATGAAGAAAAAGCATTTGACAAATACAATATCCATTCATGATAAAAACCCTCAACAAAGTAGGTTTAGAGGGAATATACTTCAACATGATAAAGGTCTTATATGAGAAACCTACAGTTAACCTCATACTCAATGGGGAAAAACAGAACTTTTCCCCTAAGGTCAAGAACAAGAAGACAAGGATGTCCACTCTCACCACTTTTACTCAACATAGTCCTGAAGGTCCTAGCCACAACAATCAGACGACAAAAAGAAGTAAAAGGCACCCAAATAGGTAAGACAGATGTAAAACTTTCATTTTTTGCAAATGACATGATACTATTCCACCAAAAAACTACTAGAAGTGATAAACGAATTCAGTAAGGTTGCAGGATACAAAATCAATGTACAGAAATCTGTTGCATTTCTATACACTAATAATGAAGCAGCAGAAAGAGAAATCAAGAAAACAATCTCATTTACAATTGCACCAAAAAATAAAATAAAATAAAATAAAATACCCAGGAATGAACTTAACCAAAGAGGTGAAAGACCTGTACTCTGAAAAGTATAAAAATTAATGAAAGAAATCGAAAATGACACAAAGAAATGAAAAAACATTCCATGCTCATGAATTGGAAGAATATTGTCAAAATATCTATACTACCAAAGTAATCTACACATTTAATACAATCCCTATCAAACTACCAACAGAATTTTTCACAAAACTAGAACAATCCTAAAATTTGTATGGAACTACAAAAGACCCTGAGTAGCCAAAGCAACCTTGAAAAAGGAAAGCAAAACCAGATGTATCACAATTCCAGATTTCAAGTTATATTAAAAAATTTTGATAATCAAGACAGTATTGTACTGGTACAAAAATAGACACATAGATCACTGGAACAGAGTAGAAAGCCCAGAAACAAACCTACAAGTATATGGTCAATTAATCCTTGATAAAGGAGGTAAGGATATGCAATGGGAAAATGACAGTCTCTTCAACAAAAGGTGTTGGGAAAACTGGACAACAACATGCAAAAGAATGAAACTGGACTACTTTCCTACACCATGCACAGAAATAAACTCAAGATGGATTAAAGGCCTAAGTGTGAGAACTGAAGCCATAAAAATCCTAAAAGAGTACAGGCAGTAACTTCTCTGACACTGGCTGAAATATCTTTCCAGATATGTCTACTGAGGCAAAGGAAACAAAAACAAAAATAAACTATTGAAACTATATGAAAATAAAAAGCTTCTGCACAGTGAAGGAAACCAACAAAACTGAAACATAATGTACCAAATTGGAGAGGATGTTTGCAAATGACGTATCTGATAAAGGGTTAGTATGCAAATATAAAGAACTGATAAAACACCACCAAATAACCTACAAATAATTCAATTAAAATGGGCCTAAGACATGAACCGGTATTTCTTTAAATATCCAGATGGACAAGAGACATACGAAAGATGCTCAACATTGCTCATCATCAGGGGAATGCAAATCAAAACCACAATGAGATATCACCTCACTCCTGTCAGAATGGCTAAAATAAAAAACTCAAGAAACAAGTGTTGGCGAGGATGGAGAAAAAGGAACCCTTATGCACTGTTGGTGGGAAGGCAAACTGGTGCAGCCACTGTGGAACAGTATGGAGGTTCCTCAAAAAGTTAAAAATAGAACTACCCTACCATACTGGGTATCTACCCTAAGAATATAAAAACACTAGGGATATATTCACCCCTATGTTAATCACAGCATTATTTACAGATGCCAAAGTATCGAAGCAAGCAGCCCAAGTGTCCATCGATAGATGAATGGATAAAGAAGAACTGGTATCTCTATCTATATCATCTATATCTATATCTATATCTATATCTATATCTATATCTATCTATCATCTATCTATATCAACCATAAAACAAGAATGAAATCTTGTCATTTGCAACATGGATAGATTTAGAGAGTATAATGTTAATCAGAGAGAGAAAAACACTATATGATTTCACTGCTACATGGAATTTAAGAAACAAAGAAAAAAAAAAGTACAAGAGAAACCAAAAAACAGACTCCTAAATATAGAGAACAAAGACATGGATACCAGAGGGAAGGTAGGTAGGAAGATGGGTGAATAGGTGAAGGGAATTAAGAGCACATTTGATGAGCACTGAGTAATATATGGAATTGTTAACTCACTATATTGTACACCTGACTAATATAGTACTGTATGTTAACTACACTGGAATTAAAATTTTAAAAATAAATAAAGTCTAAAAAAAAAGAATATATCATAATTTGTTTTAAAAAATGCTTGATCTCTATTACCAGATAATCCTGGATGTAGGTATCACGTGATTATTTGTGTGATGTTACTTGTTTCCTTCTTTCACATGTTTTTCAAAGGTCACCCTAAGTTCTCAATTGCTACTTCTTCCATGAAACAGTAGGAGATTGTGAGCATATCATCCAGAAGTGGTCACTTCTTCCATTAAAACAGTGTTTAGATGTGCTCTTAAAACACCTAACATTTATATTATAAAAACTTTAAATACTTTAGACCAATGTATTACATTAGATAAAAATCTTACATTAGATAATTGTGGGATTATGGTCTCTCTCTAAATTCTAAGGCATTTGAGGGTATCCTATTAAATTTTATAGTTCATATGTTTAATATAATACACCAGTATAGTGGGTTCTTCATAAACATTTACTTAATGAACAAATGAAATACATGCATTTCTAACAACTATAAAAAAGTGTGTTTTGTACATGAATGTTGTTTTTAAGAGGCTACTTGCTTTCAACATCATGAAGCTACATTTATCCAGATTTATTTGCACCTCCTTTATACACTTAATTATCAAAGTGACTAAATTTAATGTTAATGTGCAACCTTCACACTTAAAACTGCATGGTGTATATTGGAAGGAGTATTCTAGATTACAATGATATTAGTTATCAAAAGAAAGCTAAGGAAGAGTATGTTATAGAGAAAGATAAAGTGGAATGAAAACTGAGAGTTGAAAACTTCATCAGAATGGACTTGAATTAAACTTGGGGACACATTTTTTACTTGGGTATATGGGTATACATTTCCAATAAAATCAATCCTGAATGATACGTTTTAAACTGAGGTGAAACTAAGGGAAATTGGGCATATCCTGAATTAACTACTTTTCTAGCCCTAAAGTCTCAGTTCAATATCTTATGTCTCCTGAATGTCATGATAGATGCTGATCTGTCATGGAAGGTCATATAATAACAGAAAATATTGATTAAGCACTTACTGGGCCCAAGACTATACAGAATGTTTATTACATAATCTCATTTAATATTCAAAATAAAGCTCTGATATAGGTACTCATTTATACACATTTTGTAGTTGGGGAAATTAAGGATAGAAGTCAGTAACTTGTTCAAGGTTACATTTTTGTTGAAGCTAGGACTAACATTCATATTAAATCTAGAGTTGATGATCTTAACCACTATAATTTCATAAACTAAAAATTAGGGAAGAGGGAACAATTTACTTTTTACAAAATAAGTATTACGTAAGCTTATTTTGGTCTAGAGAACAGAATAATATAAAAAATAAAATAAATAACGTCAATTTTAAGATTAGCCATGCTAGAAAACACTCTATTCTTCTTGAGAGAAATGCGCCCATCTTTAGTGGCAACTTGACCATGGGTTTCACTGCTATTAACCATGTTTACAATCATGGACTCAATAATCAAAGTTCCAAAAATGTATCTTAGTAAACAACCAATAATGAAAAACTGCATGCACAAAAATTTTCTTTAGAATTATTCATAAGTGGGGCGCCTGGGTGGCTCAGTCGTTAAGCGTCTGCCTTCGGCTCAGGTCATGATCCCAGGGTCCTGGGATTGAGCCCCACATCAGGCTCCCTGCTTCACGGGAAGCCTGCTTCTTCTCCCACTCCGCCTACTTGTCCCTCTCTCACTGTGTCTTTCTCTGTCAAATAAATAAATAAAATCTTTAAAAAAAAAAAAGAATTATTCATAAGGGAAAGTTTGAAACATCCTCAATTTCCAATAATATAAATATGTTTAATTATGACATACATAGCCATACAATCGTATAGTAGAGAGCATTTCAAAATTGTTTTATGAAGATAGGGAAATAAAAAGCATAAATATTGGAAAGGAAGAAGTAATACTATTGTTTTTTCTAAAAGACATTAAATGTTTGTAGAAAACCCTAAAGAAACTATTTGAAAACTATAAGAAATAATAAGCAAATTTGGCAAGGTTTCAGGCATAAGGTGAATAAGAAAACTCAAGTATATTTCTAGATATGAGGGGTTGGTGTTCTCTTTCTCAAAGGGCCAGACGGTAAATATTTCAGGCTTGCAGGCCACACAGTCTCTGTTGCAAAATTCTACCTTTGTAGTGGAAAAGCAACCATAGACAATATGTAAGTAAATGGGCCTGGCTATGTTCCAATGAAACCTCATTCACAAAAGCTAGTGCCTGGCACGTGGGCCATGGTTCATCAATCCATGATGTGTGTGTGTGTATATAATTATGCAACTAACAACTCAAGTGCAAAATTTAAGAAACAACTTTATTTATAATAACTAAAAGATAAAATATGCAGGAATAAATTTATTAAGAGATGTGTAAGATCTGCACACTGAAAACTACAAAGCATAGCAAAGGAAAAATTTAAAAGACCTGAACAAAAGAGGAGCTAAGCCACAGACATGGCTATCAAGATGACAATTCTCTCCAAATTGATTTATATTCTTAAAGTAATCTCAACCAAAACCCTAAAAGACTTATTGTAAAGCTACGGTAATAAGATAGCGTGGTATTGGCATAGCAGTAGACTTATAAATCAATGGAACAGACTACAGAGTCCAAAAAATAGATGTATAACTTACACAGTCAACTGATTTTCGACAAAACTGTCATGGAAAGTCAGAGGAAAATGAAGTCTTTATACCAAACGGTGCTAAAATATCTGCATGAAAACAGCTAAACCTAATAACCCCTACCTTACATCAATCACAAAAATTAACTAAACATGGATCACAGACTTACATAAAAGAGCTAAAATTACCAGACTTCTGGCCAAAAACATAGAAGAAAAACTTTGTACTATGGGATTTAGCAGAGATATCTTAAATAAGGCATAAAAAGCACATACTATGAAAGAAAAAATTAATAAAATTGAGCTCTTCAAGATTAAAAACTTTTTGATTTTGAGAGACCAGTCAAGAAAATAAAAAGGCAAACCACAAACCTGGAGAAAATTTTGCAAAACGTATATCTGAATACTGGGGTGTCTCAGAATATTTAAAGAATTCTTATACGTCCATAATAAGACAACCCAAATTTTTAAAAATGGACAAAAGATTTGAATAGATACTTCACAAAAGATATACAGATGGCAAATAAACACATGAAAAGATTCTCAATGTCACTGACTATCAGAGAAGTACAAATTAAATCAATTATAATAAAAGGCCTTACATGATCAGTACTCTGTTACCTCTCTAAACTCATCTCATCCTGCTTTGCCCCTTATCACTCCATTAGAGCCACATCCATCTATTTTCTTTCTCTTGAACATGCCAAGTACCTTCCACCTCAGGGCCTTTGCACTTGCTATTCCTCTGTCTGGAATGCTCTACTCCTAGATAGCTCCCTTATTTACTTCTTTTAGGTCACTCACTGCTCAAATGTCAACGGGAAAGTGAGAGCTTCCCTCACCGCCATATTTAAAATAAATTCCTTCTCTGTGCCCCTTCTCCAAACACTCTCATTCTTTGCTCTATTTATTTATTGTAAAAATGTCACCATCTAAGATATATTTGTTTGAATGATAATCTGACTGCAATCATTCTACATTGCAAGCTCTATGAAACAGGAACTTTCGCTCTTTTTTGGGGGTGGGGGTAGACTTTGGCTCTTTTGTTCACTATTATTCACTCTTGTGTCTTGTAACACTGCCTGGTACATAGTAAGTGTTTATTAAATACTTGTTGAATAAAGAAACTTGCATTATGGATAAGCCATTTGGGATCACCACTCCATCTCTATCTACATATATTTGTAAACTCCATGTGTTTTCAAATGTAAAAAGCTGTTACTATAAAACTGGAAGAGAGTGCTGACCAACTTTGTATTACAGAATTTTCCATTTGTGAATTATTCGTACTAATGAGCATCAAAAATTAAAATAAAGTCACCCCACTAAAAGCACTTTGAAGTGCTTCTCATTCTTTTCATTAGTTCCGTTTTGCCTGTTTGTGAAAGATGCTCTCACATCACTTATCTGCTAAGGATAAGGAGAACTCACAGTTCATTTTAATATCATGTATATGCACTTAATAAACTGATTAACTTACCTGCAATGAAAAATAGATAATCAATGATAATAGCACAAACAGGTAAGTAACTATTGAAATATTTTCCTACTAGTTTCTATGCATTTTTATGATGAAATACAGACTAACAAATAAAGAACATGTTTCTACCTTCCTTTTAATTCGGCATATCTTTGAAGAAAGTGAATATTTGAAAATTTCTTCATCAAACCCTTGCAACCCTCTATTGTTACATGTGATAATTATTTAGTATGTAATCCATGTGTGTAAAATATTTATCTCAGTAGTACCTTCCTTTCACTAAGAAAAATAATTTGAATTTCTTTTAACTAAACATCAGCTATGATTCTTGAATTTCAAAGTTCTGTATTTCTTTTCTCATATGAAAATAAGCATGACAAAATAATCTTTCTGAATCCAAAGATAGTAAGTCCATCATAGCATGAAATAAAGTATCATGGGTCTGTCTTTGTTGTTTGCCATCCACCTTTCGATTCATGTATCTATCATTTACCTATTGGTAAACAAACTCATTAATGGTCATACTGTATATATGATTTATTGAAATACCCTACGCGTTACTTTAGCATTTATTGAGACACAAATTTTCATATGGATTTCTCAGCTCTGTGTACATACTCTGAGAAATAACTGATAGTCTATCAATGTCAAAATTCGAGAGAATGCAGTGACATTTAAAAAATGGATAGGAAACCGAAGAAACTCTACAAAGATGGAAATGAAAAAAATCTAGTAAGCTAGGAGGCAAGGGGCCTAATTGCTCTGCACAGTAACTATATTTCTGTAATAATTCTAGTCTCACTATTGGTGGAAAAGGGAGAAGTGACATTTCCCTCAATCTGGCATGAATAAAATTCATGATCTGCCCCCAGTTTACGCAATTAACTTCCAATACATTTGCACATGGGGAATGCAAAACCAACCACTTTTCACCTGCAGTCCTTTCTACTTTGGCATTTCTGATAGCACTCCCAAGAACCCTCCACTAATTTAGCGTGTGTTTAAGTTAGCATCCACATAAAACTCTCTGATGCCCAATCATTATTCTCTTCGGGGCCTATTAGTCTTACTTGAGTTTGTCACATATAGACTGCTAGACTAACATTTTCTTTCTTATTACAAACCCTATTTTCACCTTTTTCAGTTAGCATAACCACCTGGTGACCTGGAGAGTTGACACTGAACTTCTGTTTAATCCTCATCCTAATTAGGTAAAACAGCTAAGCAACCGGAAACCTCTGCCTACCTTCCTTTGGAGGCTCCAGACAAAGGCACTCCAGGCCATTCCTAGTTTAGGAAGGAAGAGCATGATCTGAGATTCAAGTGCGGTCTGACTCCGTAGGTCCCAGCACTGCTTCTTAGCTTCTGAGTTGGCCTGTGTTCATATCTTTAAATAACATTAAAGAAGGCTTTGGCACAGTTGTAACAAGCCAGGTTTTCCTAATCTGATGTTTTCTTACATCCAAAATAGTGAAGGCCTCTTTACTGGTACTCCATTCCACATACGGGCATTTGAAGCATTCCACACAGACTAGTTCAAATTGCATGCACTTAAGGGAGAACATCATGTATTTCGAATCATCTCCCAAAGGCTTTAAGATTTGCCTCATAAGCAAGAATGTGTGTTAATTTGAATTAATCACTCACCTTCATTGCACAAAATGTTAGAACTAAATTTCTTTTCCTTTCCCCTCTTCCCCAAATTATTGCCTCCTCAAATATAAAAATGGAATCTTCTATATTTTCATGGCAAGTAGAAACTACTGTAAAATGCCTATTTTGCATTACCTTTATCCAAGTTTCTTTACCAAGGTAAAGGTATGCTCTTTACATAAATAACTGTTGAAGTCCAAAACAGACTTTCTGAGTTCTGGGAGAAACACAGGAGCAGCTCTTACTTTATCATTGGTTGATGAGCATGTTTATTAAGAAAGATGACTATCAGAAAGGTCCCTTTGGATCTCTGTTCTAAGGTGAGAAACTATTATAAAATAACCTTAAACAGTAAGTAATTACTCTAACAGAAAACCAGTATTAATACTTATATTCATACAGTCCTCATTTTAAAGACTTCTTTATAATTTATCACAATAAAAATGAAAGGAGGCTTTTTGGGAGCCAGAGTATGTATAGCTCGTTGTGAAAATTAGGCCTTTACATTAACAAGCCAAATGCCAGGATTCGTTTAATTTTTCCACACACTGAGCCTACTTCAAAATTCTCATTTTCTTCTTTCTTATCACATACTCCTTGCTGAAGGAACCTATTTACTTTTCTTTTCTTTCCTTCATCTTTCTTGGTTTCTGATTCCCTCGAAGAACATCACAGAGTAACCACAAAACCTGAAGGCTGGGACGCCTGGGTGGCTCCGTCAGTTAAGCGTCTGCCTTCTGCCCCGGTCATGATCCCAGGGTCCTGGGATAGAGTCCAGCATCAGGGCTCCCTGTTCAGCGGGGAGCCTGCTTCTCCCTCTGCCTGCTCTGCCTGTCGCTCCCTCTGCTTGTGCTCTCTCTCTCTCTCTGACACATAAATAAATAAATAAAGTCTTAAACAAAAACAAAAACCTGAAGATATCCCTCAGTTAACACTTGTTTGAGATAGCTCAATTGTTCTTGCCTACCTTCATTATCAATAGATTTGCAGATTATTCCAGGTGTAGAGGCCAGATTAATTTGCAAGAAAATTCTGCCATGCCTTTGACCAGGGAAAAATACTGTATACCTTGCAGATCAATATGCATATACTTGATTGATATGTACCAGTCTACTCATTTGAACATAAAAACACCTCCTAATTACGTGAGAACCTGCCAGTACTTTCCCATGCTTGGGAAGATTTCTGAGACACCCAAATTATGAGGTTTCTTTACAGCTGTCAGGTGGAATATCTGAAACAGAAACATATTTAATAGTAAGAATAAAAAAATGTTTTTGAGTACTTATAACTGATTCCCTGACATCCTGACTGTTGAATGGTCAGCTCTTGACGTTAGGATCCAGAGAAAACCATGCTTCCTGATGTTACGGATGCCTAGTCTAAGACCTCTCAGCCTCAAACAAGTACATGCCTGCCTAACCTGATGCCATAACTGCCCTCTGGGACTCAAAAGCAGTGGTTTTCACATTGTTGTGTGTATTGGAATCACATGCAGTGAGTCATAGAATGCAGATTTCCAGGCAGTCTGCGGAATATGCAATTTTTAATAAAATATTTCAGGGGATTCTGATGCAGGTGGCCTTTCAGAGCATGCTCAAAGAGCATGCTCATTTGCACTTGAATATGCAAATGCTTTCCAGCAAGCTGCAGGAGGGATAACTCAGATTCATGAAAGGAGAAACACTAAGATAAAACTACCTCAGTTCAGGAATCCCAGATCAGAGGAATATTCAGGCCTTTATTTCAAAAGTACGCCTCATAAATATCTATTCAAGGAAAATTGGTGGTATAAATGGATATTCTGAAGGGACATCTGCCTAAGTAAATTATTTGTGAATTCTTGGGAAGGTCAGAGAGCCTAGAGCAAATTCTTATGAAATCTCAGGCTTAGGTTTCAAAACTCTTAGAGAAATAAAAGAATCACAGTTGGTGTTAAATATGACCAGACAGTAATAACTACAGTGTGAATTATAAAAATTATTTTTAACGTGTGAGATACTAAAGAACATAAATATATATATATATTTATTCAAACAACTTTGTACTTGCATTTGGAAATTTAGACTATTTAATCTTTAAAAAGAATGGCAAATCCATGTAACCTACAAATATCACCCATACTTTTGTAACTCAAGAGTGCAAGCTCCTTGCCATGAAAATGGAGCAAACCTACAGAATGATGTCAAAATATCTCTTTCCCATCTTCTACTCAACACTGTCAGACATTAGGCACTAACATTAAAACATTTTTACCTACAGAGGTGAAACGTAAATTTGGCAGTGGAAGGTTACAAATTTGCCTTTAAGGCAGTACTTCAGTTTCCAAGAAAGTTTGCCTCCTCAAGAGCCATAGGCATTCCCCCTAATTCTTCAGGAGGATTGTACTTCTCAGAAGTCCCTCAGATGGTAGCTCCCCCCAAGTCCTTATCCTAAGGATAACATCTGTGACTCCAACCTCAACTGATTTCTAAAATAAAGTGCAACAGAATGTGTTACCTTACTTTAACCTTGAGCAAACCAGTGTATGCTTGCAGGAACAGTCTAGCTTGAAAATTCAAGAATATACTTCAGGCTTTTACTGGGTTATCATAGGAAGAAAGCTGAAGACACTGAGCTCATTATAGTAAAATGTCCTGAAAATGCTCTCAAAGTATTTTTAACATTTATTGGTGGCAAAGTGTTGCATAAACTAAGACTAATTTAGAGGTCTTTGGGATATGAATTTTAAAATAATTGCATGCAGAAAGGTGTAAAATGAGAGGGTTCTAAGGTGATTTTTTGTATATCTCAAGAGAAGCATTAGCTGATGATGACAAATAGATAATTAGAATCCTCAGCCTCAGAGAGGTGAAGAATGTTGTGATTTTGCAGGGATGGCCATGAAGCCCCTAAATGGACTCACTCTGAGTCACTCCTCGTAGCGTGGAAATACCTGCACTGGCTAGAAAGGCTGAGAGGATAACTACAAGCTAATTTTAATAGCTTTTGGTCAATGGCAGAAGACTGGAAGCATAGAACCAACAATAAATCTTATTTTGCAATAAACAATTTTATCACTTTCAGGATTGCATAAATATTTAATTATAATCCTCTTGCACACACATTCTGGTGGCTTAACACAAGATAAATAAGAATATAATCATACATGGATACTTCTCCCAAATGAGCCTAATACAACAACTAGAGAATCATCCTTCTCTCCTTGCTCAGTGAGTACAATATAAAATACACTTTAATCAGTATTCTATTATTATTAATAACTCTCACGATTCCATTATAAACCACAAGAAAGAAAGAAAAATGTTGATGCTTTTTTTTACAGTACTTTAAATAAGGGAAAAGGGAAAAGGTAGGGATTGAATAAAGAATTCCAAAACGAAACATCCTTCATAAAATGAGAATTTATAAAGCAGAAGACAGTATCAGAAGGACCCAGGATCCTTAACCAGGTTTTGCATAGCAGTGTTCAGCGGAAGTGAAGTAGTCCTGTTATCTCTGGAACGCAGTGGGAAATCAAGACAAAAAGTCCAGCCTGCTACCTATTTCTCGCAAAGTATGTCTAAGTCATTCCTTCTCAATTTCATCTATGAAAGGCCCAGCACATTACCTTTAAACAACTAGCCATCAAAGTATGAAAAGCTGCTCTTCATCTAGTCTGATCAGGATGGAATTGCTTTTCAGGCACATCATGCTATTTTCTGCATTGACTGAAGAAAGATCAACACATGTTTTGCAAGAGTAACTTTAAACAAGGTACAGGAGAGCAATCAAGAAGACATAGAAGAACTTTTTTTAAGATTTTATTTAAATTCAAGTTAGTTAACATATATTGTATTATTAGTTTCAGGGGTAGAATTTAGTGATTCATCAGTTGCATATAGCACCCAGTGCTCATTACAAGTGCCCTCCTTAATGCCCATTATCCAGTTACCCATCCTTTGCCCACCTCCCCTCCAGCAATCCTCAGTTTGTTCCCTAGAGTTAAGAGTTTCCTATGGTTTTCCTCCCTCTCTGCTTTTATCCTATTTTATTTTTCCTTCCCTTCCCCTATGTTCATCTGTTTTGTTTCTTAAGTTCCACATAGAGGTGAAATCATATGGTATTTGTCTTTTTCTGCCTATTTCACTTAGCATAATACCCTATAGTTCCATCCACATCATTGCAAATGGCAAGATTTCATTCTTTTTGATGGCTGAGTAATATTCCTGTGTGTGTGTGTGTGTGTGTGTGTGTACCACACATAGAAGAACTACTAATAAAACCATAATGGAAGAAGTTCCACAAGGATCAGATTACTACCACTCAATTTGTAAACACTGCTAAGGTTATCTTAACAATGTTGTTACTAGTCCCGAAAGCAGGGCTCAGAAATAGAAACAACATGTAAGAGTAGATTTTGGATGTTCTCATAATTTGCTTCTTCATGAGCCATTATATTTTCACTGGTTCATAAACTGAATTTCCAGTTTTCCTAATGTATCTTAGATTTATAAACTCTGAAGCAAGTAGATAAAAATGTATGCATTAATTTTTTTTTAAAGATTTTATTTATTTATTTGAGACAGAGAGAATGAGAGACAGAGAGCATGAGAGGGAGGAGGGTCAGAGGGAGAAGCAGACTCCCTGCTGAGCAGGAAGCCCGATGCGGGACTCGATCCCGGGACTCCAGGATCATGACCTGAGCCGAAGGTAGTCGCCCAACCAACTGAGCCACCCAGGCGCCCTGTATGCATTAATTTTTTTTACTCCCATATGCATCAGACACATATTAAGCACTACCTATGACTGCTCACCAATACTTAGAGCACTTCTAGTTGTGACATTCATAATCTCCAGATACAGGCCCTTATATTTGTTGTTAATATAACACTAATATTTTAAATGAAATAACTGCTATTTTATTCCTTAACAAAGTTTTTAAACTAAATTATAATAATGTGCCCTTGTTAAGGCTTTTTAAGTGATTGGATCCTTAATTGAATAGCCTATAACAGAAATTTTTAAAATATGTAATGCAGGCCAAAAAAAAGTTAGGATATTAATAATGCAACAAATTGGCATGTGTTCTCCATAACTGAATGTTCCAGGAAAATGGTCACTAAATACATAAATCAGTGCAGTAACTGCCCAGAGCAAAGATGATGATGATGATGGTAACTTATCTCTGAATTTTTTTGAATATGAATAAATTTTCCAAATAATTTTCATGTATTTTGAATATTTTCTTTAAAAAAAATCTTATTTATATTATTTGAGAGAAACAGAGCGAGCAAGAGAGAGTACAAGTGGGAGGGGCAGAAGGAGAGGGAGAAGCAGGCTTCCTGCAGAGCAGGGAGCCCGGACGCAGGACTCTATCCCAGGACCCTGAGATCATGACCTGAGCTGAAGGCAGATGCTTAACCAACTGAGCCACCCAGGCGCCCCTTGAATATTCAAACAAAATACTACACAAGTCCATGATCCAATGATACACCCTTTTATAGCTTAAAATTTTACTCAGAGCATATTAATAGTTTTAAATATTCAAATCCAGTGGTTATTATACTTCCTGTTGCAAATCTTCTAGATTTTCAGTTTCTCTCACATATTTTAAGTTAACAAATGCCTTCAGTAAGAGTTCTACCTTCTCTAGCTGCTAATTCCACTCTTCCTCAATCCCTGCTTTACTCAAGTTGCAGCACGAGTCATGATTATCATAACAGCTCTCCCGCAGATGTCCATCCTCTAGCTTACACTCTTCCTACTCTCATTCTCCTACTTTTAAACGTTTAATAGATTTTCATAGTAAACTCAATCTTCTAATATTGTTTCCCATATGATGTCCTCCATAATCTTCCTAAGCTTCATTAATTCTTTATTTCCCAATGCTTTCATAATATTTTATTCATAGCCCTTATATACTGAATATAATTACCTACTTGTATCATCCCTGCTAGACTGTGAATTCATTGAAGACAAGGAATGTATCTTGTTCATTTTATGTCACCCAATCTAATAATGCTTTATCAAAACAAAAACCAAAACCAAACATCAAGATCCATCAACAACAAAAATGTAGGCATTTTCATCACTAATTTCAAAGTTCGAGTCATAACACAATGACATTTGCAAACGATTGATTCCTTATACACAAGCAATGAAAATCATAATACATATGTGCAGAAGCAGTGCCATTTCCTATATATAGAAGCACATACCATAAAAAATGAGGAAATAATATAACGTTACCAGAATTCATGTACATAAAATCATAAAGCTTGACTTAGGGACCTGAATAAATGGGGAGAAGTAGCATGTCTTAATATTGAAAGCTTATATTTGAAAAGGTGTTAATTCTTTAAAAATTAATTTATAAATACAATGCATATCGATTCATAACTACAGCAGGAATTTTAAATGGGCTTTGTCAAACTGATTCTAAAATATGTATTGAAGAGAAAAGACGTAAGATTTTGAACAAGAACAAGAGAAAACTTTTTCAACTACAACATAGTATAAAGCTAAATAAACTAATTAGAAAAATATGACAGGAACTCAGAAAAGAACAAAGAACCAATTAAACAGAGTCAAATCAATTCCCTAACATATGACCACTTACATTAAGATAAACATATCATTTCAAATGTATGAATAAGGAACTCCTTTTAAGTAAGATGGAAATAATTGTTTAAAAATGTATTAATGTGAGGGGTTCCTGGTGGCTCAGTCAGTTAAGAATCTGATGCTTGATTTCGGCTCAAGTCATAATCTCAGGGTCATGAAATTGAGCCCCGTGTCAGGCTCCGTGCTCAGCGAGGGCGTCTGCTTGAGATTCTCTCTCTCCCTTTACCCTTCCCTCCTCCTCTCTCTCTCTCTCTCTCTCTCTCTCTCTAAAATAAATAATTAAATCTTTTAAAAAAATGTATTATTGTGAAAGAAAATTAGACCCCCTACTCCATTCTATACAAAAAAATTAGAGGAGGAAGGGCTGAGTAGATAGATGTAAAAACAAAATAACGTTTTAAAAAATGCAATATTTTCAAAATCTTCAGATAGAGAAGTGCTTCTAAGTGAGACAGAATCAGAGAACTAGGAAGTTATAAAAGGGATGACTAGACATATAAATTAAACACCTCTGAATGATGTAATACATCACAAAGTAAAAAAAAATGACATAGTGTTAAGAGAAAAATACTGTAAAAATGTATGCTACAAAAATAATTAATATCCTAATACATCCAAAATATATAGGAAAATATAGTAGGAAAAATATCTTGCCCTTTTTCTGTTAGGTTTTTAATCCTTTTTTTTAATCAGGTAATAATTCACAGAAGAAAAAATACAAATAGCAAATGTGTAGGAAAAGATGAGCAAATTAACTAGCACTGTAGCAACTTGTCAAAACTCTCAAACTGTCAAAAACTTAAAAAATGCATACAATTCATCATCATGGAGGGGACTAAACCCTCTCATACATGGTTGATGGAGGGCTAAAATGGTAAAGCTTTTGGAATACAATTTGTATTATTTATCAAAAAATTTATACCCTGTGAACCCAAAATTCCACTTGCAGGTATCTATCCTATAAAAATACTTGTATGCACAACAAAAGACCACTCAAGGATCTCATGGCAGTCTTGATTATAATAGTAAAAAATTAGAAACAATGGAATAAAGCTCCCCAGACTAATTTGTAGAAATGAGTCTGAGAACAGAATGCATTTCTGTGCATGAAAAGAAAAAAATCAAACTCTATGGAAATGTAGAGGAAAAATGGCTGGATTGATACACACCAAATATTGATAATTTTATCTGTGAGGAGGATAAATATGATGGGAAGGTATGGAGGAGAGTAAAAGAAATTTTTCACATTGTATTGCTCTTTTGTTTTAATCTTGTACAATTAGAATGCATTCATGTGGTTTTTATGTATTTAAAAAACAACTATAAAAAGAGTACCCAAGAATATGTTTACTTAATTGCACAAAAAATAATAGGCATGAAAGTTTATAGTTTGAATAATTAATAATTAATTACCAATTCATGCAACAAATAAAAACTGACACAGTCTTGTGCTTAAGATTAAGTGAGGCAGTAGTAATACAAAGATGAGACAAAGCCCTATCTTCAATGTTACCCAAAACCCATGAGGGGCTCAGAAAGGGACTGAACTACAAAGTGACAACTGCTACAATACAGATTCATGAGATGTTACCTTATTCTAACTGGAGAAGACAGATTTCAGGCACAGGAGTGAAAGTGAAAATTTTTTTTTTTTTAGTGAATAATAATATTCCCAACAGGTAAGAGGGAATGGGAGTGGGAAGGAATTTCACATAATGGGCAAAGTCACTCTGACTTGAGGTCATGGGCTCTGCTGTGCCAGTGTTTGCTGTTGAATCTCACCTCTGCCCCTCACTTAAAAGCTGTGCAACCTTTAGCTAAATGACTTAACCCCCCTTAACCTCTAGAGTAACCACATCCATTCCAAGGGTTTACTGAGAAAATTGCACAAGGCCATTCATAAAAGCCTCAGTATAGTACCTGGAACATATGTTTTAATAAATATTTGCTTTTTTTCCTACTTGCTATCTTTAAAGAAGCCAAGAAGAGCATGCTATGCTTCTGAAACTGAAAGAAGGTTGATACAGACTGGTAGCCAAACTATGAAACATTTACTAGGAAACAGTGACCTATGATAACCTTCAACTCCAAGTGCGGGGCATTTGCCTGTATAAATCTGATTTTGTATTTATTCACTTGCATACTAATAGGATAATTATCTCATTATCAGTAAAACAAATTTTAATATATATTCAATGAGATTTGCATATTTTCCTGGTGAATTTGTATAAATGATAATGAAATTATTTACTTCAAATATTTAAGGCTTCCAAAACTGGAATTGAAAGCAATGTTCTGTCTTAGTCAACAAGGAATTTAATTTTTGAAAAAAAAATTCATCCACCATTATTAAATAAAATATTCCATTAAAAAATAATTTAATGCAGATGAGTCAAAGATCCCCTCCTTTCAATTTTCATATGCCCTCCAACTTTTGTACATTTACTACTTATATGCTTTCTCACCATCATTTCAAATCCAAAAGAATTCACATGAATATATATATATATCAGCAGTAATAGTAATTTAATTAATTAAAATAATTAATTTAATTATTATAATTAAAGAACCAGGCAATATAGAAAGACTGATGGGATTTGAAATGGTCGCATATGTGAATACATATAATGAAAGAGCTAACATCATTGGGCTCTGTAGCCAGACTATCTGGACAAAGCTCTGGTCCTATCAATTACTAGCTGTGTGACTTTAGGCATGATACTTGACCTCTCTGAGCCTCAGTTCCCTTACCTATAAAATGGGAATAATAATAATACATATCTACATAGTTCATAAGGTTGTGAGAATTAAACAAATTGCTATGTGTACAACAGTTAGAACAGTGTCTGGACCCTTGTGAGTGTTTAAGTAGCTGGTGGTATGAGGTCTCTCTTCTAGTTCTCAAACCTTTCCTTGTGGTGCTCTCAACATAATTCTCTCTTTTTCCTGCTTCTCTTTCAATGCAATGTTACATTAAGTACACTGTCTTACTGGCTTTCTGACCTTTTTAAACTTCTATGTCAAAGTAATCTTCATGTCATACTGAATACTCAGAGTCTTCATATCTTACTGTAGAGTCAAAACTACATCTTACTCATTACCTCCATACATTGCTATCTTGGTGGACCTTCCTCTAGCACTATTATTTCTAAATTTTTGCCCAATAACATTGGATTATTAAAATTAAAACTGCACTTGGATGTGAAACAATTCAAAATACTAAAAGGACTGAGTTTATTTTACTGTTTAATCTCAACAATGAGTAAATAGCTTGGGTTTATAATCGACATTATTTTAAAGAAATAATTGTTTAGTGACTATTCAAATAACTCATTTTCACATTATAAATCTAATGATGAAAATAATGTAAATATTACTATAACAAGTACAACTAAAGTCTTCTGCTCTAAGACTGATATACATTTTGTCCAGAACAGCTTTACTCCGTGGATTATTTATTTCTGTCTTGCAGCACAAGCTTCTCATAATGAATCACATTCAAAAAACATTAAAAAAAGATATACGAGTATATGTTAGGGAAAAAATTGCTGTTGCTTGAAGGTATTTTCCATCAAAAATTAAATATGGCACAATGGTCATTTTGTAGAGTTTATTAATGAAATTGGGAAGGGATTATTAATCTCCAGTGTTAAATTGAACTTACAGTGAAAATTGATCAAGCTTCTCCGGACTCAGAAATACCCTATGGCTACTATTGATCAAGAGTTTGGGACACTGATTATAATTCATATCCAAAAACAAAAAAACATGAGATAGAAATTGTTCTTAAAAGGCTTCTTATTCAAAACATACAATATTTAGCTTAATAGAGGAAGCCTTACAGACATCAGTTTTCTTGTGAAGATCCACTGGAAAACATACCTGGCCAGGCTGAAGGCATCATCAATCAAAGCCGCTCTGTTACTGACAGAGAGAACCTATGAGATCAACCAGGAAAAAAAAAAAAGAGGGAATCAGGATTAAAATGGCAGGTGTTCACCTATCGAAACAGATCTTTGATGAGTAAATCCAGTTTACCTCATGGTTCCTGATTAACTGATCAATTAATAATCTCCAATTCCTTAAATCATAGTTGACTCTAAAATAGCCAGTTTGATTGATATTCCCCAGCAACCAGCTTCCTTTGTCCCAAGTTATTCTGTGGTGCTCTGAAAACAACATTTTTTGGAGTAAAACAGATTTTAAATTTATGGGTTAAATAGAGATGAAGTATATTTTCTAAATAATAGATATTATAGTACCAATAATTAAAAGAGAACACCACCATAAATACCTAATTGAAATCTACTCTTTAATTAATTCATCACCATATCTAGAATTCACTAGAAAACCTTTAGTTGGTTACCCATTATTACCTCAATTAATTGTTTTCTTATAATTAACATTTTTTGTTCTTGATAAAACCCCATTGCCTATATACAATGTCCTTCTCAAGATAAATGTCACCAAGAAATCTCCTGTATTTATGTGCTTCTAATTAGGTTGTATTTAAATATGGGGCTAGAATAGAAGAAAAGGTTTTAGGTGCACATTCTACTTATTTTATTCAGTTAAGAAAGTGATTAAAACAACAGGGCTCATTTATTTTAAAGTCACTATTGTTTCTTGCCTTTTTTCTTGTGCTTTTTTGGAAGTACTAATAAATAGCAGACTTTCCAGCATCATCAATAATGTTGGAAAAAGGAAACTCATTTGTTTAAGACTCTAATATTTCTACATATAATTAGAACAAAGATAATAAATTCTGTTTATTGGAATCACTTCAGAAAATGGTAACTTGATTATATTCCTCAGCTAATTCACTTAAAGGAAGTCAGTAAAAGCAATCTTATAACTTATATATTTAACTCCTTCAAAATATGGTACAGATGGAGAACTCCATTCACCTTAATGGCAGCCTCTGTTGACTTCACAGAACCATAGCTTACAATTCTAATCATTTCGTGGATGTCCTCAGGACTCATGGTTCGTAAAAGTTATGAAATGTATTAAGTTTACTTAAAATTTATATTTTACACACACACACACACCCCATACACCGGGACACCTAATTTCCACAATGACTCAAAACCAGAAAATGCATCACAGAAATCCATTTGTGTCAGTTCTGAGTGAGACACAAAATCTCCAATTTTCACCTTGTTATCAAGGTTTTTTACACATCAGGCTACAAAACAGGTTTTCTTTTTCTTTCTCTTTTTGAAACACTGACTCTATAGTCTCTCTCAAGTAGAAGCCACACAGGAAGAGGGTGTGACCACAAAAATCACTGGGTGAACATTAATGACTATTAATTGCTGAAATGAGGTAGGCTCTGAAATGGGGTGGGCTCCTTAATCTAACACCTGTTACATCTTGCCAATTTTTATAAATGTACAGTAAAACCAAAAATGTATGCTGAACATAAAAATCTAATCTTTAATGTTTCAGATGATATGTCAGCTTTTTGCCACTTTTATAAATAGTATCTTGGAACATTTAAAAAAACAAGGCTCAGACAGGTTAATCGAATTGTCCAAGAAAGCAGGAAATGGTCTGTCTCAGGTCTCCTGACTTGGGTGTCCTTTTTACTACATTATATTCTATTGATACAAGATGGTATAGCACTTTTACTGTAATATGGTATATATTTCTCACATTCTTATATTGTTTTGAAAAAGAGGGACACAGCATTGGAAATAAGAATTAGAACAGGAGCAGGATAGTTAGATTTTTGTTCCAGTTCTCCTACACGTAAATGTTTGAACTTAGGCCACTCATATAATCTAAGGGCCAACTAATAAATAGCATTTAAGGTCCCTTCCAATTCTATGACTCAGTAGAAGAAGGAACTGTTTTCCTCTGTGTGAAATTTTACCAGGCTTCATCTCTGGTACTTAAAAAAATAGATCTATCAGATATTGCTCTAAAATATTAATAGTTTCCCAATTTTCTGATACTTTGCTTTTGTATATTTTTCAAAACTTTAATGTGCTTATCTACACAATTCCTTTGAAGTTTTGGAATGTCACCCCATTTTACAGATATAAAAAATAAAAAATAATTAACAAAAGAGAAGACATTTTAAAAAACTAAACCATCTGAAGAGAGATTTCAATTCAGTGAAAAAAATTAAGATTAAAATATTGAGGATACTGTTTCCCTTGAGTAATCCTAACTCTATCTTCAATAATATGAGGATTTTTATCACAACACATATTGTGATTAAATTCACTTGGGTTAGGTGCTTGCTTTGGCAGCACATATACTAAATTCACTTGGGTTAAGTGTAAATTTGATCATTTTCATCTAAGAAGTGGTTATTTTTTGAAGACATTATAATATTCAAGAATCAAGTTTAATATATGAATACATGATTTATGTTTTTACAATTCTGAAACAGTCATGGAATCCTATGATATTAAGTCTATTTTTTAAAGTTATTTCTTGTTCACATTTTAAAGAGCTGGCACAATTTAACCTCATGTGATACACTTGGCTCTAAATGGGTGACGGGCATTAAGGAGGGCACATGTTGTGATGAGCACTGGGTGTTATATGTAAGTGATGAATCACTAAATTCTACTCCTGAAACTAACATTACACTGTATGTCAACTAACCAGAATTTAAGTAGAAAATTGAAACTACAAATAATAAAAAAATAAAAAATAAACTTATTGAATTCAACAACTTATAGGTAGAAGAGAGACAAATTAAAATAGGAAAACAATCCCTATACCTTCTATTTCATCGGAGAATAAAAAAGGCAGGCATCTATTGTTTTTAAGTATGTTATTATTAAATTGATAACTAAAACCTGAAGGTTATTACTGTTCATGAATATTTTTATGCCTTTGTTATAAATGAAATCTTTGGAGAAATGATTCCCTGAAAGATTTTGTAATAGATTTGTAAATGTCTTTTTCATTCTAGCTAATTATATCTTTAAAATGTTCTTCAAAATAACTAATGGCAAGCAATGAATTCTAAAGAGACCTTTTCCAATGGCCTAATGAGGTATGGTATGTGATGAGTACCAATATAAAAAGTATGGAAGTTATATTTTCAATGTTAGTAATAATAACTTAAAATTGTATGTAGAATGTATCCAAAATGGCACAAAATTTAGATTATATCAAGGCACAGAGTACTTGGAATTTTATAATATTTTGGTTTTATATTCTATACTTTCTGAATAAAAAGAGGAAGATTAAGCCTTTATCCTCAGTATTGGCTGGTTGCAGAAAAATCAGAATTTAAAACAAACAAAAAGCCAACCAAAGTAACAAGGGTACAGTGTAAAACAAACTCAGGTATAACACATACTGGTTTTCTCACTGGACTTGTGTGAGAATCAAATTAGAAAATGCTCCATAGCACCTATAAAGAACCATGTGTATGAATACAATGGCAACATGTTGAGTAATTGGCATATCAGCAAAGCAACCTACCAAAATTTTAAAATCTACATGTGTGTGTGTGTGTGTGTGTGTGTGGTTTAGAGGGAATACATTTAGAAAAGAAAACCAAGCTCCTAAGACAATTTATGCAAGTTATGTCTCAAGCCTTAACTTCCTCATTTATAAAATGGGGATTAAAAATAACTCATTCTAAAGGCTTACAAGTCTTATATAAGCCAATGCTTAAGGCAAGCACTATATCATTACATTATTTTTAATGTTTATTTGTAATTTCAGCATCAATTTCCTTTTATTTTGAATCTTTTCTTTCCTAACATTTGGCATTAAATTTATTCCCTTCCATTACACATTCATTGTCACCATACAAGCTGTTACATTTATAAACATCTGCATTCTCAGTATCTCAGTAGTAAAAACGAAAAAGATAAATCCTTTTACCTGCTTTCAGTAATTTAAAAGTTGATTTAAAAACTATTTTAGGCTAGAATGAACTATACCTTAACTTGGAATTAATTCGATATTCATCCAAAGGGTTTAAAAAATGGAAGCGTCAAGAGTATATGATGATTCAAATCAAATTTATACTTTATATTATTCACCATGACTGTGCTTTAATACCTGGTGAGATCAAATCTATGTGACTGATAATGAAAAATTATAAAAACATTGATCTTATTGTTGTAACTAAAAGGTGGACTTTTAAAATACAATGTTGATTAGAATTGACCAGAATATTTTCTTAATGTTTTTATGGAAAAAACATTATTGATATTATTATTGATATTAGTTAACTATATTTTTTATTTTGATTGATTTATTTACTTTTAAAGAGGGGGGTAGGGGGAGAAGGAGAGAATCTTTTTTTTTTTTTTTTTAAGATTTTTTATTTATTTATTTGACAGAGAAAGACACAGCGAGAGAGGTAACACAAGCAGGGGGAGTGGGAGAGGAGGGAGAAGCAGGCTCCCCGCTGAGCAGGGAGCCCGATGTGGGACCCGATCCCAGGACCCTGGGACCACGACCCGAGCCGAAGGCAGACGCTCAACGACTGAGCCACCCAGGCGCCCCCAAGGAGAGAATCTCTACCAGACTCTCTGCTGAGTGCAGTGCCCAATGCGGGGCTTGATCTCAAGACCCTGAGATCATGACCTGAGCTGAAACTAAGAGTTGGACGCTTAACCGACTGAGCCACCCAGGTGTCCCTAGTTAACTGTATTTTGAAAAAAGAGAGAGAGAGAGGTAATAACACATGAAAGGAGACAAGAGTTAACAATCTTTTCTTTCCCCCTAGTCTGTGCCTTGTGTCAGTTTTTTATTTGTCATCATAATGAAGGGATTTAAGACAAAACTAAAGCCAGAATGAGACTGAACAGGGAAAACAGAATGGTTGTCTTTCTTTTAGGTCCCTCTTGGCAGCTTCTTCCAGATTTACATATTTATAAAGTTTTCAAGAAATATTTACTTGGTATGGGCATTCTCCACAAAAGCTTCAACACTTCTATCGGGACAATGTTCCATCAACCAGAAGGCTCTGCTGTGATTTAATGGAAACTGACACACTGTAGGTGGCACAACTCAATTATCAGAGGCAATGTAAATATCATCTCCCAGAGTCATGCACTGCACACACTATGTAGTGAGCATGACATTTGTATTAATATAGGTGACATTTTAGGCAAATGTATGCTTTGAAATATCGTGTTGTTATTATTCCTCATTAAAAATGAGAGACTACAAATGGAAACAACCTCTCAAATACACCTGTGGTTATTGGTCAAGAAAAGCTGTGACACTATTCTGCGTACTCTACGTGAAACAAGAGGATACCCTGAATAATAGCAGACAAATAACTAAGGAGATAGAGGAAATGGACATGGGGAAAATATTGACGAAGTATCAGACTTGCCCTGGATCCACTCTCTAAAAGTGACGTTTTGGCCTGATCCTGACTTTTAATCAGTATCTTTGCACCCTTGTAATTGTCCCATTTCCATTGTACCCCCCAGTGAGAAATGTTTTACTTGGTTTCTGAAAATTGTTCTATTTCATGTTCCTAGCAATCCCATGGAGGATCTAATAGTTAGATCATTAGGTTAATGACTCACTGTTTTCACTCATCATTTCATAACAAATTATGTAGATAAACAAAACAACTACACAAAAGTAAAAGAGCAGTAAAAAAAAAACAAATAATACAGTAAGTGAATTAAGAATCATATAAATGCTAACTCTAAGAAATGAAAAGAATAGATTATAATAAGCAATTTTAAAAGGAGAAACACCAATAAATTTTAAAATAAGCATTTCAATTCATCACTACATTACTTATGAATCTTTGATACACAATGTATATAAATAAAAGCACATATTTTCATAATATGTGATTATGTGTTAAAAATACAACAACATGGAAATTTGAATAAAAATTCAACTGAAAATACAAGCATTTATATTTCTGGTATGCAGATTAGATTTTGCTATAAGAACTTTTTCTTGTATATATGTATTTTGAGCACTTATATCTCCCTTATAATAGCAAGACTGAGGGGCAGATACAATGTTTATTTTGTTATTTACTAATTTTAGCTCACTTATTACAAAAAACAGATTGTAGCTGTTCATAGTGGTTATGAAATAAGATAACATCAACAGAACGCAAGAAAGGAGTAGAAAAAACGTGGACATACTTGACCATCTAAATCTAAATAAAATATTACATAAAAGATGATTAATTGGCTTTTTCTCCAGTTCAATAGAAAACAAAAATTAAAGAGACCTGTTTCACATCTAGCATGAAGGATTTAGATTGGATTCAAGAAATAGCTTTCTGACAGTGAACTGAAATAGGTCGCTATCTTATTTGAAGATATTTAGAAACAAAATAGAATCTCATCTTTTTCTGCTCCTTGAGAGTTGACCCTAGTTTAGGTGATGTTTTGATGACCTATCAAGTCCCCTCCGTTCTGTCCCTATAATTATCTAATTTTATGGAGAATATCGCCTTGTCCATTCTTTAAAGAGCCAGTCTGGCAAAAAACAAGATAGCAGGAAAATGGAATTGAAAATGTGGCCTGTGTTTCATTATTTGGCATACTGTTTTACTGGGAGTTATGATTATAATTTAATTACATTTGGGATTATAAAATGATACAGTTTAAAACAGCTAAAATTAGTACTACAGACGCCTTGTTTTAAATGTTCTCTTTACCATCAATGACACAAATAAACTTAAGAATTATATAGGCAGACTAAAATTAGATTATGTACAAACTATACTATATTATACTTAATTTTGTAGAAGGGATTATCACTCTTTCATATTCTCTTTCTAATTTGTCTTTATTCACATTTTTACAACAGCTGAAACCAGAGGTTAAGTTGCTAAACAATTATCTGAAACCAAATAGTTCCTGAGGGGAGCATATATATTTTACCTGATTTGTTAGTCACCCAAATAATTGCTTCTGAAGACACATGGCTTCTATTTCCCACCACAATAGTTAATGGAATCTGCCAGAGGTAACTGCAAAGTAAAATAGAAGCTTTAAGAATAAAAATGGTTATAACAAATAAACAACATTTGCTATGCACCTTCTGCATGATTTCTATTATTCTCTTTAGGGGAAATAAAAAAATTCCCGTCACAAAAGTAAGGAATAAGTCAAGAAGATGAATTCATTTCTTCAATGCCACTAAGCAGACTTAGCCTGTAAGAGTTTTAATTTCAATACAAAAGGGGGACTTTCAACAAAACAATATTTCTTGCAAAAAAAAAAAAAAAGATTTGCATTTTACATTACAGAATAAAAAGTAGCTAAAATCAATAAATCAGAGCCACACCATATATTGATTAAGTCTCAAAATAACTCCTTTCTACTTGTTTCTATGTTAAATTAATACACATTTCAGTGGCTTCATGCATTTACATTTCAACATTATCCTTATTTTTTCACATAACTATCCTAATAAGTAGTATTATCACATTTTACAGATAGGTTAATACAGCACACCTAAAGTTACTCAGCAAAACAGGAATGAAAGGTGAAACTAATCAGATGCCCCTAAAATCCAGATCAATACAAAGAATAGTGTCGAACACACTTAATGCTCTATTTTCTGAAATGAAATTTCCACAATGATGTGTGAAATCATCAACCAATGTTCAGGGATCAGTCATTAGTATCAGCTATTAAAAGAAGCATTTTCTAGAATTTGACTTTTTACAGGGTAAAAATGGAAGCCTATACTTGTACTTGAAGTAGTATCAATTTAATCTCAAGTGACTAGCGAGAGATAATCTGGATGGTTTTACAATAAATTCAGTGACTACATTTTGTTTCTTTCCCTGAAGTATAGCCAGATTATGTTGACCTATCATTGCACCATTAACAGCAGGGTAGCCAACAACATTTAGTATGTAAAAAATATTTTTTATTTTATGGAAGAGACACTGTTTGAGCTCTGTAATTGGGAAAGTAAACAGAGAATTGAGAATTTTTCAGGAAACGTATCCGGGATTATATAATTACAAACATAATGAATATGTTTTGGGGGGCATGGGAAGAGAGGGCATCTCCTCTAAATCTGGTACATGGAATTTGATTATTTTATCACTTCATTTCTCATTCACAAGAAACACAAATCAGTAATAGTAACAAATCTAAGTGGAAGAGTAGAAGAAATTAATCATTTTACACTAGTGGCCATCTACAATATGTAAAGTTAAAATAATATGTTTTAATCAGCGAAATATTTTTGAGTGCCAACTATGTAGAGACACTGAGCTATACCACAGTGGAATCCACACAGTTGGTCAGGGAATCAATAACCTATAGTAACCAAATGTATTGTTTTTAAAGTAGAAGTAAATGAACATAACCCACTTAAGCTCTTTATCAAAGACCTCCAAGCTCTTAACATAATACTAAGAATATGGCAAATATTTAATAATGGTATTACTGTGAGGAAGACAAAGAGAATTGATATATATTTCTTTAACAGCTCTTCTCTAAAAATAACGACTCTTTTTTGATTAATTGAAAAAATTAGTTAAGAGACAATAACGCTTGACTATGCATCTGACTCTCAAATTATTATCTGAGTTCATATTTGTAAACTTAAGATCTTGAAGAAGCCTAGAAATGGAAGGCATTCCAGAAATTGCTGTTGAATTGGATCAAATAGGATTAGACCAAAGTAAAATGAAAGGAACCAAATCAGTCTATGGGCAAGACAGAGATTAACCTTATGAACTTGACTTTCTGGTACATATCTTCCACACTGAGTTGGGTCAACTAAATTGTGAAGTCAAATAAGTATCCGTTAAAGGGCAAGAAATATACAAAATGGATGATGTTTAAAAATCCTCAAGGATAAATGTGTCTTTTTAAAGCATGATCATAAAACGTGAAATATTACTTGCCCCTAATATAAATAAGTACACTTTTGCATTTATTTAAACTGTATTCTTCTAAATAGTGGAACTAGAAATGATAACATTTCTATGGTATGCTTCAATATTTGAGTTTTAGCAAAAGTCTCTACAGTACAAGAAAAAGAGATTCATATGGATACCTGCATGTTGTTTACAGTCAATGCCACATCCCTATGGGAAACTTCCTACATGGCAGACACTGAATCACACAGCTGTTCAGATGCAAAAGAGTTAACTATAAGGTACTGGGGGGATACAAACACTCGGGCATTTTGTAAAACTTTTGAAATAGTCTTCTGGGTATTTTTCCCAAGAATGTTTTTGCTCTCTCTGTGTCTGTGTGTGTGTCTATGTCTGCACGATTGTGTATGCACACAACTAAAATGTATATATTGTCACAAAAACAAAATAAAAATGACAAATTACCAAGCATATCTAAAATTTGTATTCATTTCTGAATTGCTATACTATTGATCCTAGATGTTATTTTTCATAACTTTCCAAACAACACATATTTGATCTTTTCCTAAATTTCATTTCAAAAATCAAAGAAAGCACGTTGCTTTATGGTTACAACTTAAAAGGGTGGAAGACACTAAACACTGCTGAGTGAAGCATGGTGTGCTATAAAGAAAATCTCAGACTGCGGTGGGTTATGTTTGAAAAAAAGATTAGGAAAAAGAATTTGTGAATTAGATTGTGTTCCAGATACCTAAGTTTAATTTTAGTCATCTCACTTTAAGCAGAAAAAAAAACAAGCACAAAATGCATTTCAATAGACCTTTAAGATATTTTTTCTGTAATATTCCCTGGGGTTACCTCTCTCTCCATAGTTCATGTTTTTATAATAAAGCAATGTTTATCCTGATAATCATGTTAAGGTAGAAAATAATAGGTACATATTTTAGCTTGAGTGAAAATTCTTTTTTGTAAAATGGTACCCATATCAGTGAAGCATTAATGTAGATACCATGAACTCTACAGAAGTTGCTGTCATCAGGATGATAGCAAAAGGAAAATATGACTATGGAGATAAATACAATTGTCTGTAGAACAGGACTCTGAGAAACTCCGTAAGTGGATGAGGAGACATTGCTTAACATTGCAATGTATTAACTTGATAAAGAAAAAAAGCTAGACAAATTCAGAACTTCCAGAATACCTAAATTCTAGCAAATACCTTATTCACTTTTACATCACCTAACTCTATGCAATTATTAGTTATATAACCATCTTTCTATAGAAAAATGTAATTACTATATGCATTAAAAATGTTCTGGGCATGTTGTAGTGATGTTCTAGTATCCTTTACAAAATTCAGGACAAAGAATTGATGATACTGACTCAGAAAAGATCCACAATTCATGGGATTTCTGGTATCGGTGGGCACTGTTTTACTGCATCAACAGCTTGCACTGTATAATAAAGACCTAGGAAGGCTACATACAAAGGACCGATAGAATTGGTATTGAAGTTCTGACCACAATGTTAGAGTGAATAAAATTGATCAATAAGATACAATTGAATACTAAATTTTTAACTGCAAGCTCTATTATTTCAAAATAGATAGAAAATAATTTTCGAGCTTAAAGGGACTCCATATATTATCTTACTCTTAATATTTTATATGCCAGGTTCTCAGGGTTCAACATTATCCATATGATTTTACAACTCTAGCAAAAGCAAAGCTCTGTTCAAGTTACGTATGCTTATACAGCCTGGGAGAAATTCTGCCTTTAAAGAGTCAGACTCATAGCTGATACATCTGATGCATGTTATAGGCTGACACTGTATTTTTGTTCAAAATTTGTTCTGTCATTTGCAGGTCCTTTATGTTTTTCTGCATCAGTGATGTTTGTGTCAAACTGATCATTCTCAAAGGCATGGCCTAAATCTCTCTAACTTTGCCACAGTCAAGTAGTTTTTATGTACTTCCTGGCAAGGCTGGAGTTGATGCCTAAGCAGGTTTAGCCCTGGGCCAGAGGGTGGAGAATCAGAGGCAGCATTTGGCAACTGTGCAGAACCCAGGCTGGGTAATACAGAAGCGTTGACAGACAAGAGTCAGATCATGACAGTGCGGCAGGGTAAGACTACATTCCATTGGTTGAAACAGTTGACTTGCAGGGGCGGTTTGTCCAAAGCCAATGTATCTATTGACCAGGAGATTTAAGACAATGCTTTCTAAAGGACATTCCAAATTCAGTCATCGTTAAACATTCAGGAATTTCTCAGTCACTTCTACCTATAGCCCATCTGGGAGCTAGCCTACTTGGGAACGATTTCCATCCTTCTTAGAGATTAAAACAAAAACAAAAAACCAAAAACAATTCATGCTTCACACCTCCTAGATATTGGTGGGCGATAAAGTCAAAGTCCTAATATGCCAATGTAATGGGAGATAGCATGACCAACCTAATCCAAACACTTTATTTTATTTATTAATTTTAAATTCCATCCCTTCTGTCCCCTCCCTCTCCAATCTTTTCTTAGGGCATCTTTTAAAAAATGAAATGAACTGATTTAAACTGCATTATCTTTCTTTGGCTCAGCCTTTAATAAGACACCATACAGTAAGAAAACATGAAGTAGAAAAGAAACACTATATGTTGTTTTCAGTAATTAAATAAGTTTCAAAAGAAAGTTTAACAACAAATAAAAATACTATGTATGTTGTCTGTTCAGTGGTTTTACACACAGAAAATGAGGGAGGAGAACATATTTTGATGCTAAGTAGCATTGATACTTAGACCATTTAAAAATAGATCTACTTTGAGTTCCTTTGGCTCAGATACTAGTCTAGTAGTAGTTTTTGTTTGTTTTAATTAGTCTTTCTGGATTGTAAGTTTCTATTCTCATCTATTTTATAAATCTTAGTTTGTTCCATTCCATTTAATTGACTTCACTACATCTTAACTTTCTTGAATTTAATTCAACAAACATTCACAGGGAAAAGTAAAAAAAAATCACATAATTTTCTAAATCACCATGATAATTTAAACTCTGCTTAAACAAAATAACTTTGGTGTGCTGTCACTTTGATGGTTAAAATATCTAGAAATGGGAGTAAATGAGGAATCAAAATGAAAACACCATATGTAAATAAAAAAATGAAAACCATATTTCACTTACATTTTATAATTGTGCTAGCAATCTTTTTAAAATGTTAAAAATGCAAAGTGAAACCCAAGAATAAAAGCAATTGTTTTTTCATGTAAAAGAGTGTTGTACCTGTTATTTTGAAGTTCAGGTGCTTTAGTTTTAGCACTGATGTCATAAATAAAGTGTTGTTGGGTAATTATTATTCTATTTTCTGCTGTTGAATTTCCCAAGATGGTGATAACAGGATAACCCATCTGGAGTGTCCACTGATCCATTACTTCTTGTATATTTACAAACTTTCCATTCCGTTTTAAAGCCTTTATAACCCAAATTGTATAAATTAGTTTTATAAACATGAATTATAAACATAATTAACATTAAACCATTTTTACTTTTAACCTTTATGATTTACTTAAGGATGAAAACATGTAAAATCAGTGAAGCTAATATAACGTGTTAGTAAAATTAATCTCCTTGCCTTAAATTAAGCTTCATGCATATATAGAGAAACGAAAGCTTTATTAGCATTAAAGTTTTTACTTAATGGAAGATAAAACAGAGTTGATTGTTAAAACAAGTACTTCTGGCATCATTAAGTATCCCCAGTATGTCCAGTACCAAATTTAAATATTTGTTATTCACCTATAGAAAAAATTATTTTAACATCAATATTTCTCTCATACATGAATATCTGACACAATATGAATGTTATATTTCAGAAGTATTGTCTTGTTTGAAAGTAGGCAAGGTACTTTTTACTACCATTTGTAGTTTAAGTAGTTTTAAACCCCATTACTTTTATAATATATCAAAAATAAAATGATAAAGCAATATGAGAAAATATAAAAAGTAAAAACATCTGTTAGTGTCAATAAAAGTTAAGAATGGTTTATAAACTCAATTCTCAATTCAAATAGTCAAGAGGAGGTTTCGGTATTCGAGCTTCCTATACTTTACCTCTGATAGTGTATTCCAGAGATCATTTCTGGCTGCATTGCCATACTTATGAATGGTTAAATAATCCTACAAAGAATATAAAATCATAATTACAATTTGGAGGCTCAGCAATTTCCAACACACACACTTATTTCTCAATTCAATTAATAATTTCTATTTGTTAGAATTTCATTAATATGAAGACAAGGAGAAAGACGTGGAAAAAGATGAAGAATCTCATTTTAAAATATCCCAAAGAGCTTTAACGTAACATATTTCTTAACTCATCAAACAATGCTGGTCTCGGGGCGCCTGGGTGGCTCAGTTGGTTAAGCGACTGCCTTGGGCTCAGGTCATGATCCTGGAGTCCCGGGATCGAGTCCCGCATCGGGCTCCCTGCTCGGCGGGGAGCCTGCTTCTGCCTCTGACCCTCCCCCCTCTCATGTGCTCTCTCTCTCTCATTCTCTCTGTCTCAAAAAAAAAAACAATGCTGGTCTCTTAAAAATTATTTTCATAACCATAATCACTCCTTACGGATTTCCAGGGTCAAAGACCTTCCTTTAATTTAACAAATCAACCTCAGGCAATTTTAAAGAAACTACCTCTGCAGTGAAACATTTAGGAGAAACTTCTCCATCAGGCCTTCCTGTTGAAACATTGAAAAAAATAAATTCTGTTTTATGGAAAAGAAAAAACAACAGAAACCCGACTGATATATGCTGATGTGAAGAGGAATTGCTTTGCTGAAAGAGTGATGACTATCTGCACAAGCTGCCTGGTTCCCTAGTCTCTGCAAGGGACAGGCTGCCTAATACAAAAAAGGATACATACTTATTTCCATGAGCTTGAAACACATATTAATACTTAATTAATACTTAATAAGAAATAACACATATTAATACTTAATAAGAAAAAAATAAATCCTAAATTTATTTAATATTTTTGAGTGTAGGACTTCCCATTTCCCAGTTTCCACCATTAGTAGTTAAACCTACACACTTTCTATCTACCTCATGCCTGCTCCCTTCTACAAAGCATGGTTTATGTCACTGTGGATATGTGATTTGGTTACAGCCAATTGGTGTTATTCTTTTTCTGAATCCAAAATGGAAAAACGAATAGAAAATAGTGTTTTATATTATAAAACAGAGGGTCTCCTGCATTTGAAATTCCATCATCTCTACATGTAGGTAGTAGACAAAATCCAAATTTACATCACAGTACTGAAAATGAAAAAAATTGCTGACTCTTTTCAGTACTTTGTGTAGAGTAGAATACTTTGGGGATAATTAAACTTGGTGAAGAAATTTTTCTGAAATACAAATCGTAGCACCTGTGACAGATTCAGCTTTGTTGGCAATTCACAGCACAGCAAATGGCAACTCCCACCTAATCAGACTCTAAAGATGCAATGCCCAACACTAACTTAGCAACCACAAATTCATCATCGTCATTGGGAATTATGAATAACTTTATTGAAAAAAATACAACCCCAAATAACCAATCTGAATTCCACTTTTGGCTTTGAATATGCCATATGAGTCATTTTCCATTAGAACTCGGGGACCAGGATTTAAATAAATTATTTCAGATTTAACTGTCAGCATTATCTTTCATGCTTTTTTAGCACCTAAATGAATAAATCTGGGAACAATAGGAATTATGAAACACAGATTTGAGTTTTATTTTAGTAATGTGATAAGAAAAAAAGTATTAACAGTAGAACTATTTATTTATTGGGTTTGCCTTATGGATAGTGCTGCTAGGATAATCCCAAAGAGGAAACAAAGGAATACTCCATGGACTTTGAAAGGTCCGATACCCAACTACAGGATTCTCTTCACAGACAGATCATAAAAATCCAACTGTTCATGATATGAGTTGGCATTGGCCCAACATTGGTCATCAACTCAAGCTCCTGGTTCCCTCCCCAGTTCAGAACAAAGTTCAAATTTACACTTCAAGCAGGCTGAAGTGGCAATTATCTGGCCTTAGGAAAGCAGCTCCAACTTGCTCACCTCGAAAGTCAGGGCAGAGAGCATCTTCTTGGATTCCCAGCAGTCCCAGTTTTCAGGTGTTACTGGAATTCTACATAAGTCAATTCTTGTTTTCCAAAAACAGAGAAAACCCCAAGTGTTTTCCTTAGTTATCTTAGCCTTCCTCTTGCATGAAAATAGTCATATTTTAAGTGAAGGAAATTGTATTTTGTCCTTGTTGAATTACCAAGAAACTTACAGAATAGTCAATGTGGTTTTTCTGATAATCAATCATTTATTTATTCATTCATTCCACAAAATATATGGTGTACTTTCCATGTGCCAGTAGCTTTCAGGTGCTGGGGGAACAGCGGGGGAGATTAGGTTACTGAGAACAAGGACAGACACTGAAATGGGATTTGTGGAGGACGGTTTCTGTGACTGAAACTCTAGAAGTCTTGGTAGAAAAACTAGTTGACAAGATGAATTTAAACATTTGCTATGCAATTAAATAAGAAGATTTTAAGTTCCTTTCAAGCCTACAAGTCGATGAATATGAAAATGGCTGGAGTTATGAATCCGAAATGGAAATTTATGTTTATATGTATGTGTATGAAAGTCAATCAGCAGTGGATTTGACATTATGATATAAAGTAGAAGAATATTTTAATATTAACTATACAAAGAATTTCAGAAATAAAGGAGTTGTTGAAAAGAAAAAAAAGATGACCACTAGAATATTCTTAAGGAATGAAACCAACATTATAAACTGATGAAAAGTCAAAAGTCTATTTAGCAAAAATATATTCTCATCCATAAAGTACAAGAAACGGAGTCTGACTGCCTTTGTCCAAATCTGCACCCCAATACTTCCTAGCTACCTGATTTTGGCAAGTTGCTTAATTTCTTTGGGTATGAAAGTACTTGTTTCACAGAGTTATGTTAAGGAATAAGTGATTTAATATCTGTACAGTATTGGAAGAGTCAGGAGTGTCTAGTACACAGTAAGTATTCAGCAGACATCAGCTGCCATATCTTTTTAATCATTTCAGGCGACCAGTTGGAAACAGAGTGACAGAAGGAAAAGTATCACTGACAATAATAACCAAAGAACAGAACTCATGAAAACAATATCTGCCTCTGAGTTGCTTTATTTTATCTCGTTCAATCCTATGACATTTATGAGGTAGATATCACCATCATCATCATCTAATAAATCAGAATACTGGAACTCAGAGACGCCAGCCCACGTCCAAACTCTGTATCTGTGCACACAAGTCCTGACCCAAATCCAATGTCTGCTAGATGCCCCACAGACAACTAAGAGCCATGTTCGAAGCTGAAGCCACTGTCCTCCCCCACATCAGCTCCTTTTGGCAGTCCTTCCCCAGTGATGACCTTCCATCCATCTCAACCAAGCAGTCCCCTTGGGTGCCTCTCTTTCCCTTTCCACCACATTCAAGTAATGACCCACATCGTAAATCTTCCGTCCAGGTTCCCCTTTCCTTCCTCCTATTTGACAGCCCCTCGGGATGACTAGCATGGCCACTGCTTCTGCTCTGTCCCTTTCATGTCGCGTCTCTGCCGTGCAGCCAGAAGAGCTTTCATCAAATGCACACATGGATCCCTGCTGTATTCAGAAGCAGTGCGAACACTCTAAATGAATGCTCCTTCTGTACTTCTGCGATCCAGTCTCTTACTCTGTTGCCCCCTGCCTCCGCTTAGCCACTTCCTGCTCTCTGCAGATGCCTGTGCATCCTCTCTCCCTTTTCTAGTCCCCTGAACGAGCCCTTCTCCACATATGCTTTTCTCTCTTACCTACTTCAAGTCCATTCAATCTCCAGGAGTCAGGCTTGATACATTCTTCCCAGGAGTCCTTTCTTGGCCATTCCCACCCCTTCCTGAGTTACATACCCCTCTTATATTCTCATACGTTGCACCATATGAGAGCATCTATCACACTGTGTTACAACTGCTTGTTCATCAGCTTGACTGCCCACGTACTCTGTAAACTCCATGGGAGTAAAACCCCCGTTACCCCTGTTGGCCACTGTTGAGCCAGCATCTATGTGCTCAGCCCGGTACACAGCAAATGCCGAATGTATTTGTATGATTTTTGACTTGCCTTATTCAGTATGCCTTTCTGTTAACAACCAACAATCCTGTCAAGAGACGTTTCTCGTACCTATCAGATTCCTCCAAAATGTCATATTTAAACACTAACATAGGACATAATTTATTATTTCAGTGTATATATGTCAGCTATATAACTTGCATCGATATGTGCAATTGCATATGATGTCATTGAAAGACCAAACTATTGGGTAAGAGACCATTTTTATTTTACTTTCTTTGCTAATAAGTGACATGATCCACAATTTTTCATGTACAAAAGCCAATGGGACTAATAAGTAAAAAGGAGAAAAGGAAAAAGTGAGCTGAGGAAGTAAAGCTCTATTATCTTTTTACATGTTTACATGGAATAATTATGCTCTCCTAGTAATGAGCCCCTTAGCATGTTAAAACAGAGGACTAACTGCACAAAGGATGTATTCCTCAGGACATGAAAGGACAGTTTAATAAAATCCAAAGATATATAGACTGGTTTATTTGTGTTTAGCAGCAAATTATAAAAAATCCACCCTAGAATGACCTTTATAATGACAAGATTTATTCTTTCCTGTTATAAGAAGGTAAGACAGCTGCAGCTCTTTTTCTCCAGAAATTGTTTGGCCTCACCTTTACTTGTGTTTTGCCTTCATGCTTGAGTCTGAGGCTGGATGGGACAAGCAATCCCAACCATCACATTCAGACAGGACATTGTGCAGAGGAAAGAGACAGAATTTCTTCCCAAGAATCTCTTTTTAAGAATCAGGAAAACTTCCTCTCAGTTCCTGCATCAAACTCTCTCTGTTTTCCATTTGTCAGGATTGTATCATGGGCTCCAGCCAAAATCTGCTGATGAAGCTCCAGGGGGTATAGTTTTGGGGACTGCACAAGGCAGGCCCGGTCCTGTGTTCCCTCCATTGACGTAAGAGAGTCAAGTCTGGGCCTCAGTGACACTGGCAAGTAGGAGGCCTTCTACTCGAAGGCTAGTCTGGGAAATACCAGGTAAATCCAGGCATTGATTTTTCTGACTATGTGACGAGAAGGTTGAAGCAGGGATTTGAAATATTGTTCCTTTCTAGTAAGAATAATTGTATCTCAAAAAATGTGTAGTGGGCATTTGTCATTCTTTTGGCTTTCCAGCATTTAAATACCACGCTTATATGGGGGCAATAACTCACCATGGAATCCTGCAGGAAGGTGAGGGCTCTACCTCCCACTTGCAATGGAAGGCACAAAATACTAAACTCTACCTTCTCCTCTCCCCCCCCCCTCCCTGGCAGCTAAAGCACGCACATGTACCCTGGCCTCAGATGAGCAGATACTTCATCCCAGGACTGTGAATCCTGCCAGATCAATGCAAAGGAGCAGGAACAGTTGAAAGACTATCCCAGGCTCCAGAGATAGCCTCACTAATGGTAGCAGTTGAACCGGCCATTCCTGTGGCAGGACCTTGGCTAGGTTTCTTAATTTCTCAGTCCCCCTTAGTTCCTACTACCCATTTTGTAAGCCTGGTGCTCCAGCCTGCCCAATGCTTCCAAAGGTGGCTGTATATACACCCTTCCAGCAAATTCCTTTTTGCCTGATTTAGCCAGAGTTTGTTTCTATTGCTTGCGAGCCCAAACTGATTACTATAACACTAATGGGGGATTATAATAAAATAAACACAAACATCTTAAATTTTCTCAGTAACCTCAGAAAGAAAAATAGAAATTCTCTCACACAACTTATACAAAATGAAAAGCAAAGAACACCCAGTTTGTGAGACAGGAATCCATCAAAATCCTAGAGGAGAACATAGGCAGTAACCTCTTTGACATCAGCCACAGCAACTTCTTTCAAGATACATCTCCAAAGGCTAGTGAAACAAAAGCAAAAATGAACTTTTGGGACTTCATCAAGATTAAAAGCTTCTGCACAGCAAAGGAAACAGTCAACAAAACAAAGAGGCAACCCACAGAATGGGAGAAGATTTTTGCAAATGACACTACAGACAAAGCGCTGATTTCCAAGATCTATAAAGAACTTCTCAAACTCAACAACCAAAAAACAAATAATCAAGTCAAAAAATAGGCAGAAGACATGAACAAACACTTCTCAAAAGGAGAAAGGGAACCCTCTTACACTACTGGTGGGAATGCAAGCTGGTACAGCCACTTTGGAAAACAATGTGGAGGTTCCTCAAAAAATTAAAAATAGAGCTACCCTATGACCCAGCAATTGCACTCCTGGGTATTTACCCTAAAGACACAGATGTAGTGAAAAGAAGGGCCATATGCACCCCAATGTTCATAGCAGCAATGTCTGCAATAGCCAAACTGTGGAAAGAGCCGAGATGCCCTTCATCAGATGAATGGATAAGGAAGATGTGGTCCATATACACAATGGAATATCACTCAGCCATCAGAAAGGATGAATACCCAACTTTTGCATCAACATGGATGGGACTGGAGGATATTATGCAGAGTGAAATAAGTCAAGCAGAGAAAGTAACTTATCATATGGTTTCACTTATTTGTGGAACATAAGGAATAGCATGGAGGACATTAGGAGAAGGAAGGGAAAAACGAAGGGGGGAAATCGGAAGGGGAGATGAACCATGAGAGACTATGGACTCTGAGAAACAAACTGAGGGTTTTAGAGGGGTGGGGAGTGGGGGGATGGGCATGTACTGCATGGAGCACAGGTGTTATATGAAAACAATGGATCATGAATCACTTCATCAAAAACTAATGATGTACTGTATGGTGACTAACATAACATAATAAAGTAAAATTAAATTAAAAAAAATAACACCCAGTTTTACTGGATAAATCTTCTAGGCTTTCCTGGTATTAGAAACAGTAGGTATGGGGGGAAGGAAGTAGACACTTAAGTTAAAAAAGAAAAAAAAGAGGCAGACAAGTAGACTGGAGAAAAAGTATGAAAGTTCCACAGACAGAAGTACACAGAGAGTAACAACAATAAAAATAAAACTATCTTAAATTTTTGTCTTAAACAAAGCTTCTAGAGCAGGGGCTTTTAAACCGGGAACCTAAAGCTCAAAAATTAAATATTTGTGAGTGTATGCATTATTACAGTAGAGTGATTTTAAAGGGATCCATGGACAATAAGAAAGCAGATTAAAAGCTGCCAGATCAAAGCAATGTCACACAAGGGTTGGATAAAACCCATTTGAACCCTGGGCCATGCACTTCAGAGGATGTTTCTACATTCTCTGACCTTGACAAACAGTAGCAAGGAGACCAAACCAGTGACAGAGGACCAACTAACACACACAAGAAAGCTAGACTACAGATTGAGATATCATTTTGGTTTTTATCTGAGAAGTGGCTGGAGATTATGAAATTAAGGGAGGAGGAGCAAGATGACGGAGGAGTAGGAGACCTAAATTTCGTCTGGTCCCAGGAATTCAGCTAGATAGGGATCAAACCATTCTGAACACCTACAAACTCAACAGAAGATCGAAGAAAAGAATAGCAGCAACTCTCTGAACAGAAAAGTGACCACTTTCTGGAAGGTAAGATGAGCAGAGAAGTGAATCCGAGGTGATATTCAGGAAGATAGATGGCGGAGGAGGGGGCCTCTGTCAGCCCCTACCAGCAAGTGTTAGAGCCACGGAGCACAAAATCGGAACTTCTGGAAGTCAGCTCCACTAAGGGACATAGCCCCAGTGGCTAAGCAGGGGGTGGAACCCTCGCGGGACAGTGTGGTCTCAGGACCCTTGGGGTCACAGGAAGACCGGGGGTGCCTGAGTGCGGCAGAGCTCACAGGAATCTGAGCAGGGAAGCCGGCTACAGAATGGAGCTGAGGCGCGGGCTCTCAGCTCGGGGTTGCCATAAACCGTGATCCACGGCACAGTCGGGCCACTGATCTTCCAGCAGGGACCCAACAAGTGGCAGATCTGGGGAGACTCCCCTTCCTTCCCCAGGAAGAGAGGCAAGGAAGCGCACTGCAGGGATCTGCTGGGTTTGGAGACTCCACACGGGGTCGTGTGCCAGAGATAGAAACAATCGGTCACAGGCTGGGTGAGCACGGAGTGCGGCCAGAGACCCAGGAGACAGGAGTGACTGACTGCTTTTCTCCGGGGGCTCACTGAGGAGTGGGGCCCCGAGTTCTCGGCTCCTCCGGGCAGAGATTGGGAGGTCGCCATTTTCACTCTCATCCTCCAAAGCTGTAGGGAAAGCTTGCAGGGAACAAAAGCTCCCGAGAGCAAACCCGAGCAGATTACTTAGCATGGACTGGCAAGGGCAGGGCAATTCCACCTCTGGCAAAGACATTTGGGAACCATGACAACAGGCCCCTCCCCCAGAAGATCAGAAAGAACAGCCCGCCAAGACCAAGTTTACCGATGGATGAGAACGACAGAACTCCAGCACTAGGGGAATACTGCACATAGAATTCATGGCTTTTTCCCCATGATTCTTTAGTCTTTCAAAGTTAATTTTTTTTTTTTTTAAGATTTTTTATTTATTTATCTGAGAGAGAGAATGGGAGACAGAGAGCATGAGAGGGGGAGGATCAGAGGGAGAAGCAGACTCCCTGCCGAGCAGGGAGCCCGATGCGGGACTCGATCCCGGGACTCCAGGATCATGACCTGAGCCGAAGGCAGTTGCTTAACCAACTGAGCCACCCAGGCGCCCCCAAAGTTAATTTTTTTAATTTTCTTTTTTTTTCTTTTTTTTTTTTTGGATTTTTCTTTTTCCCTTTTTCAGCCAACATCTTATCAATCCCTTTTTTAAAAAAAATGTTTTTTATTTTTCATTTTTAGAGTCATAGTCTATCTTTTCAGAGTAGTTAACCTTATTTTTAGTATATATATATATATTAGTTGTTCTCTCTAAAATTTTGGGATACAGTTTCTTCTAACAGACCAAAATATTCTCTAAATCTCTAGTGTATGGCTTTGTTCTAGTCTCCTGCCTGATCATATTCTCTCCTCCTTTTTTTTTTAAATCCTCTTCTTCCTTTTTCAATCAGCTTCTTATCTTATCAATTCCTTTTATAAAAACTTATATAATTTTCATCTTTATAGTCATATTCCATCCCTTCAACACATTTACCCTTATTTTTGTACATATAAGCGCTTTTCTTTCTTTAAAATTTTGAGAGGCACTTTAATAGACCAAAATATGCCCAAAATCTAGTGTGTGGCACTGATCTATGCGCCAGCCTGATAATATTTGATCATATTCTGTTTTTTGGTTTGTTTGTATTTTATCTTTTTCTTTTTCTTTTTTTTTCTTTTTCCCTCTTCCCTTTATTTTCCCCTGGTTTCAGGTTTCTTCTGATTTGTTTAGTGTATATTTTTCTGGGGTTGTTGTTATGCTGTTAGCATTTTGTGCTCTCATTCATCTATTCTCCTCTGGACAACATGACAAGATGGAAAAACTCACCTCAAAAAAAGGACAAGAGGCAGTACCTACTGCCAGGGACTTAATCAATACAGACATTAGTAAGATGTCAGAACTAGAGTTCAGAAAGACGATTTTAAAAATACTAGCTGGGCTTGAAAAAAGCATAGAAAATATTAGAGAAACCCTTTCTGGAGAAATAAAAGAACTAAAATCTAACCAAGTTGAAATCAAAAAGGCTATTAATGAGGTGCAATCAAAAATGGAGGCCCTAACTGCTAGGATAAATGAGGCAGAAGAGAGAATTAGTGATATAGAAGACCAAATGATGGAAAATAAAGAAGCTGAGAAAAACAGAGATAAACAACTACCGGATCACAAGGGCAGAATTCGAGAGATAAATGATACCATAAGATGAAACAATATTAGAATAATTGGAATCCCAGAAGAAGAAGAAAGAGAGAGAGGGGCAGAAGGTATATTAGAGCAAATTATAGCAGAGAACTTCCTTAATTTGGGGAAAGAAACAGGCATCAAAATCCAGGAGGCACAGAGAACCCCCCTCAAAATCAATAAAAATAGGTCAACACCCTGACATCTAATAGTAAAACATAACGAGTCTCAGAGACAAAAAGAAAATCGTGAAAGCAACTCAGGATAAGAGATCTGTAACCTACAATGGTAGAAACATTAGATTGGCAAAAGACCTACCCACAGAGCCCTGGCAGGCCAGAAAGGACTGGCAGGATATATTCAGAGCACCAAATGAGAAAAATATGCAGCCAAGAATACTATATCCAGCCAGGCTGTCTTTGAAAATAGAAGGAGAAATAAAAAGCTTCCAGGAAAAACAAAAACTAAAGGAATTTGCAAACACAAAACCAGCCCTACAAGAAATATTGAAAAGGGTCCTCTAAGCAAAGAGAGAGCCTAAAGGTAACATAGACCAGAAAGGAACGCAGACATTACACAGTAACAGTAACCTTACAGGCAATACAATGGCACTAAGTTCGATAGTTACCCTGAATGTAAATGGGCTAAATGCCCCAATAATCAAAAGACACAGGCTATCAGATTGGATTAAAAAACAAGACCCATCGATATGCTGTCTGGAAGAGACTCATTTTAGACCCAAAGACACCCCCAGATTGAAAGTAAGGGGGTGGAAAACCATTTACCATGCTAATGGACACCAAAAGAAAGCTGGGGTGGCAATTCTTATCACACAAATTAGATTTTAAGTGAAAGACTATAATAAGAGATGAGGAAGGACACTATATCTTACTTAGAGGGTCTATCCAACAAGAAGATCTAACAATTGTAAATATCTATGCCCCTAACATGGGAGAAGCCAATTATACAAGCCAATTAATAACAAAAGCAAAGAAACACATCGACAACAATACAATAATAGTTGGGGACTTTAACACCCCCCTCACTAAAATGGACAGATCATCTAAGCAAAAGATCAACAAGGAAATAAAGACTTTAAATGACACACTGGACCAAATGGACTTCACAGATATATTCAGAACATTCCATCCCAAAGCAACAGAATATACATTCTTCTCTAGTGCCCATGGAACATTCTCCAGAATAGATCACATCCTAGGTCACAAATCAGGTCTCAACTGGTACCAAAAGATTGGGATCATTCCCTGCATATTTTCAGACCACAATGCTTTGAAACTAGTACTCAATCACAAGAGGAAAGTCGGAAAGAACTCAAATACAGGGAGGCTAAAGAGCATCCTGCTAAAGAATGAATGGGTCAACCAGGAAATTAAAGAAGAATTAAAAAAATTCATGGAAACAAGTGAAAATGAAAACACAACTGTTCAAAGTCTTTGGGATGCAGCAAAGGCGGTCCTAAGAGGAATGTATATAGTAATACAAGCCTTTCTCAAGAAACAAGAAAGGTCTCAAATACACAACCTAACCCTACACCTAAAAGCGGCTGGAGAAAGAACAGCAAATAAAGCCTAAACCCAGCAGGAGAAGAGAAATAATAAAGATCAGAGCAGAAATCAATGAAATAGAAACCAAAAGAACAGTAGAACAGATCAATGAAACTAGGAGCTGGTTCTTTGGAAGAATTAACAAGATTGATAAACCCCTGGCCAGACTTATCAAAAAGAAAAGAGAAATGACCCAAATTAATAAAATCATGAATGAAAGAGGAGAAATCACAACCAACACCAAAGAAATACAAACAATTATAAGAACATATTATGAGCAACATATATGCCAGCAAATTAGATAACCTGGAAGAAATGGATGCATTCCTCAAGATGTATCAACTCCCAAAACTAAACAAGGAAGAAACAGAAAACCTGAACAGACCTATAACCACTAAGGAAATTGAAGCAGTCATCAAAAAACTACCAACAAACAAGAGCCCAGGGCCAGATGGCTTCCCAGGGGAATTCTACCAAACATTTCAAGAAGAATTAATACCTATTCTTCTGAAACTGTTCCAAAAATAGAAATGGAAGGAAAACTTCCAAACTCGTTTTATGAGGCCACCATTACCTTGATCCTAAAACCAGACAAAGACCCCATCAAAAAGGAGAATTACAGACCAATATCCCTATTGAACGTGGATGCAAAAATTCTCACCAAAATACTAGCCAATAGGATCCAACAGTACATTAAAAGGATTATTCACCACGACCAAGTGGGATTTATCCCTGGGCTGCAAGGTTGGTTCAACATCCACAAATCAATCAATGTGATACACCACAATAATAAAAGAAAGAACAAGAATCATATGATCCTGTCAATAGATGCAGAAAAAGTATTTGAAAAAGTACAGCATCCTTTCTTGATTAAAACTCTTTAGAGTATAGGGATAGAGAGTACATACCTCAATATCATAAAAGCCATCTATGAAAACCCACAGTGAATATAGTTCTCAATGGGGGAAAACTGAGAGCCTTCCCCTAAGGTCAGGAACACGGCAGGGATGTCCACTATCACCACTGCTATTCAACATAGCATTAGAAGTCCTGGCCACAGCAATCAGACAACAAAAAGAAAAAAAAGACATCCAAATCGGCGAATAAGAAGTCAAACTCCCACTCTCTGCAGATGATATGATACTTTATGTGGAAAACCCAAAAGACTCCACCCCAAAACTGCTAGAACTCTTACAGGAATTCAGTAAAGTGGCAGGATATAAAATCAATGCACAGAAATCAGTGGCATTCCTATACACCAACAACAAGACAGAAGAAAGAGCAATTAAGGAGTCGATCTCATTTACAATTGCACCCAAACCATAAGATACCTAGGAATAAATCTAACCAAAGAGGCAAAGGATCTGTACTCAGAAAACTATAAAATACTCATGAAAGAAATTGAGGAAGACACAAAGAAATGGAAAAACGTTCCATGCTCATGGATTGGAAGAACAAATATGGTGAAGATGTCAATGCTACCTAGAGCAATCTACACATTTAATGCAATCCCTATCAAAATACCATCCACTTTTTTCAAAGAAATGGAACAAATAATCCTAAAATTTGTATGGAACCAGAAAAGACCCCGAATAGCCAGAGGAATGTTGAAAAGGAAAAGCAAAGCTGGTGGCATCACAATTCCGGACTTCCAGCTCTATTACAAAGCTGTCATCATCAAGACAGTATGGTACTGGCACAAAAACAGACACATAGATCAATGGAACAGAATAGAGAGCCCAGAAATGGACCCTCAACTCTATGGTCAACTAATCTTTGACAAAGCATGAAAGAATGTCCAATGGAAAAAAGACAGTCTCTTCAACAAATGGTGTTAGGAAAATTGGACAGCCATATGCAGAAGAATGAAACTGGACCATTTTCTTACACCACACACAAAAATAGACTCCAAATGTGAGACAGGAGGCCATCAAAATCCTAGAGGAGAACACAGGCAGCAACCTCTTCGTCCTTAGCTGCAGCAACTTCTTCCTAGAAACATCACCAAAGGCAAGGGAAACAAGGGCAAAAATGAAGTATTGGGACTTCATCAAGATAAAAAGCTTTTGCACAGCAAAGGAAACAGTCAACAAAACCAAAAGACAACCGACAGAATGGGAAAAGATATTTGCAATAACACATCAGATAAAGAGCTAGTATCCAAAATCTATAAAGAACTTATCAAACTCAACACCCAAAGAACAAATGATCCAATCAAGAAATGGGCAGAAGACATGAACAGACATTTTTCCAAAGAAGACATCCAAATGGCCAACAGACACATGAAAAAGTGCTCAACATCACTAGGCATTAGGGAAATCCAAATCAAAACCTCAATGAGATAGCACCTCACAACAGTCAGAATGCCTAAAATGAACAAGTCAGGAAATGACGGATGGGGGGGATTCGGAGAAAGGGGAGCCCTCCTACACTGTCAGTGGGAATGCAAGCTGGTGCAGCGACTCTGGAAAACAGTATGAAGCTTTCTCCAAAAGTTGAAAATAGAGCTACCCTACGACCCAGCAATTGCACTACTGGGTATTTACCCCAAAGATACAAATGTAGGGATCTGAAGGGGTATGTGTACCCTGATGTTTACAGCAGCAATGTTCACAATAGCCAACTATAGAAAGAGCCCAGATGTCCATTGACAGATGAATGGATAAAGAAGAAGTGGTATACACACACACAAACACACACACACACACACACTGGAATATTATGCAGCCATCAAAAGGAATGAAATCTTGCCATTTGCAATGATGTGGATGGAACTGGAGGGCATTATGCTGAGTGAAATAAGTCCATCAGAGAAAGACATGTATCATATGATCTCTCTGATATGAGGAATTCTTAATCTCAAGAAAGAAACTGAGGGTTGCTGGAGTGGTAGGGGTTGGAGGGATGGGGTGGCAGGGTGATAGACATTGGGGAGGGTGTGTGCTATGGTGACCACTGTGAATTGTGTAAGACTGTTGAATCACAGACCTGTACCTCTGAAACAAATAATACATTATATGTTAAAAAAAAAAAGAAGAAGAAGAAGATAGCAGGAAGGGAAAAATGAAGGGGGAGAATCTGAGGGGGAGCCGAACCATGATAGACTATGGACTCTGAAAAACAAACTGAGGGTTCTAGAGGGGAGGGGGGTGGGGGGATGGGTTAGCCTGGTGATGGGTACTAAAGAGGGCACTTACTGAATGGAGCACTGGGTGTTACACACAAACAATGAATCATGGAACACTACACCAAAAACTAATGATGTAATGTATGGTGATTAACATAACATAATTAAATAAAAAAATTATGAAATGAAATAAAAGTGAGTAGCACAGCACTGGAAAAGCATTATGCAAAATATAAGAATGTTTACATTTTATTCTATTTGATAGGAACCAAGAATGAAAAGGTATGAATAATTGTTTAACCTTTATTATTAAAGTATTACAAGTTTCTTAGGAGGAAGCCCAGTAAAAGAGGAACCACTACGAAACTTTTCAAGGTACAGGAGCGTCTGGCCACCAGACACAGTAAAAAAGAAGTGGTATTTAGGAAAGAAAATTATTTGAATAGATAGAACAAAAGCAGTTATATCATTGTTTGCATGCATTTTTTATTTTTATTTTTTTAATGTGTGTTTCACCTAGATTTACTATTACAAGTTGCTTACTGACACACAGGAGAATTCAGATATTTCTCTAGGAACAAAAAGGCATTTTACATATTTGAAAAATACATTGCCCACCTAAAGAGTATAATTTTGTAAAATCAGTATACTTTCTTAAAGGGTTGCAAAATATACCAGAAAATCAGAGAATTTTAAATCAAAACAACTTGCTGGCACATAAAAGGTTTGTTTGTTTGTTTTAAATTATAAATGGCATATTTGCACATCAGTTTTGTTTTCACAGATCTCTTATTTAGCAATTACATATCATGCCATCAATGCTTCCACGTGCAGAAGCATCACCAGAGGTGTAAGTAATATTGCCGTTGCTGAATTTGTACATTCTGGAGCAAGCTGACAGGGTCCTACACCTGTCAGTAAAATAATGTGAATGTAAGTCTATAGGGATATTCTAGGGTACTAAAATATCCCCATCTCTCACCTCTGCCACTAGCTTGAAATATTACTGAGACATAAAATGAATCTATTGGTAAAACTGAAGTTTGTGAACTGCTTTTCCTGAATGCCCTGGTAAAGGACTTTGACCATAACAAGCTCATGAAATAGATAAATTATATCCTGACTGGTAAAAATACACTGCCTTTTGTAAATCAAGATGCCCACAGACTGTAGGGCATGTACATAGAGCTCCCCACTTTTCTCAGTCAGCCCTAGAGCTGGTGCCTAGTTGAGAAAAAAAAAATGCAACTCAATTGAGAAAGATGTGTGTATTTAGAAAACTAAATAGGAATTTGGGCTATTCTTTATCAGCCATGTGATCTTGAATAAGGTATCTATTTTCTCTGAACTTTAATTTCTTCTACTGGAAAGGGTAGATAATATAGTACTTACTTAGGAAGACTGTGCACAGAAAATGACATAGAATGAGAAAAGCACCTAGAAAAATGCTGTCATACCAGAACCCAAGAAATGTTAGTTATTATAAGACCAAGCTCAAGGGACAAATACCTCTAGAGTTGCCATATTTGATCTCACCCCCAAGAGTAGTCAAAATGTTCCAGAGGCTCAAGAAGGGAAATTATATGAACTAACTGGAAGGAGGATAGTGCTTAGAGGGACTTTTTTTTTTTTAATTTTTAAAAAAGTAAAAATGCAAGAAAAAAATTGAGGCCAGAGTTTTTTTAGACTTGAGGAAAGCTTAGAAACATTCCCTCTCCTGGGTGTGGAAAAAGAAAGAAACTAGGAGGGCTCCCAAGTTGTGCAGTCTAGCACCCTATTTTTTACAGAGATCTAGTCAGGTGACAAGCCACTGATGGCTGGTGACTTGGGTGGCTCATGAAAAAAGGGCACTAATTATGTACCTCAGCACAAAATAGCCATACCTAAGTTGGCATAAAGCCACAAAAACACTAACATTCAGGTGACCAGAAAGACAAGGCTTGGACAAGATATATACCAAACACTCAAGCAACATGTGCTCTCTCACTTCTTTCCCATTTACAATTCAGCCCACACCAAGAAATCAATATGAATGCATATCAGCGTGGAGAACAAAGGGCTCTTCACCATATGTACCAGACTGAAAAAGTCCCCTGGAATATCCTCATATTAATAGGCATGACATTAGGGAAATTCAATAAGGGCAGAGATGCTCAGAAGCATGGGGATTTCTTCTAGTCAGTGTTAAAATCGTATATACTTGTTAATACATTGCTTGTCAATGGCAGGTATTTGTCTATCAGATCCTTCCTATTTTTGTTTCCCTAATTATCCAGCTTATATTTCATAGCTCATCTTAATCAATTCCTAGCCAATAGCCTCATCTCCTTTGCAGCTCTATCCTTCAAGTTTACTAGTTGGCAAAACCCCAATCCTGGATGAATCAAACTACGTGCCTTCTCTAAACCTGCATCATGCCTCTGAGCATTACGGAAGGAAATAATGCAATTGAGCAGTTTAGTTTTATTATGAATTCATAATTCCCAAACTCAAATAGGCACTCAATACAATAGTCATGCCATCCTACTCTTCCCAATCCTCAATCTTCAAACCTCTCTCTCACCCAGTATTACCCCACTTTAGCTCCTGACTTTGTTCAAAACACACAAAAAATTAGAATTCATCAGAAAGGAACTCCCTTGTCTTCCCATTTCCAAATTCCCAAGTTTACTGGAAGTGTATCTCCTATCAGATACCATTTCTTTTACCTTCTCAAGGACCAAGGTCCCAGTCATCTCTCACTTCTCTAGTTTCTGACCATCAAGTTTTCCTCTCCTGACTCCTTCTCTACCAGCCTAACTCGTACAACTGTCCCCCATCTTTAAAAACAAAACAAAACAAAAACTTTCTTTTCTGATCTCTTTCTTTGGCAAATTTCTTTAAATTTTACTCTCCAGACACTGTTTCCACTCAGACATTTCCCATGCACTCTTTAACCCATTCCACAGATAATCAATAAATTTGCAAGCTGCCAAAAGAAACACTTTTCAGTCTTTACTCCACCTCTCAGTTGCATTTAACCTCATGGATCACTTTCTTGCAATAAGCTTTCTTCTTTACTTGGGTGACGCCACACCCTTGGTATTCTGCCTGCCTCTCCGGCTGCCCCATCTTGGTCTCTAGCCCGGGGACCCCTCCTCTTCTCTCAAACTCCAATTGTTTCAGCCCTGCAGGGCTTGTTTCTAGGCCTTGACCCCAGAAACGTCAGAATCATTCTCAGGTACCTCTTCTTCCTCAACTCTCATACATACCCTTCACCCAATCTATCCCTAGATCCATGTATTTGGCCTTCAAAAAACATTTTGAATCCATCCAAGTCAATGTGTATCTACTGACTACGTTGCCATCATCTCTCACCTGAATCCCCAAATATCTCCCTAATTTTATTACCTGATTCCTCTCTTGGTATGCTGACTGCCCCACTCCCAATATATTATTACAAGTTGCTAGATAACTGTTTTAGAACCACATCACATCCCAGTTTCAAACTGTTTAATAGCATCCCACTGCACTCGAAATAAAATCCAGCCTTCTTAGCACCGTCTCCTTTGGCACTGCATGATTACTTCCTGCCCTCCTTTCTTACCTTCTCTCTTGTCCTTACTAACTCTGCTCTGCCACACCAGTTTCTTTCTTTTCCTTGAACTTGGTCAGTCCTTGGCCTCAGCCCTTTGCACAAGCCCTTCCATATTTCCGGAATGATCTCCTTCTTCCCCCAGCTCTCTCTCAGTCTTCAGACCTCAGTCTGCATGCCTTCTTCTTAAGAAGGAGTTCCTGAGCACCCAATCTAAAATTGTCTGACCCATCTGCCCACATGTTCCCTCACAGCGTTCTATTTTTTTCCTTCCCAGCATTTCTCGCATTTAGTAAATATATATGTATTTGCTTTTTTCCTGTTGAGGGCCAATCTTATCCTGTTATATATGATTCATGAAATCAGGGGCCATCTCTGCTATGTGCAGCATGCCCTGAATCCTTGGTACTTATCACGGGGTCTGACATAGAATGGGTATGTAATAAGTTGGTGTGGAATAAATGAATAACCGAACATGCTGATGGGGGAGCAACGTGTGCTGTGGATCTAAAACCAAAGCACGCTGGTGCAGGAAGTGAAATCACAATTTTGGTTTATTAGCACAAAGCATTAAGAAAAGATCTTAACACTCTAATGAGTTATGGTTCTTTAGGGGGAAAAATGATTTGTAAAATAATCACAGGGAGAGACCTTGAGCAGAAGAGAACAGGTGACTATAAGAGACTGATTGCAAAAGGAAATGAGCTTCAGGATGACAAATGAACATTGCCATTTCTTTGCTCCTAGAACCAAGCCCTCTCTTCCATGGATAGAAACACAGAGGTAGATCAAATGTTTTGAATGCGTTTGAACCTTTTGTAAGTCATTCTCCAAATATATAACTTAGGTTTTTAGCACTCCTCCTAAGCCACTAATTTATAACATGGGCTTTTTCATCATAATGCGAAGATATTTAGATATCATGGGGAAAAAGAATGTATAGTACACATGTTATGGTTTATTATTTTTAGTGTATTGCCATTTATACAAAATTATGAAAACAAGAGTAAAACTTCAATCTTCAAGTGGGTAGGACACATGGATGATTATGTCACCAAAGAGTGAAATCCAAGAGAATATATGAAATGTTTTCAACATCATTTGTGATAAAAACATATAAACTGAGATAGCAATTGGATAATTTTTTACTTACTAAATTAGTAAGAAAATTATTTCAAAAGTAAGACCTAAGGCTGTTTGCTTAGTGCATTATAAAACGAAAACTTTCAAACTTCTACCACTATATACTGGCATAACATTTTGGAAGAAAAATTGATAATATGATTCCAGAAATAGATATGAAGAAACAATCAAAATGTAATGGGAAAATCTATAATTTGAAGACCATGACAGTATTGTTTAGTTAACAGAAACCGGAAAGTGATCTGGATGTTCACAAACAAGGAAAAAACTAAATATTTTATGGTACACCCAGTATTAAGCTATATAATAACATCACCAAGCAGTTAGGAAAATATCAGTAATGAGAAAAACCACCTTCCAACTCAGGAAGGTCCTTTTTGCATCAAAATTTACAACATTGCCAGATATGTGGTTACATGAAGGTTCTGAAAAGAGAACATTAAAGGAAAAGAAAAAAAAATTAATCAAGGAAAAGAAAGAAAACTGCTGATGTAGGAGTTATAATAGGTCAGGAAAACAGAAGCCTGTGAGGCAAGTTTACTGTATCCTGCACTAGCAATCTAATCAATCGGTACAGTCCTCAAGGAGTGAGAGACACTTTGCAGATCGGTGTACCCAAGGGCATGCATATTTAAAGATTGGTGTACATTTGCACATATATCCACATCAAATATATCCACTCATCAACCAAAGGTGTCTAAAAATTTCACAGATACATTTTAAATAAAGTTATCTAAGACATCGTTTTATAGGACCAACTCTATATAGCTAAAATGTATAAAATATCCTGAGACTTTAGCTAACAGGTAAAAGAAAACCAATAAATATAACTTTCTAAGACTTCCTATTGAGCTGGGTAAATGCCTACAGGATGACCAAATAGAGATATTTGTCATTAGTAATAAACGCTTTTTGGTTAATGCCATATAGTCATAGTGGTCAGGTAACAACATTGAACTCAGAGGCAAAACGATAAGGATTCAATCAGTAGCTGTACATAAACAAATTAGTTGAAACTAATGAAATAGAAGTTATTTCTCTCTGACTGAGAAATATGAATAACTACTGTTATTTAATTTTTAAAGTATTTGTTTTTTTATTAGATATAGTATTTTTGATTCTCAAAACCATGGAATCTTTCCTTATAATTAATATTTTTTCTATATTAACATTCTCAATAATTTTAGCTTTCTAGTTAGGTCTATAATAAATTAAATGCTAATGAGGTCAAATCCAATGACTAAAACCAGCAACAATAACATTATTATCATATGGTATTGAGTGATCACAACAAATTAGTGTGAAGTGTTAACCTTTCTACCAATAGTATATCTAAAACTGCCCAGTGATAAGTGAAACCTGGAGAAATTTGAGCAAAATCTGTCTGTGGTTATTCATTTTAGATGAAGCATGATTCAGCTACCATCTGGATGAAAACACAATACTAACTCTTCAGAAAGGAAATGAACTTCGACACACTGTCTCTGTTTCTCTATTATTCTATGACTTTTCATTTTTCTGAAAAATCTACATGCAAGGGAGAAAATGCTCTCTCAGAAATGCAAGCCGGAAGTTATCGAATAAAAACCCTGTGTACACATGTTAACATAGAACTTCTCACTGGAACACAAGTTATTGAGTATGTTGTTGCTGCTAATAATCCCTCTGGCTTTATGCCTGTCATTACCTTCAAGCTATCAGAATTTTATGAGCACAAACCAATAATAATGATATTTCCCTTTTGCTTTTTATCCACACCTCATTGCCTTACATTGATTTGCATAAGCAATTTCTAGCCTGATAATTGGAGCCAAACATCTTGTTCTGGATTATCTTATGGAAAAGAGCAGTTAAATACTAATCAAGAGAAATCTTTTTTATTCAACTACATTTTAGATGATACTGAATTACCCTCACTGGCTGAGCAAGAAGGTAACTCATTTTCTGACATGGATTTCAGGTTCTGAGTTTACATCAAGCTTAATAATGATGTTTCTTCACAATTTCAATTCCCCAGTGTTGACTCATAATAACATGAAGAATGGTGTCGCGAGGTTCAAATCATTATAACAATACAGTTTTTTTAAAAGAAAAAGCAATAGTACTACGTAATAATTATTTTTAATAGTTACTGAGCTAATCAATGTTATCTGAGGGTTTCGTAATTATAGCTTTATTCTTTTATTTCCAGAAAAATAAGAGAAAAAGAGAAAATATAACTAAGAGGTTAAAACAAGTAAAAATGAAATAAGAAAGGTCAATGTCGTGTAAAAAAAAATTCTATCTAAAGAATCATTACTTGAATTACTTCAGAAATAAGCCTATAGTACTTACATAGAATGAGGATTTGAGCTATAGGAACTTAAGTTATAAAAACAAAGTAAAAGAAGTACATCTTAATTTATTGATCATATGCATAAGCATTACTACATGTGGGTGAAAATTAACAAATATGCACTGAAACAATAAGATCCCCAGGAAATAAAAAGATGTAAGGTATTTAAGTATTCAGCAATACTTAAACAGTATTATGGGTTGAACATGGAGTGAAGTATGTCCACACTCAGGAGACCACTGTGTCACAAAAGACAACTGAAGACAGTCTTTCAAAGCACTTCTGGATAAAGACTATATATTGAACAAACCCATCTAATTTCACTCTCTCTCCAAACCTAACTAGAACTACACCGAGTATATGAGTATCATCAATTCTTTGTGATAACTAAATATTTTGATTTTCTGAAGTCTAGCAGTAGCTTTCCTGACCTTTACTCCTCTAACCCTCCCAACAGTTTTAGGAAATTCATATAGCCTGTGTTAAATCCCTTTCTATTTGAAAGACCTAGAATGGGTTTGGTTTTGCTACCGTATTATGTACCAAGAGTGGTATGTTCCAGGAAATAGAACCTCAAAGATGGGAATCTGATCTGTATTTCTGTCTTGATTAGATTTAGATGAGTTAATATCATTGATCATGGATAATAAGGTCCTGGTAATGTATGGTTTTCAGGGTCAAACAGTTTCTTTTTTTTTTTTTTAAAGATTTTATTTATTTATTTGACAGAGACAGAGAGAGCGAGAGCAGGAACACAAGCAGCGGGAGTGGGAGAGGGAGAGCAGGCCTCCCGCTGAGGAGGGAGCCCGATGTGGGACTCGATCCCAGGACCCTGGGATCATGACCTGAGCCAAAGGCAGACGCTTAATGACTTAGCCACCCAGGCGCCCCAGGGTCAAACAGTTTCTTAAATTATCATCTATAGTTGTCTAAA